>NC_092540.1:3978863-4281893 GCF_037038585.1 Patagioenas fasciata
GCACGCTACCTGGAGCAGCATGACGTACGGCACTGAATATCTTACTTGACGCAGGGATATTTCTGCTCCCGCTGTTTACGAAAGACGCTGCTGCAGAAGCGCAACGTGCTGCCCCTTCCCTCTGGAAGGTATTTTCCAGATTGGCCTTCCCTTAAGCCGGTGGGTTCAGAGAAGCCCCCGCTGGCCAGAGATGGCACCTCTCCCTGCAGCAGCTCCCGGCTCCAGTCACAAGCCAGAGGAGCCTCATGAATCCTCGTCCCTGTGATCTGAGCAGGGCTGAACCATGAGCTGTTGTGCTCTCAGAGCTGCCTCGAACCCCCCGAGACTCAGGGTGCAGAGCGGACCCGGCACCATGTCCCTCGGGGCAGCTCCTGCACTGACCCCTCTGCTACTAATCACAGAATCCCAGAATGTCAGGGGTTGAAGGGCCCTGGAAAGCTCATCCAGTGCAATCCCCCCATGGAGCAGGAACACCCAGCTGAGGTTCCACAGGAAGGTGTCCAGGCGGGTTTGAATGTCTGCAGAGAAGGAGACTCCACAGCCTCCCTGGGCGGCTTGGTCTGGGTTCTGGCACCCTCACCAGGAACAAGTTTATTCTCAAATTTAAGTGGAACCTCCTGTGTTCCAGTTTGTACCCATTGCCCCTTGTCCTGTCACTGGTTGTCACCCAGAAGAGCCTGGCTCCATCCTCCTGACACTGCCCCTTTCCATATTGATCCCCATGAATGAGTCCCCCCTCAGTTTCCTCTTCTCCAGCTCCAGAGCCCCAGCTCCCTCAGCCTTTCCTCACACGGCAGATGCTCCACTCCCTTCAGCATCTTGGTGGCTGCGCTGGACTCTCTCCAGCAGTTCCCTGTCCTTCTGGAGCTGAGGGGCCACAACTGGACACAATGTTCCAGATGTTCCCCAAGGAGCATCAGGGACCTGGAGGCGAGCAGCGTGACCCAGGCTGATCCGAAGCTGAAAACGCATGCAGGTATTGAATTTCCCACAGATCTGCATTAGAAACAACATGATTCCTAAGGAATTATCGTGGGAGGCCCTGCTCAGAGTTCCACATAACCAGAATTTTCTGTATGTGCTCCTGCACCCTCCCCAGCTCTCTCTGCCCAATCTCAGGCCATGCTTTTTGTTTTATGGTTTTGTTTTTTTTCCTATCCTACTTTGTAAGGGATCCCACACACATTAGTTCCTCACCAGGGTTCAGAGTGCTTGTAATCAGCCCCCTGAGATTAATTAGAGAACAGTGAAGATTCGGTCATTTTATTTCAGTCATTTCTAAGGCATTACAGCCAGAGTCCTCAGCTGGGGTCTAAACGCTTCTCACTTAGTCCTGTCCTAAAATGCTGACAATTAGGTCTGGCTGGGAAATGTCCACAGCAGCACGATGCTTCATGTGGTTTAGCTCCTTGGGTTTGTAGCTAAAGCTGGGGAAGATTTGCAACCAGTGCTAAAACATTTGGCTCGTTTTTCTCTTTCCCTGCACAAGTTACTTTAGAAAGAACCTGTGTGAGTGTACAGGGGCTCCACCGATGCATTCACTTTGCACTTCAACCCTATAAAAGGAGATAGTTGGGAGTGGAAAAGATGCCGGTGAATGTGAAAACATGTGGCCACAGCACTCCAGACTCATCTCGTGTTCTTTTGCAAGCATCGCTGCGCTCTCAGGCTGGAAGGGAAGACTTGAAGAATGACAATGAGGTCATTTTTTCAGATATTCACAGACTGCTCTTCAATGTTTGATGAGCAGCATGGGCTTCTTGATGGAAAATGGCTATGGAGTTTTAGAGGGGGTTTTAGTTTGCTTTCATTTCTCTTTATTCCAGACTCAAAAGGTGTTTGGGGAGCTGTGTTTGGCTTTCTGAGCGCCTGTCTCCACAAAAGCAAGGCCGTATGATACAAGTTTGTCCTTGCCTGGTGGTGTTTGTGCCGTGAGCAACGCACCCAGTGCTCCCAGCAAAAGCGATCGGATGCCTTTGTGGAGAGTTTGTCTCATTCCTTGTCCATGATTCAGTAAAAATACCCTTGCATCAAATATTTATGAAATACAAATGAAGATTGAGGCCCTCAGCTATTGGGCTTTGTAACGATGCATTTTTTCCTTTAACTTTCTTTTAAATAAAGACACCCCAGGCCAGGCTGGACGGGGCTCTGAGCAACCTGAGCTGGTGAAGATGTCCCTGCTCATGGCAGGGGTGGCACTGGGGGAGTTGGGAAGGTCCCTTCAACCCAAACCATTCTATGATTCTATGATTTATCATCATTGTGGAGCGCTCTGTGATGCTGGAGCTGGGTTTTTAACACCATTATAATGGTGTTGTAATGGTGTGATGGTGCAAACGTGCCGTTGCAGGAACCCGTTGTGCTCCACAGCTGTGGGAAACTCCGCTGCCTGTTATGTGAAGTTCTCCGGGTTTCTTTCATTATACCTGTGTTTTATTCCGGTTGGCAAACACCGTTTTTGCACAAAGTGGCATTCATTCCGGAGTCTTAACCTGATCCCTGCTGGGTTCAAAATTGACAAAACTCTACCTGACTATTAGCAAGGTACATAATACAGCAGCTAAATATAGAACTGACAAAGGCTCTCCCTGAAATAGTACTGGCATGGGGATAAAATCAATGTCATTTCTTACAGTTCCTTGACAGGCGTTTGCTAGAAGAGGCTTATCTGTGCCTGTCAGTGATGCTCAGGTATTTCTTGGTGCCTCATGCACAGAACAACTGGATCGCTGGACCGACCCCTCCCTGGCAAAGACCCTTCTCCCTCCCTGCACTGAACGTGTTCTCCCATGTGAGATTGTGGTTTGGAGATGTGCAGTGGTGCAGCTTGCCTTGGTATTTTGTTTTCCTTAAATTATATTGTTTCCTTGTGTACTTTTCAGTAAAGGTATTTGCTTCTGTCTGGTACAGCGCAGTATCCCTTTGGCATTTCAGAAGAGGTGGGCAGGATGAATTATTCATTTTAAAAGTGTGTGACATTATGATGGAGCTTCAGCAAAGTACATTTAAACATTATGAAATAGGATGAATCAGTTTAAACTCATCCGAGCTTATCATATATCAGATAAAATGACTGATATAAAGGCTAAAAAAGAAGAAAAAAAAGCTCTTCTCAAACCATTTCGAAATCAGACTCCAAAACCACACCCAACACAAAAGGAGGTTTATTTGCAGATCTTTTAATGCCAAGAAGTTGAGGGAAAATGGATGAAAATACAGGGTTAAACCCCCTTTTGCTAAAAAGTGATACGACTATTGGAACTGTGCTGATGTACATCCCTGAGAGTAGCAAAGGGGACGGTGGCGACAGAGCACGGGGGACCTGGGGATGCGCATCCTCAGGAGACCTCATGTATAGAAGAAAAGGCTCTGGTCACAGCCTAAGAATGAGGTGGGAAAAGGCAGCAGAAGGGATCTTATGCAGGGGGCTCCTCACATGGTGTTTGCTCCATCTCCTTTATTCTGAAGTGTTTGGGGTTTGTTTTCTGTTTTTCTACAACTTTCTGCAAAGTCTTTTTCTACCTATATCAAATAAGATGGATCCTTTAACCTGCGAAATGGATGTCTGAATATATAAAGCCTTGGGAATAGGATGTTTAGACTCTGTATCACAATTTCTGCCTGTTTCGGGAAGGTCTGTATCACAATCCCTGCCTATTTCAGGAAGGTCTATATCACAATCCCTGCCTGTTTCGGGAAGGCCAGGCTGGGATTCAGCCAGAGCCTTCCTGAACATTTTTTCACTTTGATTTCCCATGATGCTAAAATACCATTGCTCCATCATCTCGGCTGCACTGCGCTTTCCTTCCTTTCTCTGTGCTGGTTTAGTCCATCCAAACATTTATGCCATGCCCACTCTTTTACTATCCAAACAACTGAGCTCTTTCTAGCCTAAAACTGAGCTTAAAATCCTTTTCCAGTGACAAATGTGAATTGCTTCTGACAAAAGGGGACCCTGAGCAGGCAGTGAGGGGAAAACCTCCCACCAAGGACATTTCTCTATTAATTTGAAAGAATGATAACCTTTTCTAAACTCGCACTGGATTGTTCTGACATTGACTCCTGGTTTTGATAGAAATGGTTGTTCTTTCTGAAAAGGAAGCTGGATTCATACTCCCAGTGATGTCTTGTGACATTGAATCCCCAAGGTTAATGATGTGAAGATGTATCCATTGATCTGTTTGTTAAATTTGTCACTTTAATTCAAAACCTTTCAGCCCAAACCCCTCTTGTGTCTTTAAGGCCAATGGGAACTACATGTTCTTCATCTGTTTCTCTTTACCATTCATTACGGATGCACTTTTTAAGAATACAGAAATATTGCAGCCCAATCAGATTTAGATTTCTGTAATTGCATTCTACCAAGCTAAATTTCCTTGCAATTCCAATTGGATGCAGCGTTATTCATTAGGCGAGGTCCTAACCTGCTGCACTGCGTTGCTGTGCAACAACTGCTCCAGTTAATCCCCCGGGTCAGGAAAGTGATATAGTCCTCCTGTATATTTGTAATTTGTAAAGTGATAATGGTTCTTTTTTCAAGGAATATTACTTAATATTTAATAACGGTAATACTAATGGACTCTGCATTTTCTGCAATTAAAAACTTGGAAGAGTGGATTGTAAACTCCGCATTCATCTGGCGAAGTGCGGCGATTTTTGAGAGACTTTGTACTTTAGGACATGAATAGAAAAGTAGGGTAATATGATTCCTGTGCAATTATGCATTGCGTCCACATACTGCAGCTGCTAAAAGCATTTATCATAATTAATGTAACCACACTGATTATCAAAGGATGTTTGTATAATGATTGATTTGTCACTTGTTGTAAAGCCGTGCAGGACATCAGAGTGCAAATTACACCGATTTACTGTAACCGTGTGTGCTTTCAAATGAAGCCGTTCCTTAGGGGCGAATCTGGGGCTCTGCTGCTCGTCCCTTGCTCTCTAGGTCCCTCAGAATCATTTCTACATGATAAAGCAGAATGAGGAGAATTACTACTAATAGTAGGCTTGAATGAAGGGGCAACACTACCAGAGATGCTTCACATGTCACCAGAAAACAAAACTCTTCCTTCTCATCAGAGTGAAAGAGAAACAGCAAATTGCATTCAGCCTCTAACAAGACCTCCGGAAGGGTTTGAAGTCCCCGGGCAGCTTTCCACCGTCACCTTCCATTATTGCCTTTCCTATTTTTAGCTGAATTTCCAGGTTTTCCCAAGGCAATTCTATGCAGCCATTCACCATTTCTCCCATGTCAGAGGGAAGGACCGTTTTACATGGTGTTGCCATGGAAACACCTGCTGGATACGGGATGGAGATGGGCGAGAAAAGGGAATCGCTGAGAGACCAAAAAGCGAAGGTGCAGGAGCCCCATTGGGTTTCTTTCTGTTGCAAAGCAGCTTGCAGCAGCAAACCCTATTTTGCTTTATTTTACTGGGTTTATTTGCACAACTTTGTGTCACAATGGGGGGAATTTGACACAGGCAGGGAGGGAAGAAGGACAAATGTTATCTCTGGGAATATCACGCACCTCCTCCAAAGCGCGTGTTGGTTTTGCCATGGAAATGCGCTCCCAACCTGCTCGACCCCTCGTCCCTTTCCTGCCCCGACGCTCCCGCAGCCCCTGCGCGGCTCCTTCCTCCCGGGTTGTCTTGGCAACACCTGATGTCTAGAGAGAGGACAAAGCAGCAGCCAGGCAGGGTGCAGGGAGACATTTCCGAGAGTGATACTTTATACCCAGACCATCGCTAAACGGTATTTTTGTTGAGGGGGAGAGAATGAACATAAGTGACTGCGCAGGAGGTGTGTTTTACATTTTGCTTGTGTGTGTTTTACATGACTGACTCCCAAACTGATGCTCAGTTCATCTGACAGCCTGAGTCAGGGCTTACTCGAGCCGACAGGAGCCTTTCTGTTTTCCTCGGCGATCTTTGGCTCAAGCGTCACAATAAAAGCTTTTGGATCAAAGCACGCATTGTGCGGAAAGGCAGACAGGTACAAAGAGCATCTGCTGTGTTGAGTCATTTGAGTTTGTGCCATGCTTTAGACCACTTGTGGATAAGCTCTCAGCTTTCTGCTGTGTATATACCAGTTTAAACTCAGCTTAATGTCTGCCTCGCTAATTTTAAGCAGAGGGAAAATTATTACGTGCATTTATACTTCTCCAACAACGTGGGCTTCACGGAGGCTGTGGGAGTGTAAGGGCTGAGAACAAGACAAGGAGTTTAAGGGTGGCTCTGAGATGATGAATTTATCGTTCGGCGCTTCTGCAGCCTTTGGAAGACACTTGGAGATGTTGGCGAAGAGATCAAAAGCCCCAGGGTGGCTGGTAGGATGGGTGGGTGCCTAGTTACGTGGGTGACTTCAAATGACTACAAGTCTCAGATGTCTTGAGACCTGATACCCTCTCAAGAAACACTCAGGATCACATCTGTGTGGTTTCAGAGTTTTCTTTCTTTGCATCTCATATTCAGAAATGTAAAGGTGCGCTTCTCGGGGAGAAGTACTGACCTGCCATTAGGGAATGGCCAGAGTGGGATGGAGACATGAAAGTCTCCCTGAGGATGCACCAGCCTTTTGTGCTCGCTGATAACCCACAGCCAAAGCCACCTTTTCCTTCAGAGTCCGGCTGTCCCGTTGTGTTATCCCAAGCTAACGAGACCTGGGTAGCTCTGAAATGCACTTATCCACACAAAATAAAACCCTTCTGGGGACTGGGTTTGAGAACAGACTCCCTGTCATTGCTATAATACAAATCACCTGTTAAATGTTCAGAGAAGTGCTGCAAGAAGTTGAGCACCAAGTGTACCTTTCATGACTTCTCCCTGGATTTTCTGGTCATCCGTTGTCCTGCTTTGATCCCTTCTGCTCTTACATTTTCCCCATCACTAGGTTTGCCTCTCTGCTGGGAACCTGAAATTGTGTGCTCAGCTATAGGGTTCAATTTGCCGTTTGTGCCTCCTGCAAATCTTATTAAGTCCTGTTGTATTAAATGGAAGAAGCATGCAGTTAAGTCTGTGGTTTTCAAAATGCATTAGACTTCTTTTCAAGTATGCAAAGTGTAAATGGATTTTGTGCTTTGGGAATGCAACAGTGTGTTTACAATTTGGGTTAGAAAAAAGGATGCTGAGATGGCCTTTAACATTGATTCGGTGTTACGTTTTTCTCGGGTTTAATATAGCCTTAGAGGTTCTGGTAGCGTTTTGATTTACAGAATAAATGAGAAAATGAGTTTTATTTTATTTATCAGTCAGTAATGTGCTTTTCCTTCTGTTCTTCCACAGTGCGGTTAGCCCTGAAAATAGTAGCTTGGGTAATCTCATTAGGCCAGGCTTTCTTGCGAGGTTTCTAATGCAGGATGGTTTGAAACGCCAAGAAAAGGACTTCTTGCAATACTTTGGTATTTCTCTTGTGTATCCAATCAAACCAGGCAGTTTAGTGAGCCTTGAAAATATACATTAAAACTCAGCCTTTTTGAGCCTGAAAAGTAATGCAGATGAAGTACCGGGAGCACCGGGGCTCCCGGTTGGTGCCATCGTTGCGGTGCAGACCTGGGCAGCTCACTCGTCTGCCCACGCTGCCACGTCCCCAGCTGGAAAATCAGAACCTGATGGCATTTATTCATCCTGCAGAGGCAGTCCTAAGGTTACGTTTGTTATAGGAGCTCATAAATAAACTGAAATCTTACAGCGAAAGTTGCCATGAAAGTGCAGTGATTAACCCTATGGTGATTTGTTCAGGGAGCCGACAAAAACGGTGGAAAATATTAAAAACCTCTTTTGGGTGAGCTGGGAATATGTGTATTTTATTGATCCTTTCAGGTGACTCTGGAGTCATGGGGTTGCTCTTGCAGGAAAGAGTGGCCACAGAAACAAGCCTGGATTTTGGCTTTTTCATTATTGAAATCTAAATTTAATCCCAGTTACGATTACTTTGAGAGCGATGCCAAGTCCTATATTACCTGACCTACTTCAAAACCATACAGAAAAGTATATCCACCAAACTGACCTTCCTTTTGTCACTTCATGTCTCAGGTGACACCGTAGGAAACTTGGTATTAATGTTGCAACAGGGGTAGCATGAGGATGCCATAAAGCTGGAATAATGCAGTGGATATTGGGTCTGTACGTATAAGGAGGAGCGGCTGCCTGTCTTGGTTATTACACTGATCTGGTCTCCAACCGTTTCCCATGGCTAGTGAGGATTTTTGGTGATGTTGGATTTAATTCAAGCAGAGGGAGCAGCCCTTGGCATTAAAAGTCAGCTTGAGCATCAGGATAGGGCAGTAAGGAACATTTCCTCTTGTGCTTGGAAAGAATTTGGCCGTGCCTTCTGTATAAATTCCATTTATAATTATGGATAGGAAAAAAATGCCAAGGCTTGTATTATCCAAAGAAATCTCAGCTGCAGAAAAAGTGAATCTCCTGAAATTTTATCATTTTGTCCCACAATATGTATAGAATAGTGCTGTTTCATCACAGCAAAGGACATCCTGACCTCGTGTTTGTAACGTATTCTCTTAGGCCAAGTCTCAAATTCCTTTTATTTGGGTCTGAAGCACAACTGGCTCAGATGTTGGGGCCAATCAGAGAGGATAAAAAACCGTTCAATGTAACGCAGCTCTTAGCTCCTCCAGCCAGGAAAATATCCATGTTTTATTCATAGAAGAATACTAGTCAACATTCTCCGGTTCCCTGGATACAACCATCAGCCTATAAATAGCTGCGCGGTGACACAGCACGGGACCGCGGGTAGCGGCTCCCGGCATCGCGGCCGACCCGGCTCCTCACTTGAAAATACGTGTAGAAACAGGTCCAGCGTCTGGGCTATGGGGTCAGCTGTGCAGCACCCTCATGCCGAAAGCTGCTGTTTTCATCCTGGGGAGGATCGCGGGGTCCTGAGCGTGTTCCCCTCGCGCTGCGCTCCTGCCCTGGGGTTTGGGACAGGGCCGTGCTGGGAGGGGGAGAAGTTGAGCTGAAGGGTTTTTCTTGCACACCCAAAGCAGGTGTGTGTTTGTGTGTGTGTGTGTGTGTGTGTGTGTTCAGGAGATGAAAGCTTGAAGGCAGTGGATGATTAAGGGAGTGGAGCATCTCCCTTATGAGGAAAGGCTGAGGGAGCTGGGGCTCTGGAGCTGGAGGAGACTGAGGGGGGACTCATTCATGGGGATCAATATGGAAAGGGGGAGTGTCAGGAGGATGGAGCCAGGCTCTTCTGGGTGACAACCAGTGACAGGACAAGGGGCAATGGGTGCAAACTGCAACACAGGAGGTTCCACTTAAATTTGAGAATAAACTTGTTCCTGGTGAGGGTGGCAGAGCCTGGCCCAGGCTGCCCAGGGAGGTTGTGGAGTCTCCTTCTCTGCAGACATTCAAACCCGCCTGGACACCTTCCTGTGGAACTTCAGCTGGGTGTTCCTGCTCCATGGGGGGATTGCACTGGATGAGCTTTCCAGGTCCCTTCAACCCCTGACATTCTGGGATTCTGTGATTCTGTGGATGGACTCTCAGGGCAGACCTTCCGATCTCTGAACTGCCTGAAAGGAGCTTGGAGACAGGGGGGGTCGGGCTCTGCTCCCCAGGAACAAGCGCCAGGAGCAGAGGAAACGGCCTCAAGTTGCGCCAGGGGAGGTTGAGGTTGGATCTGGGGAACAATTTCTTCCCCAAAGGATGTGGGGCATTGGAACAGGCTGCCCAGGGCAGTGCTGGAGTCACCATCCCTGGAGGGTTGGACAGACAGACATGAGGTTCTCAGGACATGGGGCAGTGCCAGGGGTACCTAACGGTCAGACTCAATCTTGAGGGTCTTTTCCAACAAAATGATTCTCTGATTCTATGACCTGGGATGCTATGCAGTTAGGAAATAGAAAATACATGTGTGCCTGGCTACCTAATGGTGTTCTGCCTGATGTACACTCAGTTATAATTCTCTCTGTAGCTAAAAGTGGTTAGATCCTCATTTAATGTAAACCTAGGTGAGTACAGCTATAATAATTTACTCCAGACAGGGACGAAGCCTGGGAGACTTGCTTAGTGTTTCTCCCATGTGCCTCAATCATATTTTAGCATTGCTTTAACAGTTCAACAGGCATAGCTGGCATAACAAATTCATCATGCGTCTACGTGATTTATATACCTGTGTTGATATATATCCTTGTTCTCCTTATTTTACAAGGCATTTATCATTCTCACATGGTCATTTCTTTCCACTCTGCAGTTGGTACTGGCTCCCAGTTTTTTCACTGCTTCTGAGAATTTCTCAGGAGCTTTATGTGGAACAGAAGAGTGTTCAGACTTGTTCCTCCCATCATACATAGCATAGGATTCAGCCGCAGAGCTGTATAGACCAACACACCGGAGATTCCATGAAGCGCTATTAATGTGTTGTTTGATTTCAGCACAAATACAAAGATAGCTCTGTTTTCTATTGATACTCTTGGGACTTTTAATCAGCTTTTCCCCTGCCTTTAATATTTATTGGACCAGAATAACACAATATTTTGGATTCTTTCGTAATTCAGTTAGCCAGGAGCCAAGCTACGCTGCAGAGCTGTAGACACAAACAACTCTTTAAAACACGATGTGCGCTTGGGAGGGAGTGCCCTGTGCCCAAAGCTGAGCAGATCCCCGCAATCCACTGTCTTACCCCTTTTGCTGTGGGGTTCTGCACCCCAAAGAGAAAAGCTCTTGCAAAGGAAGCTCATGGGGCGAGATGCACGCTGCACTCGGGATACCCTCTCCTCTCCTCTCCTCTCCTCTCCTCTCCTCTCCTCTCCTCTCCTCTCCTCTCCTCTCCTCTCCTCTCCTCTCCTCTCCTCTCCTCTCCTCTCCTCTCCTCTCCTCTCCTCTCCTCTCCTCTCCTCTCCTCTCCTCTCCTCTCCTCTCCTCTCCTCTCCTCTCCCGATGCATGCGGAGCGCTAGAAAGTTGCCCAGGTTATTTTTAAACTGTGGAGGAAGTTATGTAAGGTGGATCATGGTAAGGGTTTATTTTATTTTTAATGCCTATATTTAAAAATTCATGCAGAAGCATAGAGGGACTTTTAATTACTAAATTTAAACCTCCAGGTGACACTTAAGTGAAGAAAAAAAAAAGTCATTTCCATCATTATTTTTAATGTCCTCTTTTCCTTTGCGAAGCAAATGTAGGGCCAGGCTGCGAGGTTGGCCTGAGATAAGACAGAGCTCCAGCTTGGGCATGAGCTGCAAAATCACAGCCCTGTTTCACAATATCTTATCCCTCACTGATAATGCAAGCATCCTTCATTCTCCATTGCAGAAAACAGCTCCAACAGGACCACTTTACTTTCCTTGGGGCATGGTATTACTTTCTGCAACTTTGGCTGTATAACTCTTGAAGGAGGCGGCGGAGCCGTCTTAGGCAGCTTACCAGAATAGGCTAAGCTGGAGAGCAGAGTGCAGCAAGGCTGGTGCTTAAGCCAGGCTGTACATCAGGCTCTAAAGATGCGCTTTGCTTGAGGCAGGAGGATTTGAACAGCTGCCTAAATGAAATATGGGCTGAAACACTTTGTTGATCCAGCGTGGAGTGCTGAACGGGAGCACGGGCCTCACAAGCAGAGCCATTGTAGCTTTCATAAATAACGAGTTTCACTCAAAAAGAACAATTCTTCTACCTCCCCAAAGAGATTTGAGGGCTAATGAAGAAGCACACCTGAAAGTATTACCTGGTTTTAGTTTAACAGGACTGACTTAAGTGTTAGGGTTTTGATCAAAGGTAAGAAATTTAATAACCTTGAAGCCAGAAAGATGTTGAGAGGTTTGGTGGAGTTCTTATCATCAGCCACAACTCCTAGAGGTGGGAATAAGTTCAAAGCTATGGCCTCAAATCAGCAAAGAGTTTCTATTCAATGCAGAATTTTAAACCAGCCTGAACTCATCTATGCTTCAAATTAAATGTATGTTGGAGGTCTGGCTAAATAGGAGTGGATTATGTAGGAAACATTCACATATTGAAGGTCTTGGAGGCATATCCATTTTTCTGCATGCCTTCCAGAGACAGGATTACCAATCCTTTAATGAGAATCCGCTTTAAACCCTCTGGCCATTTTGAATTGTTTGGGCAGAAATATGTTCCTTTTCTTCCATGCCAAAAGCGACACATTAATACAGAAATAAACACATCATCAGCTCCGCTTTTGTGTTTGCTATCTAATGCTGTAAAGCATCTTCGCGAATCCGCAATGCACAAAGCAAGTTCTTTGTATTCCACCAGCCTATTGTTTAATCTCATTGACTAGCAGGGAGAAGAGAAAGAAAAAGTGCATATTAATTAGTCATGAGAACTTCATTTGTACCGAAGGTCAAACTTCAGCTTGGATTTTGCCTGCGGAGTGAATCCGCTCTGGGAGCGGATCCGTCCTTTGCTCGGCAATGGGTTCACGACATCTGGAACCCACTGCATCTCCTGCCTTTTCCCAGAATAACATGAGCAGAAGGGATGGTTTTTCCTAGACCCCTTTCCATTGTGTGCCTCAGTTTCCCCACCTGCACAGAGAAGGTAACGGCGCCGAGCTCCCTCACCCAGCTCTTTGGATTCAGCGGATGGCATGAGGATAAACTGTTCTTTCAGGAGGAAGCAGCCTAAATACACCCAGAATATTAGTTCCTGCTTTCTCCAGCGTGTGCCTTTGTTTTGTTCAAGCGACAACCCTGGAGGGGGCATGGAGATTTTACAAGCCTTCGAGCTTGTATTGCCTAAAGGGAACAAAAAAGCATTCTCCCATCTAGTTTTATTGAATATAACCAATCAGGCACAATTGATTGCTCCACAGTATTCCCAAACCTCACGCTTCCCTGAATGGGAGGCTTCAGACACGGTAATTGAAGTCATTCAAATCCTCCGTAGAAAAACAACCTTATTGTCTCCTGCTGTGGATGTCTTTGTAATTATGAAGATGGAACTGCTTATCTTTCCACCAGTGGACTCTAATGAAAGAGGTGGTTGTATAGCTGAATGGGCCAAGAACCGACTTTCAACCCTCACGACATGGCTCAGATAAATTCCTGTGCTGGCAACACGAAGTATTCCAATTAGAGACATGCAAAGACTTTTGTGGGGTGTTCTGAAGGCAGTCGAGAGCTCTAGCAACACCGACATGGTTTCCTACCTACCTGCCTAATGAATGGCAGTGAAAGGATTCGGGAGAGATCCCATCACAGATTTTTACCCTTTTTTTCCTTGGAGCTGATATTGGCAGGTCTGCCATCCTTCCTGCTTTGTCACAGGTTGTACCGAGCAATTTAAACTCTCTCCTAAGCCCAGAACCAGCCCTGAGTCGCTCCGGTCCTCAGGGCCTGGGGCAGCTCAGCTGTTGCTCCACCAGGACAATCTCCTTGGTGGGAACATCTGTCGCTCTCCTCTGGCCCCGTGCTCTGCACGACTCGGATAACCCTCAATCTGGATCTTTAGGAAAAACTTCAGCATCTCCTGGGCTCTGCAGAAGAGAATGGAGCTGGTTTTACCCATTGGTGGTGGAACCAGCGGAGCGCAGGGCAAGATTTGCACCATTTCCCAGCGCCGTGCCCAGCATCCCCATCTCCTCCAGCTCCCCGAGGAGCCCCCAGCGTTTGAGTGGAGGAAGAACCAAAAAATCAGGTTTCCCTGGAGCACGTGGCTCCGCACACGGACACCAAGCAGGGCACAGGCTGCAGGACTTTGCCTTTGCTGCGTGACAAATCCTATTTTAATAATTGGTGACGTGTTGATGATTCATATCAACAGTAACTTTAATGTGCTCTGTGAAAATGGAATCAGGTCGTTGCTCCGTAACGCGCAAACGGGTCTTTTAATTGCCCCAAATGCGTGCAAATCTTCCTAAAGTTTAGTTTAAATGCAAGTTACGAAAATCCTCAGGAAACATTTCCAGCCCGTTGTGTTTGCCCTGTTTAAACTGCGTGGAAAGTGCGAGATGAGTCCAAATGTGTCGAGTCTGACACATCTTAAAAATGATGAAGCTGAAGTATAAAGAAACCCGGTTTCTTCCTCCTCTTTTTGCATAAAGTGCTCATTGTTAATTTAGTTCTGAGAGATACTTGATGGATGGTACCAGGTAGGTTTCTCCATTATTCTTTCTAATCTGCTTGATATACAATTTAAGGGAGCTCAGGAAAAAAATAAGGAGGCTGGAGAAATTCAAATCAGGATTCATTTATGCAGCAATTCCAGCATCCATTAAAAATAACCCATTAAATATTGTCCTCTGCTAAATTTAGAACATGCTCAGGTGTGTCTGCTCTTGTGCTGCACAGAAACTTTTAATACAGATTTAATCATACTGAGTGTTAGGGGAAAGAGCTAATTAGATCGACAAATTTAGAAGGTGGTAGTGTATTACATGGGAAGAAATGGGTGATTAGAAATTATTCACTGTAAAAGTGACTGGCCTGGGGAATAGCTTTAAGGGTGTTATATGACATAATCCTAGTTTAAAAATTGAGAAAATAGGAGTTCACATCATCCTCAAAATTCTTCCTGCTTTCAAAAGAATTTTCCCATGGTAGTTTTTAGCATTGTTTGGCAGCTGGAGTCAGGTCTTGGACTGGAAAGGTAATGGTCCCGGCAGCTTGGCCAGGCTGTGTGTCTGTATGTCTGTCCCTCACTTTTCCCAGCTCCGGGATGGAGAGAACGCGGCTCAGTTCATCCTCACGATGCTGCGGGACACCTCCCCGCGAGTGGCTTTGATGCTTTGGCATCGTGAGCTTGTGTGATTTCTGCAGATAACGGCCTGTGTTAGCCCCAGAAATTGTATTTTTACAGTATACACAGGATTGTTAATTAGCCGTACACAAATGGACTCCTTCACAGCATTTTGCACTATTACGCTTCCCCTATGAAAGCACCAAACTCTATTCCTTAACGTGATACAGTGAGGAAAGTCTCAGTGTTAATGAGCTTTAATCACCACTGAAGATAAACGTAGTGTGTTGGGAGTTAATGCCCATGGAAAGGTGGAGGAAGCTGTGTTTTTATAGCAGCCGTTCGTACTTATTTTCCTGCTCTGCTCACATCAGTTTGTGACTTTTTTTGCTTTCCTACCCAAGCTGGGTACTGTGGTCCCCCTGGCAGTGACCTGTCCCTGCGATGCTGCCATAGCCACCATCCCCACGTGTCGTTCTACCCCAAACTACCCGGGCCAGGACGTCCCTCTCCCTCCTTGCTCCATTTCACCAGTAAAAGAGATTCACAGCCACCTTTAGCAACTTGTTCCACCTCCTAAGGTCATTTTATATTGTTCAAAGGAAGGTATAAATGTGTCAGGATTATGTGCTTACTCTACAGACCTGGTACAGAAGTGATTGATATAATATGTCATTGCTAAATTGGTCAAATAAAAGATGATTCATTTAAGTTCCCTTACACTTGTCCTTCCATTATCTGGTATCGTTTTATAGCAGAGACAAAACTGGGTATTGATAGAAAGCATTTCAACTCTACTTACAGACAAAGGGAAAGACTAGTTTAGTTAGAAATACTATGAGGACTGGTTTAAAATGGGAATAATAATAATAGAAGCATGTGGTGTTACATTAGTGACTTTGCTGCCATAGTCATCAAGCACAGGATTACGTCCGGAGAGCAGGACTGTTTAAAGCTGACTGGGTGCACTGCACCATGTATGTTAACTATATCAGAAAAATAAATCACGAGCTTGTTTTGTCCTAAAGCACACATTATATTTCTCCCTTATAAAGCAAATTCCTGCCTCATCCTTCTGAAGGGGTTCATTTAATAGTGTGTGAAATGAAATGTCAACAAGAATTAGAACAAATGGCATTGTAATCCCCGAGGGACAGCGAGTTTCTGCTGGGAAGTCTTTGCAGCCAGGAGGGGTCTCAGGTGCTGCTGGCTCCTCCGCAACCGGTGCCAGAGCCCCTGGAGCTGCAGTTTTGGGGCATCACAGCAGGAGAACTGCGCTCCCCCGGCGGCTTTGAGAACCTGAGCCTTAAAATTTGGGAGTAAAACCTGTCCCTGTGCATCCAGGACCTGGGTCCATCCCAGCGGGGGGGTCGGTGAGGGCTCCCCGCGGTGCTGCAGCACAGCAGGGTCCACAGCTGCTCCCCACGACCCACAGGGATGCTCCGAAGGTTTCGGGGTCCCCGAGCGGGGATCGAGCAGCTGCGCTTGGCCCTGGCAAAGGGCTGCTCGACCACAGCTTGGGGATTTGTGATTTTGTGAAAAGGGGAAGGTATGAGAAGTCAGAAGGGCAAGATGGCCAGGAAGAAAGCCAGATTTTGCTCCTAGGGTTTGTGCCTAAAGATGGGGTTGGGAAGACTGAGCCTTGGCAAAAAAAAGAGGTGGGGAATCTGGCTTTGAGAGTGTGACAAACCGTTCCTCTTAGCTGTAAAAGTCCTTCTGAGGCACAGCCATCCCGTGCTTTGTGATTAGGGGCCTAGGGCATCTTTCTTGTGATGAGAGACTGGGAGAGCTGGGGCTGTTGAGCTGGAGAAGCTGAGAGGGATCTGATCAATGGATCAATATCTCAGGGTGGGTGTCAGAGGATGGACCAGACTCTGTTCAGTGGTGCCCAACGCCAGGGTGAGGGGCAACGGGCACAGACTGAAACACAGGAGGCTCCATCTGAACATGAGCAGAAACTTCTTTGCTGGGAGGTGCCAGAGCCTGGCCCAGGCTGCCCAGAGCGGGTGTGGAGTCTCCTTCTCTGAGCCATTCAAACCCCCTGGACCCACCTGTGTGATCTGCTCTGTGACCCTGCGTGAGCAGGGCTGGGCTGGGGATCTGCAGAGCTCCTGCAACCCCAACCAGCCTAGGATTCTGTGATTCTTCTGTTTGTAGCTCCCTTCCCTCACCAAAGTCAGGTTCTGTGTCTCTGAAGCCCTAAATCCACACTTTGTGGTCTCATCCTGCGGGTTCTGGGTGTTGTGCGCAGCCAGGGCCGTGCTGAGCATCCCACAGCATCGGTCCCTCTGTGCCCACGGCCAAAGCCATCAACATAGTCACTGCCCTTGGGATTATTGATGTAAAATCCCTTGTTTATGGGAATTTCAAAAAATGACAGGAAAACATAAACGCGAGGTATGCAAATACATCTTTCTGACTAAATCATTCGCTAGACTCATTATTATGGAAATAAATTTAAAATGTGACTTTTCAGAGCTGCTGAAAGCCACCACTTTCTCGAGCTGTTGTGTGCCTCTCTGATGAGCGAATGCCAAAATTTGTGGCGTGTGGGGAATAAGCTTTTCAGATGTTGCTTGTTTTGAAAGTAATTCCAGTGAAACAAAGGCCACTGGATAATGAAGAGGTCCGTATTGTGCTGGAGGAGCCCAGCAGCTCCCGTGGCCGGGCACGCTCAGGTGCTCTCCCCTGACTGCAGAACATTTGCATTCCACGCAGAGGTTGCAGACCTATTCTTGTGATGTTGCTCGCTGCATAAAGCCCAATTAATGAAAGGTTAGGATGCAATTAAAAATTTTAAAGTGTCCTTTATTTCATAGGGAAGTTTGTAGTGCAGGATGAGCTCCTGGCACGCACTACACAATCGCTTCGAAAAACTAAGGCAACTGCTTGTTTGTGTGTTTGTTTTGAGCCCAGTAGAGTTCTGTGGGTTTCTGTAAAGGAGTAGAAATAGCCCCTTAATGTACTTGTGCCTCTGCTTTTCCAAGGGTTTTGAATGTGGGAGTATCAAACAGATCCGTGATGCAGAGGGAAGTGACAGGTATCAAACTACCCGCCCTGTCAGCAGCTTTTTCTTCTGGGGTGATGTTACAGGGATTAGCAGGAAAACTACGGGTGGAAAAGTGCTGGATTGGCTCCGAACAAAGAGCAGGAAATCCCTGTCTGCAGGAGGTGACCCGTTCTGGTCACCTCCTGTGGAAATTGGGTATTCAAAGAAACAGAGCATAATTTGGTCAAAGCTGCCTCCGTGTTGCTGTGCTATTGCCATCCTGGTACGGTGATGATCTGAGAGATTGCACAGGTTCCTGCCCCAAAAAGGGAGCGGGGAACTCTGTATTGGATCATTTGTGTAGGAGAAGTTCAGTTGTTTGCTGAGTTGGATTTTACGTTTGTAAAACAGAGATGTCAATGTTTATTTAGGAAGGTGGTGAACTTTAATAAATATTTGTAGCGTATTCTGACAGCCTCGCTGAAGCTGCAGAAATGTCATTAAAACTCACTACTCTTCAGTTATTTCTTTTGTTATTAGTCCAGTGACCACATGGAGAGGTTTCTTTGCTGCAATAACAAACCTGTTGCTATTATTTTGGGGGCAAAAAGCGGTAGAGTGTGCGACAAAGTTCCAATTGCCTGAGCAGACGTAGCAGATCTGCAAATGGCACGTATGTGTCTAACATCTGTAATTAAACCGATTGACCTTTCCATGTAGAGGCTGGAGGAGAGAACAGTACTAGTGAAGATGGATTGAGAAGTGAATGAGATGCCAAAGTAAATCTCATTTACCTGTCCCATGTGTCGATAGCGAGCTAGGAGAACATCAGTCTCTGAAATCATCTCACGTCACCAGAATCATCTCAGACACCAGCTGTTCTCTCCATGGAGCCGTCACGGGGTTACAGGCTCGGGAGCTCTACAACCGTCGTAGCCATTGAGTTGGGAGATGGCTTGACGCCGGGGTCACCGAGCGCGGCCGCGGCACAGACGTGTCCCCTCTCTTTAAACCGGGCGCTGAACGCTGCCCCAAATCACTGCTGGGGTGAGGGACAGGAAAGCGGCGTGTGACTCAGATGGAACAAAAAGATGTGACATTTTGGGAGGGTGCATAATAGGAAAAAAGCAGCAGGAGAGGTAGCAGAAATAACTGGCCCTTAGCAGGTCTTTTCTTCCCTAGGTCCCTAAGAAGGAGTCTCTTAGACTTAGTAGTTACTCCTCTGAGCTTGCACTGACACAAATACCTCAGTGGGACAGAAGACAAGTGGTTGATGGACGGGGACTGAGCGTGACACCTGTTGTCAGTGTAGTAAAAGGATTTTGGGAGGGAAATAAGCAATTTACATTTAACCACTTATGTTCTTGCTGTGTCCCCGGGGCCACAAGCCGAAGGCAGACCCAACCACGTCTCGGTGGGATCGTCAGCACCGCTAACACGGTACCTTGTAAATGTCTGCGTACGTCTGAAAGACAACCCTGAGTAGAGCTTAGTTTTTAAATAGATCATTCCTGACAAAGCCCATTATTCACAGCGGGCAAAAAGCCAATATCCTTTGGTTCAGGGAATACTCCCCGCAACGCTGCTGTCAGGCGTGGAATATCCTGCGAGCGAACCATGAACGCGGGGAGCGCTTGGCGAGAAGAGGGGGGGGATGTTTATTGACAGCTGTGTACAATCTCTTCATCAGCCTCATCTCTGCAATGTTAGACTTCTTGGGATGCTCAGTATGTTTCATGGGTATAATTAGACCACGATTCAGATTGGCCCATGCACAGACTAGAAAAGTATCGCTCAACACACACATCTCCAAAAGGGTATTGGATCCCACTCTTCTGCTGACCAGTCTCAGATCAACTTTAAGCGAGTATATCAGCACGTGAAGAACAGGTTTTTTATGTCTTGTACTGAAACAAAAAGTATGATAATTTTATTGTTAAGTCCACATATGTGATACTTCTGAGAAATGAATGAGGGGCAAAATATTTGTAAGTCCTGCTGTATCTCTGCACATCCTCTGCTGTTGCTCTCCATACACAGACCTACCTAACAGCACATACTGAACTCTTGAATTATGTATGTTTTGAACACCGAGAAAGGAAAAAGGTTTGGAAATGATGGGCTAGACAGAGCATGCCATGTCTTTCCTCAGGGCTCCCTTTTCTGCAGTGGGTTTTGTTTCCTACCGCTCAGTACCGGTTTTTATGCAAGAGGGATATTCTTTTCTACCATATCTGAATGGTAACATTTGAAAATCACTTTGCATCAATGCCCAATCATTCAGGCCTTCAGTCTTTTATTTTATGGTTATGTTTTATCATATATAGTGATGTGATTGCTTTTCACATCTTACACGTAATCATCAAGAATCTTTTTCATATCCACTCAATGTGATTTACTCCCAGCTGGATGCATGTAGGGTTATGGCTAAGGATACACTCACTCGATTCATAGGACCTGGACAGGCTGGAGAGTTGGGCGGGGAAAAATGTAATGAAATATAACAAGGGCAAGTGTAGAGTCTTGAATCTGGGCAGGAACAACCGCAGGTTCCAGTATAATTTGGGGAATGACCTATTAGAGAGCAGTGTAGCGGAAAGGGACCTGAGGGTCCTGGGGACAGCAGGGTGACCATGAGCCAGCACTGGGCTCTTGTGGCCAGGAAGCCAATGGTACCTGGGGTGGGTTAGAAGGGGGTGGTCAGTAGGTCAGAGAGGTTCTCCTGCCCCTCTGCTCTGCCCTGGGGAGACCACCCCTGGAATATTGTGTCCAGTTGTGGCCCCTCAGTTCCAGAAGGACAGGGAACTGCTGGAGAGAGTCCAGCGCAGCCACCAAGATGCTGAAGGGAGTGGAGCATCTCCCGTGTGAGGAAAGGCTGAGGGAGCTGGGGCTCTGGAGCTGGAGAAGAGGAGACTGAGGGGGGACTCATTCATGGGGATCAATGTGGAAAGGGTGAGCGTCAGGGTAAATTTTTGAAGAATACCCCAAACGTATACGTTCCCCTGGCAAAACATATAGCTATAATCTATTAAAACCGATAAAAGTTTAACACGGAGTGAGGCGGGTGTGGAACAGTCACAACCGCTTTGCCAGTTCCCAACACCCCCAGAAACAGCCCGTGAGCAGCTGAGCCGAGCTGAACGACACCCTTGGCAGAGCCATGAGATGTGTGTGTGCGCCTTTACATGCACGCATACATTTCTTGGCTAGATGATTCTGCAGATTTGTTATTTATAGTTTTTCAGTATTAAATAATAAATCAGCGTCTGGGAAAGCAACAACTCCTGTTTACATTTTGCTAAATCACGTTCGATCTTTCCCTATAAAGCAGGAAAACCTGCAGAACATCTTTTATTCTATCATCCTCAATTCTGTGTGATTTTTTTTCACTGTTCTCTCCTTTTATCTGTGAGGGGAGATCGAGTTCTTTGATATTTTATTTAGATTGCATTGCACGTTTGGAAATACGCGTACTCTATGACCACTGCCCGGTCCCTGTCCCTCTCTGGACCTCTGACCATCCAGCCCCATGTGGAGATGGTACCTGGCAGCAGAATTGTCACTGGGGCCATCCTGGTGTGGATGAGAGGGATGTCTGACTGTGCATTAAACTCCAGATAGCCGCTGATTCAGTGTATCGGAGTTTTTCCACCTATAAAGTTCATTGCCCAGTGGCTGGCAGATGCTTTTGGGTGTTGGGAAGAGCAGAGCACAGTGCAGAGAACTTTGCATCTCTGTCATTTCACAGCCAGAGATGGAATCTAAGTCTCATTTGACTTTGAGAATCCCAGCATGGAGATTCATACAGCTAATTGGCAAATGGTCATCAGGTCTTTCCCAAACACCTCCTGAATCTTACTAGGGGAGGTACAAAGTTATCATCATTTTAATGTGCTCACCTGGAGCTTTTTGTCCTGAGCCATAACAAGAGCTTGCACCGCAGCGAAGATGCTGTTGTACTTGCACTTCTATCTCTCCCTGGTGATAGGAGTGGATGAGAGAAATGATCACGGCTGTCTAGAAACCCCTTCACCTTGTCCCTTGGCACTTGTATGTGGCCTTCAGAAGCCCATTACACTGAGCCACTGTGACAGCTCACGAGGGAGAATCATTGTCCAGAAACGCAGGACACAAGATGTCCTCCTTCTACAACATGTTTTATGGTACATCCTGTGCCAAATGCCATGCCGACCTTTAGAGAAAGAGGCAGATCTTTCTGTGCAATCCAGCTATGAGGTTGAAAACACACTGAGAGTAATTCACTACATGGGACACATCAAGCAAAACGGAAGATGCCCACGAGATACTCAACTAGCATGGCCAGATAACTCTGTTATTTTACTGTGTTGCATTAATACTACTGGCATTTATTTGTATTAAGCTGTCTTATATTGGCAACCAAGCTCAGCACAGGCATTATTGCTGTCCGTGGGTCTGTCTGTGCCTCGTGCTTCCACTTGTCTGTCTTTCCTGCATGTCCTCTGAAATCACTGCTCCCAGCACAGGGTGCATTAGTGGTGCTTATTTCCTACGAAATCCCACAAATCCTTGCCTGACTTGCTTTTAGCCCCCAATAGTTCTCATCATAAGTATTGCACTTTGCAGATAGAGCATTCGGTAGGCACAGATGTTCAGATAAATGCCCTTTCTCTCAGTTTGCGATGGTTTAATGGGTGGATTTAATTTGTTGTATAGTTGAGTGCTATAGGTAGTAGATGTGCTATCTGCCCACTCTGTTTTGATATTGCCAGGGAAGCAGTTTATTAATGGCTGCACACCAATTCTATCCAACAGTTTGCTTAAGTGCCTTGACTGTAGTGCATCCACTACTGCCAGCTGGAAATTGCTGCTTTTCACGGGATGTCCAAGGAAAGCACTGGTAAACATGAAAGATGAGCTACGGCTTTTTGGAGGACCTGACACCAGAAGGCATCTCTTGCCATAATGGCTTTCCCATAAAAGCAGCGCGCGACGTGTCTCCCGAATTACAGCCCGACCTATTCAAATCCACAGAGCCCAGTTTGGTTGTCACCGCCGCTCGTTTTTCACCGGCGTGACTCACTGACTGTCATGAAGTTGCTCCCTGTACACACTGCGATCCGAGTGGGCAGAGCCATTCAAAATTATTCCCACAAATGAAATTGCAAAGGGCTGTTAAAGCTGTCGATAAAGCGGCCCCGGTTTGATGTGCTGCAGCAAACGAACCCCCCCGGACATGACTAACGAGGCAGCGACAGCCGCCTCCTTTGCTCCTGAAAAGAAAGTGGATCGTAAAGGCTGCTGAAATTCATTTGCAGTACATTTGGTGCCAGACTTTCACGCTGCACGCCATGTGAATTTGTACTGACCCACACACGGGCGCTGTGTGTGTGTTTATGTACCCTGTGGTATGCATGCATAGGTTTAAATATATATATTTTTAAAGACTGAGCACCTATTTTCTCCTAAAAGTCTTTATCTCCTCCCAAATTAGCAGTGATTTTTTACTGCGAAGTTCAGACATTTTCCTTCCCTTTTCCTCTTCAGACATTTTTTAGCGCTGCTACGATGATAACAGGCAAAGGATGGGCAGGGGCAGCATCTGAGATTGGCACAACTACAGGAGCTGAATAGTTTTAACAGTACTTCAGTATCTGCTGGAAGTCTAAGGAAAAAATGGTAAAAATAAATGCCAGTGTTACTATGTAGAAGACGAAATTTAGATTTAAAGGCTTTTCAACATCTGTAGATCTGTTCTCCTTTTCTGAAATCACATTTTCTCATTTCGCTTCCAAGCCAACAGAATTGACAACTACTCTAAACAGCATGTGAGTACATGATGGATCGTTCCTTATAGACTAGATACTTCAAGACTTTCACCTTTTTGGTTATATTAAACTGTCTGCAAGATCTGTCATGGGATGGAGTGGATGTGGGATTTCCTTTGGGCCATTGGGCAAGGCCTCTAAATCGGTATCTGATCTGACAAATGCTCCCAGGCCCCAAAAGCAAGGTTGGGGTTTCAGATGAGATCCACAGAGATGCACCATTGCAGAACAGTTTATTCATACAATTATAGAATAACTTGGCTTGGAAAGAACCTCTGGGGGTTACCTGGTCCAGCTCTGTGTAGGGTAGATCAGTCCTATGGCAATGGCAAAGGAAAGTTATTAGGACGTGTGTGTTTTACCAAGTCGTGTTGGTGTGCATCCTTGTGTGTATCAGAATTTGTAAAGAAAGGTCAAAACTGGAAAAGAGCCTCTACCCTTTGTTGCTTTTCTGATCCATCCTGACATCTGCACCTTCAGGAAAGGATCTGACAGTGACCGTGACTTTGCTCTTGAGCTACAGATATCTGTGTGTAAACGGATGGAGCTGTTTACCTATGTTTTATCTATTCAGAAGGCTTTCCCTAGGCTGGAAATCAAGCTTGTTCAATAGAGCTCGTTAGGTAATGAGCTTATTCACTAAGCTCATTAGTGGTGGAATTCATCCTGCTCAGCCCTCTGCAGCCCAAAATCTTGTATCCCTTCAGCCCAGCTTACTACTTGTTTTGACCCTTAGCAAGAGAGATGACTTTTACCTAATTTCCTCTGTTTTGCGTATTTTCATTCAACGGCTGTCTTGCTGAATGAATGTTTCTATTCTTTAATCCGGCCTGCTATTCCTCTGTAGCAGAAAAATACCTAAAAGGGCTGAAGTCTTTTGCATCCAGCCTGCCAAGGCGAGAATATCCTGCCAGCTCATTTCATGAACTGAAGCAGAGCGTCTGACTCAGTAGGACACATCCTATTACATGATGGATGCTCCCTGGATTGATGAACAGACGGTTAGGCAGATGTAAGTAGGCAGGAAAACGCAAGAGGCACCAAGTAAAAGTTGTGATTGCCGCCTGTGAGCTGACCGTGATTGCCCATCTGTACACAATGGAGTGGATTCGCAGGGAGGTTTAAGGCACACGCGTGCACGGCAGAAGCTCGGGAGTTCATATTTTGGTTAATTATGGAGAGATGAGAGAGCGGGCTCGGTAAAAGGGATATCTCACAGGTGCAAAGCTGGGTGGGAGATGGGGCTTTAAATCTTCCTGAACCAACAGCACCACCGCAACATGTGACAGTGAAAGATGTGTGTTGGGAATAACACCCCATTGATTCGTGTTCAAAGTGGTAGATTTAAGTCCTGTTTCTACTCATTTCAGACACTGATTACTAGAAAAAGGTTCTGCAGTGGAGTAACGGAGGAGTCGGAGCCTGTTAAATCAACAACAGCCTCCTCCTGTCTTCCCTCTGAAGAGGCAGGAAGAAAAAACTGCAGCTTTTCTCAGTTTAATATTAATGAGAAAGGGCCAACAAACTACATAAACCTCAGACAACACTAGAACAGGATTATAATTGAGAACTGAGAAATCAATTGCGGGGAAAGAATAAGTCAGTATCTGCATTAGGTAGCGTGGCTCACCGGGAGCTGAGCTGCTGCAGAGGACCAAGCATCCCAACTGCACACATCTCGGGGAGGTTTCATTTTAAACTATTCCTAGGCCGGCCTATGGATGCCCATTAGCATTAAGAGCACATTAGGCGCATTCCTGGAGTGCATCTCCCGGTTGTATTTCATCCAGAAAAACACGGCTTGCGTCCTCTGGAACCTCTTTGCGCCGTGAGCCAAACTGCAGCAAGGACGGGATGATGGAGTTGGCTCTCAAAGAGCTCTCCTGGTCCAAACGCAGACACCGGTGGGGATGGGCCCTTGGAAAAAGCACCTCAGAGCAGCTTTGCTCTCATTTTACTGTTCCTTTTGAAGACAGTTTGCTTCTGCCAAGCATTAGGTTGCGGGAACATCTGGCTTGCATTATCCTATGCAATTGAAAAATAAAGTGCTATGCTTATTCCTATCGTAGTGACTGTAATTAATATTTAAGGAGGATGGCTCCCTTGTGCTCTAGGTCATACAAGTATAGAGAAAAAAAGCATGTTGATGGCATGTTGTCTTCAAATTACACCCCAAAAGTGCACGTAGAGCATAGCGACGTGGAAGTAGCTGGGTGAGAAAATAAGCAGAATTAAATAATAGTAAGAAGTGTTCTGTTTAGCACAGAGCAGAAATAAAGGGGCCGTATAGTTTTGGGGTGAAATCTTGTTATTTCAAGGCTGTGCATTTAAATATTAAAGGCTGAAAGTGACTCAAGAAGATTCTATCATCTGCTGTTTTCACATCTGATGTGAAACCCTGTGTCTACAGGCAAGGCGAGAAAAACAGCAGCGGTTTGTGCCTTTTAGATGGCAAAGTGGAGTCACATGCGCAGGAGGAACAGAGCAATAAGCATGTGAAAAATAATTACCCGTAATAAAAAGCGAAGGGCACTTCAGAATGTTGAGGATGTGTTGTTTGATTAATAGGAGCTGTTAGAAGTGAACCCAGCAGCTCTCGCTCCTACCAGGCAGGTTGGGGGAGGTTTGTGGGTGCTGGGACGTTCAGCAAACCCGTTTGTGGTGCATGTTCAGTACCAGCGGCTGCTTCTCTCTGTATGTATGAGACTTATACTTGAATTATTCGACCCTGTTATCGGGAGGCTCCACAGTGCGGTCGCACTGAGACCTTTGCGTCTCTGTTTAAGCTTCATTTCCAGGGGCCGTAGCCTGGTTCCGTGGGACCACTCTCTTCAGAAGCAAACAATCCTTCCCGAGGGCTTTCTGGGGATGTACATCAGCCACATTTCGCAAAGTCCTGAAGGCATAAAAAAGCCAAAGCTGATCTGTGTTTTAATTTTGCCGCAGATGGCAGGCCAAGCTGAAAGCAGTGGGCTTCCCCGGGCGATGCGCTCGATGGCTCTCGAACCCGCGCAGTGAGGATGATCGGAAAATGCCTTGGAGTGGCTGCCCATTTGGGTTTTGTTGTTGTTGCAGATGCTTTTATAGGTGAGAGAGAATTCATCCGTCGGGAGAGCCACGGCGCTGACAATGCCAGCGCAGCCCCGAGCCCCTCGCGGCCCCAATAAAAATCCACAATGTAGAGCCAGAACAAAGGATTGAAATCACGCAAGAATGAGTGAAAGTGCTGGAGCGGGTCCAGAGAAGAGCAACAAGACTGGGGAAGGGACCTGAACACAAGCCCTATGGGGAGAGGCTGAGGGAGCTGGGCTCGTTCAGTCTGGAGCAGAGGAGGCTTAGAGGTGAGCTCAGCACTCTCTAGAACGACCTGAAGGGCAGTTCTAGCCAGGGGGGATTGGGCTCTTCTCCCAGGCAGTCAGCAATAGGACAAGGGGGCATGGGCTTCAACTCTGCCAGGGGAAATTGAGGCTGGAGATGAGAAAGCAATTCTGTGCAGAGAGAGTGGTCAGCATTGGAATGGCTGCCCAGGGAGGTGCTGGACTCACCAGCCCTGGAGGTTTTTAAACTGAGATTGGCCATGGCACTTAGTGCCATGATCTGGTGAACGGACTGGAGTTGGACCAAGGGTTGGACTGGATCATCTCTGAGGTCTTTTCCAACCCAGTCCATTCTGTGACTCTGTGAATGCTCCAGCGTCATTTCTGAGGCTGCAAACCAGAACGAAAAGCCAGTAAAGACTTGCACCTTTTGAAGGAGTAATGAATTGTTTCCTCCTCTGGCAGGCAGTGATTTGACTTGCCACATCCCTCCTAGTAATTTCCCAGCAGGTTTTAATGTTGGAACAATGGTATTCTGTTAGATATTGATTTTAAAATAACTCTTCCACACTTACGTGTAAGTTTAAGAGGTGAATTACAGCCCTTGAACGTGCTCTAATGTAGCAGTGGTAAAGAGTTAAACAGGCACAATCTGTTTCTGCTGATGTGACCCGGCCGGGAGACGGCAGAGCTGGGCTCAACCCTGCAGGAAAACCATCCAGCAATCTGCACACATGGAAGGGGAAGATTAATAAATTCACAGTGGATGTGGTGGAATTGGGTAGGAAAAAATATCTCCGGATGGAGTGGGGTGGTGGCCGGTGTTAAATGCAAATTATACACATCTTCCATGGACACTGCCCAGAGTTACGGGACGTCTTGTATTGTTTTCCTAATATTAAAGTGGGGCAGGGCTTCCATTTCATATTTGAGGTGCTCAATCCGTGCAGGTAAGGATGTGATGAGCAGATATAAAACCGATTCTGACTGTATGGGCTGTAATCAGCTGAGAGATGTGATTAGTTTTTGCTAATTTGTTGCAAAGCCTCCAGCTTCACTTCCCCTTTCCCTCCTTTCTGACCCACAGTGGCTACTCTGTCCTGTATTTTCAGCTGGTCTCTGTAAACTAATTACTTTTACTGGGTCAGTGTTGTTATGAAATTATCGTTTTATGAGACTAAAAATAGCTCGGATCCAGTCAGCAAGCCCTTCATCTCCAATGAAAATACAATGTTATCTTTAATCTGTATTTCTCAGGCACTTGCTGTGATGCAGGATAGAAAGAAATGGGAAAAAATAAAGAAAGAGCAGCCTAAAAAGAATTTGTGAATCAGTTGCTATAGGTGCATGTCTGCCAAGGCTTCCATTGGTAAATTTAGCAGTCACGTTACAATTGCAGCCAGTACCGTTACTTGGCCTTATTCAAAATAATTCACTTCTTGCACGAGTTCACCCTAAAGAAAAAGTATTTTGTCTCGCACATTAAAAAATGGTGTGTTTGCACATGTGTGCAACCATTACAAAGATCCAAAGACACAAAAAGTGTCTAAGGACAGGCTTTTTTAGTTTAATTTTTTTTTTAAGAGAGGGAAAAATCCAGTGAATTCCACTTGCTCTGAGAATGAATAAAGCTTTTTTAATACTTCTGGGGTTCTGGTGAATACAAATAGCTCAAAAATGAGATACTTGCCTGAGATAGCAAAGGGAAAAGGTTCCATCTGTAGTTTCTGATACAAAGACATGTCACACACAATATCTGTAAATCCATTAGGGGAAGAAAATTGATACACATTTTGTGTAAGATGAAGCTGGAGTCAAGAGAATGAAAGCAGGAGAAAATGGCTTCTTTGTGGAGCTCCATCAATTCATTGTTTGCTTGGACTTTTTGTATATTAAATTCAAGCAGTCCTTGGCCTATGGATATTGGAATTGTTGAGTGAGAGTGATGAAATTCTAGCACCTGGCTTTACAAAGAACGTCCCACATCTCCTTGGTTTTTCCAACAAGGATGTTAAATATGCAAAGCAGAGTTTCTATTAAAGCAATTTTTTACTGTTTAATGGCAGTTACTGAAGTACTGACACGCACAATATGATTCCTGGGCCAAACAACAACCTTGCCGGAGAACCCGGGAATGGCAGCGCTCCAAAGATGATTTACTATTTCCCTTACTTTGCAAACTCCCCTTAGTTTGCAGGAAGGAGGGTGGATGAAGGTTCCCACCAACCAGAGTGGTTTCAGTACTTTGCGTTGGAGAAATCACTGCAGTGGGATCTCTGTTCACACGGCAGCTGGCAGTGAGAAACGTGGTCAATATTCAATAAGTCCACGCTAGTCCAGCTGTCAACAGATTGGCAGCAAGTATTTCACATGCTATTTCACTACCTGAATTTCAGCCCTTGCTCATCTGCAACTGAATAGCAATAAAAAAGAAAGCCCAAGAAAGAAGCAGCATTAAGAGTGATGTTTCTTTCTGAGCAGTTGGTCGGTGTCAGTTCGCTCTCTCTGACCCACATTTTGCAGAACCACAGGGTAAAGACAAACCAAACCAGGCCCCGAATTCCTGTTCTCCAAGCACTCAGCTAATAAAAACAGTAAGAAATTTCAGATCTTCCTCCAGATCGGGCTGTTGACATAACCAGGCCAGCACATTTGTTTTATCGACTTCCTAGAGCTAACCCGCTTCTTTAACTGCATTACAGAGATAGGACCGTGTTGTCCAAGTGCACTGATGTGTATCTTTTGAACTCATTGACCAGCGCAGCCGAATCGGAAAGAGGGAGAGTGATCTTGAAACCATTATGTTCGTGCAAATTGTAAGGGAGGCGGTTGGTCAGAAGATAGATTCTCCTCGGACCACCCCGAGGGTGCTGAGCCGTGGGAGCTCAGCCCTTGTTAGACAATAGAAAATCACCCGGCATCTCCCTGAGCTCAAACCAGAACAAAATCCATCAAGAGATGGATTAGAGAGCAGTGTAGGGGAAAGGGACAGCAGGGTGACCATGAGCCAGCACTGGGCCCTTGTGGCCAGGAAGGCCAATGGTACCTGGGGTGGGTTAGAAGGGGGTGGTCAGTAGGTCAGAGAGGTTCTCCTGCCCCTCTGCTCTGCCCTGGGGAGACCACACCTGGAATATTGTGT
This sequence comes from Patagioenas fasciata, assembly GCF_037038585.1. Classification (NCBI taxonomy): domain Eukaryota; kingdom Metazoa; phylum Chordata; class Aves; order Columbiformes; family Columbidae; genus Patagioenas; species Patagioenas fasciata. The sequence goes on from NC_092540.1 coordinate 4,008,768, forward strand.
CCAGTTGTGGCCCCTCAGTTCCAGAAGGACAGGGAACTGCTGCAGAGAGTCCAGCGCAGCCACCAAGATGCTGAAGGGAGTGGAGCATCTCCCGTGTGAGGAAAGGCTGAGGGAGCTGGGGCTCTGGAGCTGGAGAAGACTGAGGGGGGACTCATTCATGGGGATCAATATGGAAAGGGGCAGTGTCAGGAGGATGGAGCCAGGCTCTTCTTGGTGAGAACCAATGACAGGACAAGGGGCAATGGGTGCAAACTGGAACACAGGAGGTTCCACTTAAATATGAGAAGCAACTTGTTCCTGGTGAGGGTGTCAGAGCCTGGCCCAGGCTGCCCAGGGAGGTTGTGGAGTCTCCTTCTCTGCAGACATTCAAACCCGCCTGGACACCTTCCTGTGGAACCTCAGCTGGGTGTTCCTGCTCCATGGGGGATTGCACTGGATGAGCTTTCCAGGTCCCTTCCAACCCCTCACATTCTGTGGTTCTGTGAAGAGCCTCTGGTCCTTGATCCACAGTACCACTGTTTTTTGACACAAATGGCCCAAAGTTCTCAGGATGGTGCAGGGCGATGTGGCACCAACTTTTTCACAACTGTGGGTTGCTGCCTGTGCTGCAGGACGCAGACACTGCCTGAGAGTCTGAAACGCACTGCTGTTGTCAGGAGAAATGAAAACAGCTATAAAAAGCTTAGAAAAACAAGCGCCATGGGCAAAACCCGTGTGGGGTTTGGTGCCGAGGTCTCGTAGCACAGCCGTGTTTGGGATGCATGCCCATGGGCAGGGCAACGTGAGGCTGCTCCATCTGCACCAAATGCTGTTTAAAAGTAAATAAAATCAAGATGCTGGTAACAAAATTGATGATAATTCAGCTGTCTTTACAGAGATGTAAAATTGGTGGCTATTGCATATCAAGTCAGCTAAAAAACAAGGCAAGGACATGCCTTGGTTTAGCTGGGAAAGCTAAAACTGGCTGTATTGGTGGTTTAGATAAGGGCGAGAGAGAAGATGGGAAGCTGGTGGCCTCCTGAGAAAAGTGTTTCTGCATGAATTGGATAGCTGCTTTTTCTATTAATTTTGAATAGTTGTTCAGTAATTCAGATTGATTTAAGATGCACCCAAGAATAATTCTTTCATTACAAAACCTCCTGAGCAAAGTTTAAATGGTGCTAAATTAAAACCAGCCTCTGTTAAAGCAGGGCTTGTGAGCACAGCAGAGGGATCAGAGATGTAGGGTCGGTTTCATTTAATTCCTTTGCTTGGTTTCCCATTGCCGAAAAACTGTTGTACCTTGGGTTGGTAACCACCTCACAGCTCACAAGTCATCCTGGATTGCTCAAAACTGATTTGCATGATAACCCCACCAAGAGCAGCGCTTATTCTATTTTATGCAATGTTTCACTTTCAAGAAGAAATGCATTTTTACTGCTTTCCATTTACGGGTCAATCTGGAAATTCAGTTGTATCCTAAAGACACTTGGGAATCTGGAATAACAGCAGCTGACATACGGTACAGTAGGAGAGCGAATGGTTTCCTGACACTGGCCTTGTCTGCTTGTTGGGAGTAAGCTTTGCCTTTTATATAAAGGAATATATTTTAAAATATCTTAATTACATGCATGTTCCAAATCACTTTTATAAAGCACTCTGTCCCGATCAATGGTGGAGTTCCAGTGTCTGAGAAATGTTTGCTTATCTGGACTTAAATGTTTCAGTGTTCAAAGCAGAAAGTACACACATACGTGTATGGATTTGAGTTAAAAAACATCCTCCTTTATAATCTCTTGTTTTAATTGCTGGCTGATTTTTTCAAGGCAAAAGGCAGAAACTATTTCAGGTATTTGTAGAAGCTCTGGGCGTTGCTGAAATGCAAGCAGCGAGCTGGAAACCACTAACTAGGCAGAGTCCGACGTATTAAGAAGCACGTTAGAGACTTTGGCTGCATTTTTGGCATCGTCCGTGTGATAGGAATTGCCAGTACTCTCATTAGTAACAAAACCCTTCCAAACACACTGAAATGATTTCTGAATAGAGGCGTATTATGAAATATTGTAGGAGAATGCCCATTTGTCAAAATGGAAAGGTTTTACGGGGAAGCGAAGGGGGGCAGAGGATGTTAACCACCCACACGACATGGTGAGAGGAAGGTGGACATGACCTGGCATAACAAGTTTTGTTTCTAGAGTTCATGAATTCCTGTGCCATGATGCCACTAAGAGCTGTGGAACAACCCAAGGGCTCCTTGTCCCACCAGCGCTGTCCTGGGCCCCCCTACTGACCAGCTCCAAAAGTGCCTCCCCGAGGGGCTCCAAACGGGGCTCTTGCCTAATTCTGGCAGGAATTCGGTTTTTAAGGCTCGTAGTAGCAACTTCTTCTTCTAGTAGAGGTTTTGGAGAAGCCAGGGGAGGGTGTTTGGCTGCGGTGCTTGGATGTGGTTGCACTCGGTACCTGCTGAGCATGGCCGTGGGCAGTTGGTGTTGGCAGAGAGCGCAGGGACTCGCTGGGATCTGCTCTTATCGAGCCTTTTGAGTTTCTCCTAAGTCTGTGATATGACACTAACCTTAGCTGATAGACTATTTGCTAGAGACACTAATTTTTATTAAAGTCTTGCGACAAAAATCCCAGATCAGTAATACTAAAAGTTTAAGGCTTTGGCAGCATTTTATAGGTCCCTTTGCAGTGAACTCTTACAAAGCCATGTTTCAATGTCTTATTTTTAAAATTCTTGTCAACTCGTTTAAAGCACTCATTCATCTCTAATTTCGGTGATTACAACAGATTGAGAACACTTTAAAGTCCTCAGGAGCACTCTGGTTTATCTATCCGTGCGTTCAGAAAGGAGGGGAAAGAGAGAAAGGACAAGTGAGTGCACGGAGGGGAATAGAGATGCGCGACAGCACATTCTGCACGTATTGCACAAAGATGGTTTGTTCCCAAGCAACAAAGAACATTCCCTTGACCCCAACTTTCCTGTCACAAAGATATAACAACATACGTGTAAACGTGCAGAGGTGTGTGGAGATAGAAAGACAGGTGTGATGGGTATTAAACAGAAACCAGAGTATAGAACTGGATTTACATGATTTGCCCCTTGTTGAAAGGATATGTGAACAAGCCACCCCGGACACGTGTCCCTCTGAAGCTGCTCAGATATGATGGTGAGGACAGGAGAGTGGGAACTGCCCAGTATGGACCAGTCAGAATTTGGAAAGCTGAACCACAGGGTGAGGAAGTGCTGGGATCCAAAGCCTGGCTTTGATTTCTAAGCAAGCACCAACGTCTTTTCCAGGGTAAAGAACTTGGCTTTTCCCATACGAACTTGCAAACTTAGCTTAGAAAGGAGGAAAAAGAGATCTTTTGGTGACTATGACAAACATGTTCTACATTTTCACTTAATGAAGAAATTCAGACTCGAGGTTGTCATATGCTCAGATTCTGCGCCTTTCTGACAGCTGAATTATGATTTTAATAATTTAAAAGTGCTACTGTGAGCCTGTTCATGGATAATAGGCACAGAAAAGTGTTGGAAATCAAAAGCAGTTTAGAGGAAAAGTGGTCACCACATTACAAGAATGAGAATTGTCTACATCTGAATATTAAAACAGGTGAAGTCTCTAGTGGGAAAACTCTCTGCAAAGTAGCTGTAAACTTAGTATATTGTTCTGATATGTGGAATTAAGAGATTGCATTTGATCATAACTTTGTGACTGCCTGAAACTGCAGCCTGTGTCACCTACTTTCTTTTACATAACCCTGTCAGGGTGAGGATTTGGTCATTCTCCTTACAAAGGTTTTAGTTCACAGCAATAGAAGCTCAAATCTATAATCTCAGTAGAAACATCTGCAAGACAGAAATGAAATTTAAGGGGAAAAAAAAGTGCCCCCAGGCTACATTCCCCTTGCTTTGATATCATTATCTTTGTACCCGTCCATGGGAGTGTTTGAAATTCTACTGCAACTGCTACAGCATGCTCGTATTATTTCTTAAACTCGCAACTAAACACAGATGAGAAGCTTGTATCCTCCTCAATTAAGTAAAAACCAAATCATGTCCTGGTGATCACCGAATATTGTCTGTATAGTGACCCACAATATTCATTTGAATTCAGCAAACCTGGCACGTCAAGTGAAGAAACCATGACCGACATCGCAAAAAGAGACAACATTTCCATCAGCGACTTTGCGTAAAATCTATGGTTCGAGTGAATGTCTGAGCAAAACATGGGCTCTCGTTGCCAACGAGCGCAGAACGGGACCTGCTACTCCACAGCCTCGCTCCTCCCGCACTCCTCTACCGTTCTGCCAAGCATTTGTCAAGTGGGTGTAAGTGCTTTTGCTGTTTTATACAACTTCACATAAGCTTAAATTGCAGAAGGTGTAAGGCAAAGAACAATCAAGCCCTTCACAGTTCCAGCCCCTTTTCGAACATGCACCCAGGAAAATGCTTAGGAGTAAATGAAGTCAAGCTCCTCGTACATGCTTGCCTGCTGCTCAGTAAAACAAAAAGTAATACTCACCCCAGTGTTGTCATGGTTACAATAGTGTACCAAAAGGAAGCAGGAATACTGGTGAATTTGCTTGCCGAGGACCCTTTCTCTGCATAAAACATCACAGTTGCAAAGATGATGATTGCCATAGTGAGGGAAAAGAGGAGAAAGCCAAGCTCGGAGGCACAGCTCTTCAAAGTGTAACCCAAGATTCTTAAACCTTGGGAATGGCGAGAGAACTTGAAAATCCTGAAAACCCTAAAAACCCTTAGTGTCACAAAGGCTCCACTGACATCCTCGTTGTTGGTCATCACCAAGCCGATGTAGTACGGCATGATGGCCACCACGTCAATAATGCTCATCACGCTTCGGATGAATCTGTAGCGACTTGGGGCCGCAAAGAGTCTCAACAGATACTCAACAGTGAAAATCATCACGCAAGCTGTGTCCAAGCAAAAGAAAGCCACAGCGTATCTTTCCCCACATGGAAGCTCCTTGTTTCCAGGCACCGTGCCACAAGGGACAGTTTCCACGACATTAGTGATCACAGAGACAGCGATAAAGAAACCAGTGACGTAGTAAAAGACTAAGGCTAAGGTGCTGGTGTGGGGGTTCTCGAAGGCTCGCCACATGGTCTGCCGGAAGCTCAGGGATGGCATGGACCCTTCTTGGTTGTTTTCTGAGTCATTGTCATCCATCAGCCTCTCCGCATTTTCCCGCTTTCTGTCTTTGTACTCTTCGTAGCAGCAGTCCCCGATGATCTCAGGGAGGATCCCGTAGAAGGCAAGCTCTTCGTCATAGGCAGAGATGCACTCGTACCTGGGATAGTGCAACTTGCCAGTTCTATAAAAATTCAAGATGCACCTAAAGACCTCAGGGTCCCGGTCAAAGAAGTACTCCTTAGTGTCTTCATTGAAGAAGAACTCCTTCTCGGTGCTGCCCAGGAGAGTGTCCGGGTATCTCTCCAGTGTAGTCCTCCAGGTCTGGAAGCGCCTGCCGCTCACGTTGAGAATGATCAGCTCATCCTGCCTCTTGTTCTTCTCCGTTGGAGCCAGTGGCATGGGACAGTTGGCCACTGGCATCCATCCTATGGCGGCTGCCCTGGCAAAGGGCAACCATGCTGCTACTCCTGCTGCCATGATGACCCAAGGCCTTGTTACTGGAGAAGACAGTTAGGTTGCTCCTCAGACCTGTCGGAAGTCAGATCAGTTCCATCTAAAATACAGAACAGAAAAAGAAACCCACAACACACAGTCAAGCCGGGGTGTCTTTCCCCATCGTGTTAAAGAGTCAGATATCAGCACATACAAAAGAATTCAAAATGACCGACTTGCCCTCACCTCCCGTTTGAAGGATGATGCTAAACAAGGCACGTGATAATCAGCTCAGCAAGGTTATGGCATTATTATAGATCGAAATTTTGAATAGCAAATGATTCCTCATTAAAAGCATTTTAAAAGTAGCATAAACACATTAATTTATATTTGCTTCCTTGCAAACAAGACTAATCCATAATTCCCCAGGTGTAAGCCTCATGTGCTCATCAGTTTAACTACAGCTGTCAAGAAAGAGCTGGGAACACCAGTGAAATCAGCTTGCAGTTCATCCACTGAATTTGATGCCATGGAAAGCCACGACTGGACCGAGCTGGGCTTTAAAAGGTCCGCTGTGTGCTGAATCTTGCACTAAGAACATTTTGAGTCAAAAGAAACAAAATCTTCTCTGTTTTTTAGCTTGAATCCCTAATCCTGGGTGTAAAAACTGGTGGATTAAGCTACCAGCAGAGTAGCAAGAACATCAGAATGAGGGAAACCTTCAAAGCTGGACAGTTTTCTTCCAGCAGGAAGATATCCTGAGCCTTTTCGGCTACGAGAGGCAGAAACCCTTCAGCTAAAAAACTGAAGGACTATTGGGTTGAAATAACTTCACTGCGCTCTTGAGTTTTAGATGCAAAACATCCCAAGTTGTCCAGATCCTCAGCCACTGGAATCCAACATTCTCTTGGAGTAACTATTGTGATTCTGATCTAGTCATTAATTTTCTCTTTGGTCAGAGTTCTTACAATATTTAACTTTTGTTTTAACTTGTATTTATTTTCCCTTCCTTAACGTTTTTCTAACTGTACCATAAAATTATCTGGCGAAAGGTGCCATTATCATATCAGATGCATTAGGGGCCCTATGAAAAGTCGATTTATCAATGGAAATTCCATTGATTCCACTGGCTCAGGCCCTCAAAACTTAATTATATCCTCTATATGGTATCCTTCTAGGCAGTTTTACTCTGAAGATTTTTAATACATGAAAGCTGCCATTTCAGCCAGTAAGGCTGCAGCGTTATTGATTTCAACAGCCCATCAAAATACTGAATAAAAAATGATGGAATCAATCTGTGGTGAAAACGCCTAAACTGCTCACAGAAATGCTCTTCCTCTTCAGGGCACATTAACGTTCATCACCTTAATGTGGAGTATCTTTCTAGCCAGTTTTACTATCTAAAGGACCTTAGTGCTGCTGGAAGACGTTTTGTAATTACAAAACATATAATAATCCATAGTGATGCTTCTCCCAGGGAGACACTTATATACGTGGCACCGAAGCCAACATCCCACAATATTTTCCCAGAAAGGATTGTTCAATATTACTATGCACTATTTTTCTCTCCCCCTAAAGAGGGAACTGATGGAGTTAATCGTGCCAGACTGACAGCCCTGGAGAGCAGGGAAGAGGCAGAATGGAGCGTGGCAAACCCCGAAACCTTGCAAATATGCCGGTTTTTAGCTGCAAGTGCATCTCCAGGGTCACAGGAGAGCTGCCTGTTAGCTACACTTTTACTTCTATGGAACACCACATTAAGAACAGGACTGCAAAACAGGCAGCAAAATGAGAAGCATTCCTTTCCCCAATCACCAAATGTATACAAGGCAAATAATGTATCCTGTTCCTGTTCTCCCTGCTGGTAAACTGTCTTCTCTGCTCTTTAATTTCAATTAGTGACACCACCACAGTGGTTCTACCAGGACAGACTGGCGATGCATGGTGACCTGACCAGTGACAACCTGCTGGATCCTCATCTCCCCTCATTTCTCAGGGGAACCTTGTTAGAAACATCTTCTGTACTCGTCTAACTTTGGTTGTAAATTCCAGGTTACCTACATTAGCTGCTGAGGCTCTATAAATACTTCCCATATAATTGTTCTAATAATGCGCTGGTAACTCATAAGTGGCTTACACATTTCTAAATCAATTTTTTAAAGATAAAATGGGTCCTTCCATGCTGGCGGTATATGTGGGCAAGTTATAAATATCTCGAGTCTGAAATGGAGAGGAGATTAAAACAAAATAGAAAGAGAAGGGTCTTCTGTAGAAGTTTAGTTCCCATTTCTCTGTGACCAAGAGCTGGTTAAGAAAACTTAGTGCAAACAGCTTAATTTTCAAAGTTGCATATATCTGTCCAGTTTGATCCTCAAAATACGCAAAACGAGTCTTTTTCAGCTATAAATTGTCTGAAGGACTGAGAGAGAGAAGAGAAGTTAAATCTGCGATCGCAGAGGTTTTGCTTTTTGTTGGCCATGAGTCCTTGGAACTGCACCCTCCCCAAAGTATGAGGCAAAAGTATGAGAGAGATAGGACTGGGTTTGTAATTCAGAGCTGCACAAACTAGGCTGAGCTAAAAAAAAATGAATTAACTAGTGTATTATCTACAGAAAGTGGAAAGAATCCTCCTTTTCTGCATGCCTAGGTTTGGGAACTGCTAACCAGTCTTTTTAGGCTAGAAAGCCTGTACAGTCTGTGCAGCCTGTACATACCGTACAGTCAACAGAGTCTCTTCAGCTCATGTAGCAAACAGCCACACTTCAATTCTAACACACATATATTTAGCTATACACATATTTCTAATATTAATTACCGTAATTTCTGCCTGTAATTTGAAAGAAGCTAGTTAACAAAAGACCAGTACCCTGCTGATGACATTCAGAAGACCTGATATGCGAAATCAAATAATTTGCCTCCTCCTGATTTAAAAAAAGTCAGCACCTGTAGAGAAAAGAATCTGTTTCCTTTAGATAATTATGAGGACAGTGAAACGGTCGGAGGCAAATTTGATAGAGAAGCCTGAGTCCCATGTACCCCACCCCCAGGGCTCCCGACCCCATCCCTGCAGTCGCGTCCTGGGCACTGGGTTTCCTCCCAGTTTCAAACAAAAACCTGACAGGTCAGCAAAGCTCTGGAGGAAAACTTCAGAGAACACAGTTATTTCTGTTCACCTAGAGGGTCAAGAAATAAACAGTGGATTCTTACCGCATTGGCTCCCACTGGCAATGCCGTACTTAGTAAATGCCTCTTTGTAGTCTCATGGTAGCAGAAACAACAAAAATTTCAGAGTGTTTCCCTTTCTAGAAGCAGACAGGGATGATTTAAAATATGACTGATAAACGTACTGTGAGTTTCTTCACTGCTAATGGGAGTGAAGAGCCTTGAGATCCTTCGTTCTCTCCTTTCCTGTCCTTGTTGGGTCAGGCTCAGACAGCAAAGATGTATTTGCTTTAAAGCACAGTATGTCAGCCAAAGCTTCGATACCCTCTGCCAGTCCCAATCACGGCAGATAATAAAACTTTCTGCAGAACATCCGCTCCCTCGATCCGTTGGAGAGATTTGGGAGCAAAAGCAACAGGCTTAGGATAAATGCATGCAAACTTCTCCCCTCCCTCCCAGGGAGCCCCATCTTGTCGGCTCGCAGGGATGCCTTACCTGGCAAGGAAAGAGACTCTCGGTGCCCAAAAGTAGGGCTAAGTCTGGGGAATTGGAAGGAAGGGGGAGCAGTCGCTCCTCAGGATAAAAGGTGAACTGTGCTGCCTGCCTCTTGACTCCCTCTCTAAACGCAGTCAGAAGCAATCAGTAAATGTGATCATCATTGTGAAAGTATATATAGAGAGATGACTAAACAGCTTCTCCCTCGTTACCGCTCAGACCGAGTCTGTCTCTGCCTCTCTCGCCTGAGCTTGCTTCGTTTTGCCCCCTCCCCTTCCAGCGCCGCTCGCAGCTTTGCTCTGGCTGCCTGACCCAGCTGGAAGCAGCACCCGGGTCCCGGCGAGTCCGCTCGTGTGGATGCAGCGGGAGATGGACCCGGGAGGCAGGTGGCAAAGCAAGACTGAAGCAAGGCGGTGCGAGCTAACACAGACACCGGCAAATGGAGTCATTAAATGCACACCAGAGCCATCCCTGCATGCTGATGTGCCAGCGGTAGCAAGGGAGGGGATGGATAAAGGGGGCAAAGCATGGGATGAAGTTCCCTTGTCCCTCCTGGAGCTCCCGCTGTGTCCCTGGCTCTCGGACAGGCGGGGACCATGCACAGAGGTTCCTTCTCCTGGGTGAGAATATGAGCTATGCTTCCAGCATCACAAACCTACAGCCAGCACCTTAGCCAGGGCAGGAGGCTACATTCAGGAACAAAAAGAAATAATTCATATTTAAACTGATCTTTCCCTCTCTCCTTCTCCCCTCTTCCCAGCACCTGTCCCCTTTCCCTCTCGTCCTGCTGTTCTTGTTTGCCCTACTCCTTGGCAGCTCTTACCAGTCCTGTCTCCACACCACCTCAGCATCCTTCTCTCATCCATGGCCAGAAGTTGGACTCCACATGCTCAGAGCCCCGGCATCCTTGCTCATTTATCTGTTTGCCCGTGAATCTCTGTTAAATAGATAACTAGAAGCCCAAATCAGAGCAAACCAGTCATGCCCTGCTCTGCTGGGCAGCTCCCAGCAATGACTGATGTGCCGCAGCGATAGTTAGTGACTTCCATAAAGTAAGACAGATACATACATGAAATCCAGGAGCTCAGCTGCCTCTCCATCGCCTCGCGTCCTTCCACAGCTCGGTATTACACTTTATCGCCGGGAGTTCAAGGGGATGGAACGGGCTGTGCGGCCACCCGATGGGAGCGGGGAGGGAAGGCGAGTGGGGAGGGAAGGCAAGCGGGAGCCAGTGCGGGGCGGGGGCGAGGACGAGGCGGGGGTGGGAGCGAACCGCGGGTGGGAGCGAACCGGGGCTCCCCGCTCCCTCCCGGCGGCCGTGCCTCCTCCCCGCCCGCAGGTGACCCCCCCACCCGGTGCCGGTGTCCCCTCCCCCAATCTCCGACCCAGGGCCCCCCCCTCACCTCCGCAACCGGCCCCTCCGGCGCTCCGGCCGCCAGCCCCGCGGCTCCGCTGCCATGCGGCTGCCGGGAGCGCGGAGCGGCGCGGGGGCGGGCGCGGGGCGGCGCGGAGTGCGCGGGCGCGGCGGCGAGCGGCGATCAGCACCACGGGCGCGGACAGCTCCGGGTGGGGGGGGGGCGGGCAGAGCCGGGGGGTCCGCGCTGAGCTCGGGGGGTGACCGGGGGGAAAACGGGGTGACCGGGGTGTCCCGCCGCCCCCCGCCCCGCTCCGACCCGCCGGCAGGTGTCACCCGGAGCGAGCGGGACCCGCTGCCGGGGCTGGGGGGGAAAGAGGGGGCGGCGGGGACTTTGCGTTGGTGAAGCACAGCGAAGGCTGGATCGCTGCTGGGGGGCTCTGCTGTGTCTGTGCTGCTGGGAAACTGGGGAAGCGGGGACTTGGCAAAAGCGGCGGCCCAGGGTGCGTCCTCCAGTGGTTTTGTGTGCCTGTGTTGCCGCACACCTGGGGCTCTTTAACCAAGGCCTTATTAAAAAAAAATACAACAAAACCCACAACAAAACCACAAAAAACCCCAAACCACCACCACAACTACAGCAAAACCCCAAACAAACAAACAATCCAAACCCCCAAACGAACAAACACCAAAACCAAATCAAATAAAAAAAAACCCACAAAACAAACAAAATAAAATGAAATCGTCAAACATTTCGACACTCAGAGCATCTGGGTTGGAAAATCTAAACTGGAAACTCAGCTACTAGAATCCAGTGCCTCAACACTGTCTGAACACTGATAATTGAATGCAGTTATTGAAAAGATCCTGATTTCTGAATGTCAGGTCCTGGGTGATCCTGGCTCAGAACAGTTTCCCCCAACAATATTTGTAAGCTGCATTACAGTGTCTGCAGACTGGTTAATGAGGTTATGCACACATGGTGTGTGACAGCCTTTAGAATACGGGTACTAACAGTTGAATAGTTGTGCGCAGAGTGAATCCTAAAACTTCCATGAGAAACTTTCAGCAGCTGCAGGAATTGAAGCAAATCGAAGCATCCAGAGTCCGTCTTTATTAGATGTCTTCAGAAGTGCTTTTCTCTTTAAGATACTCCCTATATCCCCGCTTGCTCTTTTCCTCTTGCAGATGCTCAGAAGAAAGCAAAACCAGAAATGTCATTTGGCTTTTACTGGTATAAGAGATTTTTTCCTGTGATCAATGTCATCACTTCTCAGAACTCCCCAGCTCTTGTCGGGCGAGCTCTGGCCTCGCTCTCTGCTGGCTCTGGCCTGGCTGGGATTCTGAACAGCTTTTCCCCCATGACTCGGCCCCCTTTTAACTTCCCATCTCTATTAAAAAGCTAATTTGGGAACTCTTTTTCAATGCTCTCAATTTGGTATTTTTAAATAGAGTATGAAAGTCAAAACCAAGCTGGCTGCAGATACTCTGATGGGAAAATATTCCTCTTCTCTCTCTTCTTATTTATCTTTTTCTTTCCTTTCTCTCTTTTTTCTATTTCTCTCTGTCTTTCCTTCTTTCTCCTTACTCCTTCTGCCTGCCTTTCCCTTTTCTCTCCCTTCCTAGGAATATCTCCTTAGGTTCTACTGCACCAATTACAGGTTTTATTAAAACTTTTCGAACAACTTTTTCTCATTCTATTACCAAAAAAGACGAATCCGACAGTGTTAGAACAAGCCATATATGCAGAGAAACAACTAGAATAAACTATTCATGGTTAAATATCAATATTAAATATAATTCACTTGATTTTTTTTTGCTCTGCCGTTTTCTTCTGTATTTATATCCTCTGCCTCTACAGTGGATTTTATTTATTGTGTTTCTTCTTTACACTGGGTGCTATCCTGCATTAATTCTGCGTCTAAATATCCCATTGACTTTGTGGCCATGCTGTATAAGCATTCTGTAATGACAGTTGCAGTAATAAAGCTAGCTCGGTTGCTTGAAATTACAGCTTGCCATAACATTGTAGCTTTGTAGTCTGATTATGTCCCGTAAATTGTGCCAACACTTCCCTTGCTTTGGATCCAAGCTTGCAAAAACGCCTGCGTGGATTGAAGAAAGATCATTAATATGATTACGCGAAAGAGTCAGTCTTTGTAACCTAAAAATTATATATGTTGTCTTGTGATTGAAACAGCCTGGAAAACACAGCTGCTTGAATATATCTCTGCTCCTTTCAAAAACTGTCTGAGATCTTGGCGAAGTCTCTCGAGCTTTGTGTTCCTCGTTTCCATCTGAAGAGGGAGTATAATAACATTTACTAACAAAAAGCATATTATCAGAATACATAAATATTTATAAATGGCTATATGGTTCCTGAAGGAAATCGGTTGTATAAAAGTATAAAGAATGATCTGGTTACGTGTTTGCTGGTCTGTCAACCCATCCCTCTGGTGTAGGAACCCAAACTGACATGGCGTTTCTCCAGAACTTCATCCCATCCATCTCTTCAACCATCCACCCTCCACGATTCCTCTGGGGCTTCTTATCCTGGTACACAAACACACGGAACAGATAGTCCTAAAGATGAATAACTGAAGGCACAAGGCACTTTCTCGCTTGTCGTATAAAACCAATAAAAATATCTACTGCTTGCTTGAATTGAGATGCCTTCATGCCACAGGCGTGGCAAAATAAGGAGTTCAGATATCTTGCTCACTCCTATGTCTATCTCCTGTATATATTTTATCACTAGAAAATGCAGTGTGTGCTTTAGGGGCAGAAATGGTCTTCACTGGGGCTAATCTATGTTTTCTTTTATCAGCACACTTCTCGTGAAAAATTTATTTCGACACAGAAAAAACTGCCAAAAATTGGATTTGGATCAACATTTTGTAGGCTTTCTTGTAAGGAAAATTAGACTACTAAATCTGGAAAATGTCCATAATAAATGGTCTTTCATAACACGGTTCTGCTTTAGGATTTTTTTTTGCAGAACCAGTATCTGCAACATTTACTAGAAATAGGTAAAAACCATAACCCCCAATTCTCTCAGCATCCCTCGCCAGTTTTTAAGGGGATCTTGTTATTTGCTTAACAAAAATCCAGAAGGAGAAGTGAGACATTTTCAAGCATCTTTTGAAGCAGGTTCCATCCAGGGTGATGTTAAGGATTGGGGGGTTGGTTTTGGATGACTGGAGGTGCTGTTGGGTCCCCTTTGGGGCACACTGCGGAGTTTACAGGGATGCTCTTTGCATCCCTGTGTGGTTCTCAGACCCATCCGCCTGTCGAAGACGTGGGTGGATGATGGACGGTCCATATCCCTGGTTTGCTCTGCACTGTTGGTACTTGGAAACCTGGGGGGTTGGTTCGAGGCCATCTCTGACTTACAGCGCTTTCCCTTGTTTCCCCCTCTCTATTTGGAGGTTTTCCAACCCGAAATAAAGCCTCGCAGGCAGCTGCATTCTGCCGCTTCTCTCCAAAAGGGAAGAGGAAAGAGCCGTGGATGGTGGCCAGCAGCTCCGCTAGCTAGCCAGCAGCTGCAGGATTTTCTGCTCAGCTGACCTTAATGAATCAAGAAAAGATCACACACGATAGTAGAGGGAGAAGAACCTTGAAGGACAGCAGTGACACGGAATCAGGGCTTCGATGTCTTGTCCACCGCTCTCCATCTCTCTGCGCACACCACGGCTCGCTCTTCTGCTGTCTCCTTTTGCACTGTTTGCGATGCCGCTCACCGCAACAGCTCATCAGGGATTGTGCTTAATTGGCCATATTCCACCTTATCAACATCCAAACGTTTAAGTAATGAGAGTCTCGTGCTAACATTGCTGATTACAGCGGGCGGAAAGCAAAGCTGGGCTGAGCAGGGGATGCGGGGCTGTTTGGGGGCCGGTAGGGATGCGTTGGCTGCGAGAAGGCCGTGCTGCTGAATCAATTAGCAGAGAAGCGAATTAGCATGCCTGGGTATTCAGGGTCTGCTTGCGAGACAACACTGTCGTGATGTTTTGCCTCCAGCCGCTTGGAAATTCTTGCGATGTGAGTCAACCAAGGCTAAAAAGCTCTGAACTGAGCAAAGCTCAAGCCTACTGCATGTGTCCTCAGACACTGGGTTAACCAGTCACCGTCAAAGCAATCATCGTTATCTCCTGGAAGTTAAGAGACTTAATTGAAGAAAAACAAACAAACAAAAACCCAAGCCAATCTGAAATAAATGATCAATGTTAAATTATCAGGTTTGGAATGGTTAACAAAGCCAGAGTGATGCTGATGGTTTTGCTAAGAGAGTCAACAATACAATAAATCGCAATTGCAGTTTTTTGGTGGCTCATAACCAGTAAATCAGATCTGTGGAACTATATATTTACTGCAAATTTAAGGAGTTGTTCTTTCATTTTTAAGAGTGCATTTTAAATCAACTCAACAGCCATAAAGCAATATACAGCCTGCCGAGCTATTGTCTGGGGAATGAATCCTGCACTATCATGATTCCTTTTTATTATTATTAGAATGGGGGCAGGAAGGAGAAACCTGGGAGAGAGATTGTCCTTGTTCGGCTGACCGGTTTATAGGGTCAGTAGCTGCATCAGAAGAGATCGGTCTCCTCCATGCAAGACCAGCCTTTTGGTGACTTCGTTTTGGGCAAACTGGAGTAGAAAACAGCTGTTCCCAGCTGTTAGTGCTTTACACAGGTGTACACCAAAGCATGATAGGGATGACCATGGCTCCCTTCCTTCCTTCCTTCCTTCCTTCCTTCCTTCCTTCCTTCCTTCCTTCCTTCCTTCCTTCCTTCCTTCCTTCCTTCCTTCCTTCCTTCCTTCCTTCCTCCCTTCCTCCCTTCCTCCCTTCCTCCCTTCCTCCCTTCCTCCCTTCCTCCCTTCCTCCCTTCCTCCCTCCCTTCCTCCCTTCCTCCCTTCCTCCCTTCCTCCCTTCCTCCCTCCCTTCCTTCCCTTCCTTCCCTTCCTTCCTCCCTCCCTTCCTCCCTTCCTCCCTTCCTTCCCTTCCTTTCCTTTTTCTTTTTCTTTTGCTTTCCTTTCCTTTAATCTCACCTGCCTTCTATTAGCTATTCACTATGTGAAATCGTTATGTTACAGCATCAATCAGTGTAACCTGGGCTGGGAAGGGAGAGGATAAAAGGCCATGGCTGCCAGTTACTCCCTGTATGCTCTGAGGTTGTTTCTGCTGTCCCTGTGTCCTGGGAAGGAGCTTTGCCACCCTCGTGGCAGAGGCTGCTCCAGACAGGCAGGACCAAGACTTAATTGGATTATGGTGCCTGTTAGATATTAGATTTCCAGAGCTGCGGCTCGTTTCTGGCTCCTGCCCTAAGGACCCACCATCTGTCACGCTGGTGGCCATGGACCTGCATCTGTGAGTTTAGTCCCAAATTTCAAATCTATGCAAAAATTTACCTACTCCTCCTGCAATGCCTGGAGAACTTTAGATGCCTTTTGAATTAGGGACAGTAAATGTTAAGCTATTTGTGGGTAAAAGAAAGCATAGAAGCTGTCAGGGACCATGTGGCTCTTGTACCCTCCTGAGAGGCTGGAACAGCCTGGGCTGGGATGGGACTCTTGTTGTTGGGGTAGGATGCTCATTATTGGGGTAGGATGCTCGATGTTGCAGGGGTGGGATGCTCATCGCAGGAGTGGGATGCTTGTTGATGGGGTGGGATGCTCGTTGCTGGTGTGGCAGCCATGCAACGATGCACAACAGAAGGAAGACCAAGAGCTCTTGGAAAGGCTTTGCTGCTGCTTTTTCTTGTATATACTTCTAATATTTTCTTGCTTCGGAGGAAATTGCTGTTTTTCTGGATGCAAACCTCGTCTCCTGAGTTAATTCTGTTTTCTGGAAGGAAGCCTGTGTTTGTTTTCTGTTTGGGGTTTGATGGAGCACACTTGGAAATATATGGCAAAGCTGGGATGGTGGCCACAGCTCCTCTTTGGTTTGGGTGATGGGAGGAGGTGTTTGCCTCCCTGGCTCTCATGGGTCAGTGGGGGCTTCAAGGTACATGGATATGGACCAACCATCCCATGTGCAGAGCTGGAGGGTGGCACAAGTCTGGTTTTGGAGAAGGGCTGTTGGTGTGTCCTGGAGAGCAGAGCTGAGGCTGCTCTTCCCATCCTTCCCTTTCCTGAACTGTAACTCAAGACCTCTAACCTTGTGATAAGAATTTGTTTGTTGGTTTATTCGAGGCTTCCTTCCGAAGCCTGGTGGCTCCATGCAGCGCTTTTGACGGCGATTTGCACAAGGGTGAGTTTCTGTTTCTATGACGATGGCATCGCTGGAGAGGTGGCTCTCTCCTCCCTGATGGAACTTTTAATGAGACCAAAAAAATGTTGAAAATAAAAATGAAAGGCCCTACTTCTTGTAAGCCCTTTTTTTTTTCTTTTCCTGCTGCTTAATTATTGCATTGAAGATAAAAATAGCTGAAAAATCACTGAAGAAGAGATGGAGGCTTTGCACAGCAAACCTTGTCCCCTTCAGAACTGGCCCCACTCTGTGCTCCTGCTCTGCTCTGGAGGCAGAGATCCAGGATGGGGGAGGAATGGGACTTCAATGAGACGAGGGCTGTTAAAGTGTTGTTTGTTGGGTTGTGGCTCTGGTCTGTGCTAAAAGGATAGGAAGGGTTTGGAGGAGGAGCCCTTCAACATGGGGGGACTTGTGTGGACAGGTCTCCATGGCACTTTGCTGTGAGTGGGGTGAGCCTGGACCTCCAGACACAGCTGGGTTTTTCAGGTTGTTTCCTGATGGTCAGAAGGCAACAGTTCCCAACTCATTGCTTGAGGGGCAAAATACCCCAAAACCAAACAACTGAAACAAACAGAGATGGATTCTGTCCTCAAACTGATTTATCATAGCAAAACTCTATCTATAAGAGAATGCTAATAGGCAGAAATAGACTTATTCTTTTATGTTGGAAAAGATTAAAAATAATTTTACCTGCAGACAAATTCTATGACTAGAATTCAAGCTTAATCTGATTTTTTTAAAAATTATTGAATCTAATAAGATCATTATTTCAGTCTCGCTATACAGGATGTAGTCTGCTAGCTGAAGGGAAGGTTTCCTGCATATGTGTGTGTGTGTCATTAAGGGCTAACCTGGAATTCAGATCTTAATCCTCAGTACAGACCTTTGCTATAGAAAGAGGGCTTTTGCTAATGCATTAAATAGCTGAGTGCTTGAAGTAAATTAAGTTAGTATTTTTGAATAGTCCAGTATTAAATGAAGTTCTTCATGAATGGGAAAATCTCTTATCTAAGCTTCTCAAGGAGCTCAAAAGGGATATTTCTGCAAACATCTTGTTGAGCTGGACGTTCTCGTGCTCATAGATCATGTGCACACAGGGGAGATCTTGTTTCTCCACAGGCTGAAGAGCAGCTCATTAGAGGGGTTTTTGGAACATTTGGGTGCTTTGCCAGGACACCGCTGCTCTTCGCTTGTTTGTAAGGCGCTCGGTTTCTGAAAGAGCAGAAGCAGACTTGGTCTTTATTTTTGCTTTTCTGGTTCGTTACCAAAACCATTGAGCTGAGGGGATTATTTTTCACTTTTCCTACGACCCCATCCCATATCCCAATATTGTTCGTAGCCTACAAGAGTAGTAGAGAACCAAGAGAACCAAGGCCAAGCGGAGCTTCCCCAGCACGAACCGCAGAGCCGGTTCCGCTCGCTCCACTCGTCACAGTGATAACCGCCTGAAGATTGTGCAGATGTTGGACACACGATCCCACTTGCTTTGCAGTGCAAAAACATAATGGCTGTTGGGCATTTTATGCCTACTAGGAGAATGAGCAATATCACCAAATTTGCAAGTTTTATTGGCGTTGAACGCTATTTTATTTCTATTACAGGCTAATCAAGACACACTGACACATCTTTTTAAATACAACAGGTTTGCTCCTAGCAAAATTCAGGGTCAGACAGATTAGTAATTCTGGTTTTGTAGTGAGTGAGGAGCTGGCAAATAAAAAGAAGAATTTGATTCTTTCAAAATAACTGCACATGTTTCTAACCATGAAGCATCCTAGAATGAAAATTCAACCAGGAATGGGTTACACTAGCTCCTTTTTAAAATCAGATAAGATAACATTCATCGTTGTAGCTGAATGCTTAGATAATGTGTTTTCTCACGCAACGTCGTTTTTCTCTGTGCAAGGAATAATGTGCAAGAAGTAGCGCAATCTAGAATGCTGCAGCAGGGCATAATACGAGCCAGTTTAAATAGGAACATAGGAAATGTTTAAATGTTTTAGCAATAAATCAATGTAATAGCATTCAAATAGAGTTCAATTCAAATGGTGGCTTCAGTATTGATGAAACATCACAATTTCATGGTACTTCTTATTTGGAGACGTCTGAGTTTGCAGACGTCGCTTGGTTTCTCAGCGCAACTGGTGGAGAGAGAAGCAGCTCTGCAGAAATGCAGGTGCAGAAAAGTCCTCTTTCTATCAGGATTGAAAATGTTGAAGAACCCTTTCCACATTTTGCCTATCCATTGCAAAGATCTGCTAGAGATACTGCCTTCATCTGCATGGACATAGCCGAGCAACAGCGGAAAACCATCCTGTGTTAGCAGTGACACAGATAACTAGGGATTTGGATGTGACTATGCCTTTATGCTATTATAAAAACCAGCAGAAAGAAAAGAAACTCTATTTTTTTTAGTATTTTGCAATCTAATATGTTATAGAAGCCAAATGAAGTGTGTGCTGTTCCCCTGGCTGTGTCAGGAGCTGGGAGCAGCGCTGTTTGAGATCAGACCTGCGGATGGAAAGCCAAAGGAAAAGCAAGGCAAATATTCATGAAAGTGTCTGCGTTCTGCGTGACCTCTTTTCCACCTCAGCTTTGATCCAGGCTGCTGATCCGAAGAATAGATTCTGATTTCCATTTGATAAGGCTTACAATTGTTGGCAAAAAGAAGGCTCAAAAATAATCCTTTTCTGAGCAGATAAATCATCTAAAGCGCTCGAACACGCAGGCAAAGGAACTGGGAAATCTGCTCGCTGAACTCCCGCGGCTGCTGGTTTTTGGGAGTCCCTGCTGTGAGGCTTATCTGGGAATGGCTGGGGTGACCCGGGTCGTGGCCGTGGCGTGGGGTCAATCCTGACCGCGCAGATGTGTGAATCCCCAGCCCTGCAGGGTGCAGGCTCCCCGCAGCGTGCTGGTGCCTATCGGGAAGAGTTAAGCACGCGTTCAAAATGAAGATCCCAAGGGCTCGGTGAGTCAAGGGTTTGCTAATGTGCATAAAGGTAAATGCACAGAGTGCTTTGCTGGTCTGGAGCCAGGGGGCTGACGCTGTAGGATCCCAGCCCCTGTTAAAATGCGGTAACAAAAGTTGTCACAGACCTGCTGCTGGATGCGGAGCTTTTCTGCTGCAGGGCTCTTCAGTCTACAAACAGCTATTCTATACTGGCTGTGATACAACCCTTCCTTCACATAAGGATGGCAGCAAGGAGAAGACAATCACGATTATTTACTAATTAATCCAGTACAAATAGATGGGGAGTTAAAATTCTTGCTGGTTCACAGGGTGAATGTGAGTCCAGTGCCTTGCACACCATCAAGGGGCTTTTCTTGGCTCCAGCCTGAGGGGCCTACAGGAGAATCAGGTCTGAAAACACTGTTGGGAAAAACAAGCATTTACAATTCTAAACAAGGAGATGAAATAATGAAAGCGACGGTACTTCAGGTTTTAATTAGCGCTGGAAAGATGTCAAAACGATGCAAAGTGATGTACGTATCACTTACCTGAGCCCCTGATAAAGGCTGCCCAAGGGACTGGGCCAGGCCTGGGGTCACACTCTTATAATTTATCTCTTTGCAGATATACACGTGTAATGTCACAATAAATCTGGAAAGCCACTTGTGTGCAACTTGGAGAGCAGATAAATTATATAAACCGAGAAGGAACATTGCTGCTGATAATCTCTTGTGTTTTCATTGTCAACCAATGCAGTGGCAATAATAACAGAAATATAGTGCTTTCCCCCATCCCATAGCATCAGTGCCCCCAGTAAGGAACCCATGGTAGGGACGTATAGAGGCACCAAGCAGCAAATTGCCCCAAGATTTTGAAAATCACGAACTGTATCTGAGAGCAGAGGGTGAGGTTATGTCCCCAGCTTTTGTTTAAATCTTAAAGAGCATATGACCCATGGACCTGCCAGTATTACTAACAGCTGCTCAGTGCTGCAAAATGTACCTTTTTCTCTGCAGAGTTAAATTCCAGGAGTTTTCAAAAGTGCTACGATAATAACAAGTATTATTAATAATAAATAATGATAGTTAGCACATCTTGACTTTTAATCATAGTCACTATTCATGAACAAAAGTAGGGATGGATAATTCTCAGTTGACCTTCAAACAGAGAGATAAGATGCACAGCTAAAAATCATTGCAAACAGGACTCAGGATAATTTCACATAATCCTGACAATGCAGTGCCAGCCTTGTGAGGCAGATGATGACATTCAGTGCATGAGCTGTTGCTAAGCTTTTGAAAAACATTTATCCTCTGGCCACAAGCTACTTGGGGTCTTTGTCGTTAGCAGAGACATTTATGTCAGAAAATTGTGTTCCTTTTAAAATTTCCTGTGATAAAAGGCGCTTGTTAGATGTCCAGTGTGAGCCCTAAATTAACGCTAAACCGAGCCTGTGCTGGAGGAGCTGCTGACTGCTCCGTGCTACCGGTTCCATTTTCAGCAGCACCCGTCCCCCCGTCGTGGATTATCTCTGCAGTTTGGGGCACAAAGTTCAGAGCCGAATTAATTTCCTGACAGGACACGCTATTGGCTCCGATCATTTCCCTCCTGCTTCCTCAGTATCAATGTCAGGTCCACTTAAACGCAGTAAACGAACGTAAACCCTAACGAGGCACAAATTGGCGATGGCCAGCGCTGCTGGCCGGCTCCTCCTGGGAATGGCACTTGCTGACGGGTGTCGGTGAAACGCGGGCTCTGCACCAAACCCGACTCAAAAGCCATGTCTTCTAGACGTGATTCTTTACTTATTCCTTCATTTTCAGGAGTTATTTTCTTTAACAGCATGCTGGACAGATACACTTCCAGCCTGCATGCTTAATTTAATGACACTGAGTGCCGTTTAAAAAGGGGAGCTTTAATTCCCTAGTTTTTCGCCGAATTAAAGCATGCTTGTGTTGTTTTGCTCTACCTTGCGATTATTTTTCTTCCTTTCTTTCAAGGGCAGGCTAACAGCAGTCACTCTACCCAATTACAAAAATCACACGCGTTACTCCTAAACCTGAGACTGGAAGTGGTTGGCTGGATGCCATTTCCACTGGAGGCTTAAACCTTAGGCTGCAAAACAAAGTTGAGAAAAGCACTGAGAGATCAGCTTAGCCTGGGCTGGGACACCGTGTGGTTGTGGGAGAGCAGGGTGTCTTCCAGCAAACCCTGAGCTTCTCTTCCCAATCAAGGCCAGAATTACCTGCGAACACTTGTTGCTTTCACTTCTGCCACCCCGCTGGTGTGAACCGGAGTCCAACATCCTGACTGACCGCTGGGCTTGTGTGATGGTTCAAGGTCTGGCTCTTGGAAGAGCTTTAGGATATGCTCACGCTGTAGATCTTGGCTCAGATTTATCCTGCCAGCTTTAGCATCGCGCTCCCGTGTCTCCGTCAGATCCCATTTGCTCTTGGCTCTCAGTGCAGCCGGCGGCGAGAGGCTCTTTGTGATGGTGACTCACAGCAGGAGCCTGAGTCTTCGCTTTTATTCTTTGAATTATATTTTGGAGGTGCCTGTTTGTCCCCACGGGCTGCAGGGGAGGTTTACATAAATTATGGCTGTAATAATTTTTGGAAACGCTGGGATGGCCCCTATGGAGTCCAGACGTGGCCATAATGAGCCACTTCAGCCAGCAGGCGGGCGTGAGGATCAGCATGGGGAAGGGTGGAAAAACAGAGCAGTTCTGGCTATTCATTTATTTCTGCCTTCTTATCAGAGGTTCATGTTTCTTGTTGCTGAGGGAAGGTGCCCACAGCTCGCCCAGCCCCCGGTGGCAACTGCGGTTGGGGTGACCGAGCATGAGTGCTCGGTGTGATGTGAAGGGCGGGGAGGAGTGACGGTGACCTCAGTCAGGCTGTGCCTGCACTAAAACTTTAAAAATACCTACGTGATCAGAATTTTAAGGTGATGTCCAATAAGTTTCTATTCTTTCTTCTTCCACCTTTCTTCTCTGTGTATATCAATAATCATAGAATCATTTTTGTTGGAAGAGACCCTCAGGATCACTGAGTCCAATCATAACCTAACTCTAGCACTAACCCATGTCCCTGAGAACCTCATCTCCATCCTGTTCAACCCCTCCAGGGATGGTGACTCCAGCACTGCCCTGGGCAGCCTGTTCCAATGCCCCACAGCCCTTTGGGGAAGAAATTGTTCCCCAGATCCAACCTCAACCTCCCCTGGTGCAACTTGAGGCCGTTTCCTCTGCTCCTGGCGCTTGTTCCTGGGGAGCAGAGGCCGAACCCCCTGGCTCCAAGCTCCTTTCAGGCAGTTCAGAGATCAGAAGGTCTCCCCTCAGCTCCTGTTCTCCAGCTGAACCCCCAGGTCCCTCAGCCGCTCCCATCACACTTGTGCTCCAGCCCCTTCCCCAGCTCCATTCCCTCCTCTGCACTCTCTAGTATTTCAGTGTCCTTATTATAATGAGGAGCCCAAGCCCAGGGCCACTGAGCAAGTGTCTGTCTCCAGCGTTTTGCTCCAGCTCTGTCTAGTGCAGTCCCATTTTTTATTCTTCCTGAGAAACAGGTCAGAGGAGGAAAATAGCAGAGGGTCAGGGCATCAGCGGTGCCTGCCCAGGCGTGTGCCCTCACCCACAAACCGCGCTGATTTATCTCCTTCCCCTCATTTCCTGCATCCGAGAGAGCAGTGCAAATCCGCCACAGGCTGCGCTTCCTGCGAAGCAGAGTGCCTGGTCATTACTTGTACAGAAGCTGAGTGTGTTCAATTTTAAGATAATCATAAATCTGTTCAGGAGATCAAAGAAGCCACAATGTGTTTCTAAAGCAGATCATTTTCCACTCAACACAGGCAGAAACAGAAAAACATAGCAATAAAAGAAATATTTAGTCTTCTCATCTGGGCAGTCTTAGCATCACGTAAAAGCAATGCATTTAACCTTTTACATGATTTAAAGCCAGCATTCTCTTATTAGATGCTGATAATTAGTCATCAAATGCAGAATAGAGCATGTAGCAAAATGAACCCACAATTATTTCACTCCAGTGGATTGATCTTTCCTTTCACGAGCTAATCACCCAAATATTGTTGTAACGTGGCCAACATATTAGCAGTTCCTCAGCATTCTCTGACAGCATTGCATCACTGTAAAAACCTTTCTGTACTGAAGCAAAACAATTGGCATTTTGCATCTCCCTTTTCTCTGCTGGGTGCTGCGAGCAGCTTCTGCATCCGAACCCCCCAAATCTGCCGCCATCCCAGCTTACAAACGCAGAAATAATCAAGGAGATGGCAAAACAGAATAAACTCATTCCAGATGTAGCCAGTCTTCATTTGCAATGTAAATATTGGCTCTGTGATTCATGTTTACAGCTGTGATAAGGGGAAGAGAAGCGGTTTGAAGTCAGTAAATGAAACGGGGAGATGCAAGTACCACCCGAGCGCTCTGCAAATGCCGGTTACCCAGACTTAGACTTTCCACGGACAAGGAAAATATTGTGACAACTGTTCTGTGGGTTTTGTGTTGGTTTGTTTGATTTTTAATTACCGAAGGAAGGTGTCAAACGAAGTGCTGGTGATAACCCTACCCTGGGCACATAGATATTTGGTGTCTAGTGACCTGTTCCCATTGCAGTGGCCGGAGCGTGTCCCTTGATGTGCGCAAGTCACCGAGCAACCAGCAGCTCTGGGCTGGACTTGGGCACTGCGGGGTCGGAAATGATTTCGACCTTATTATTGTAATACTATTGTAACCTCTGGGCAACTCCCCCCCTTCACATCTGTTTTATCTGAAGTGTTTTCCGAGTGAGAACTGCAAATCCACTGACTTCTGAGATCCCTTTGTAGTTCATATACAACTAATAATAATAATAAAGCCATGCAATTGTTTTGGGTAGAACAGCAGGGAGCAGTCAAGGCAGCGGAGGAATGAAGTGAAAAAGGCTGGAAAGGGACACGGTGCTTTCCCCTCACTGGTACAGGTTACTGGTCCTCATTTTCTGTTTTCCACCCATTTCCAGGTGCTGCAGCCACATACACGCAGCTGCAAAGCCCTGATCTTACATCCTGGTGAGCTGCAGCCCTGGGAACGGGAGCAGGATGGCCGCACCTCGCGAAACACGGAGAAAAATCCTTCCCCGCACAACCACATGCAAACTGGCATCTCCGGGATCCTTCTCCATTATTAGCTTTTGCGGTTTGACTTAAACTCATTTCGGTTTGATAAAACACTGGTTTTCGCAGAGCCCTGAAAAAGCAGGAGGTCTAAATAGATCAGCTCACTCGGCGATGTTCTGGTGCGATAATGCCGCCGTGCTCCAGCAGCGGAGCAGCGCCGTGTCGATCCGTGCGGCCTCAGAGGGGATGCTGAGCAGAAGTGCGTTCCTGGAACTGGCCTTTTCTAGTAGCAAAACCAATTTAAACACAAAATCCTGCCCTGTGTGAGGAAGGAGAATCTCACGGGCTTGCAGCCAGGTGGGGGACATCTCTTTAGGTGATTCTCCCTCGCTGTCCTGCTTGTCACCCTGTCTCCTAAAGCAAAGAGGTGAAAGGGACTGAAAGCACCCATCATTTCATAAGTACCAGAATTGTCACATACGAGGAAGAAATTGCGGTACTGAAGCTCAGAGCTTTGCTGGATGCAGATATGGGGAGACAAGGTGCCCACACTCACCTCCAATCATTCTCCGGGCTCGCCAGCAAATCTGGGACAGAACCAGGATTTAAAAGGCAATTTGCTCCTCATTGCAGTGGAATTAAAGCTGCGTTGTGAGCGCTGTGCAGCAATGCCACAGCTGCGTGCCAGGTTCGCCCGGAACATGACAGTGAATGCAATGAAATATGAGTTTTATTGATCCCGGCTGCACCGCATTGTTATTCACAGAGTGAAATTCCCCCTTAGGCACAGGACAAACATTGGAGTTGGGCAGAACATTTCAGCTGAAAAACAAATGCAGGTTTGAATCAGCTGAAAGTGCTTGTGAATTCGTGTTGCATTTGTTGCTATCAATGTTTATTAAATGGAACATCTACAGTTTTAAGGTCTGAAATAACTTTTAAAATGTATTAGTAAGATTTACTTTAAAAATAATGCTAATGCCTGAAAAATGAGCCAGTATTCTACTTAGATTGAATACCAACAAAATGCAATTTGGGAGTATGTTCAGTTTGGAAAGAAAACATATTTTCAAGTTGATTCAAAGTGTTGACCTCAGTTTAATCTTTCCGTCTCTGGGCTTTGTTTTTACTTGGTTTTCTAAGCTTTTCTTAAATGTTACGAAACAAGAAATGAATCTCGGGGTATTGGGATCCTGTTGCACAAACTGGTACTTTGCTGAGTACATTGAGACTACACAGAAATATGTGAACAAAATGAAAGAAACAGGGTCTTGGAGCATTATCACGAATTGGCAATAGCGTTCCGTTGGTGTATGCCAGAGCAGACTCAGGTTTTTAAAAGGCTTCTGTAATAATTTAATATACATTATTAAATAATATAGATCTCAGTGCAGTTGCTGGTACTCCTGCCTGCAACAGCACTGTCTTGTATCTTTGATTTTTAATAGCTGACAATGTTCTGCACTGTTCATTAATCTTGCAGCGAGGGGTTGTTCTGCAGCGGGCAGGCGCGGGTGCCAGCGCTGCCGTCTCGCCAGCAGATCCTTGCAAAGAGCCAAGGGGAAGGAAAATCTCTTTGGGCACCAGTCCCTGGCATTGGGTCCCTGGGAGAACCCTGAGGGGACAGGGAGGGTGTCTGTGGGGCTGCACGTGTGGGCACCAGCATCTTGTGTTGGGATCCTGCTTGGTGGACTTGTAGACTCATTTTGGAAGAGACCCTCAGGATCATCGAGTCCAACCATTCCCCCACCCCTGGCACTGCCCCATGTCCTGAGAACCTCATGTCCGTCTGTCCAGCCCTCCAGGGATGGTGACTCCAGCACTGCCCTGGGCAGCCTGTTCCAATGCCCCACAGCCCTTTGGGGAAGAAATTGTTCCATACATCCAACCTCAACCTCCCCTGGCGCAACTTGAGGCCGTTTCCTCTGCTCCTGGCGCTTGTTCCTGGGGAGCAGAGCCCGACCCCCCTGGCTCCAAGCTCCTTCCAGGCAGTTCAGAGATCAGAAGGTCTCCCCTCAGCTCCTGTTCTCCAGCTGAACCCCCAGGTCCCTCAGCCATTCCCATCACACTTTGTTGTAGCCATGGGGGCTGCTGCTGTCACCATCATCCCCAAGAGGACCAACAAGGTCCCCCGCAAGCATCCCTGTGGGTTGGGCAGCACCGGGCTGGTCCGAGCTGAGCTCAACCCTCTGCTCCATGGTGAGGTGACCCTCAGATTCCATAACTTCATCTGCTGGCTTTGTTGTGCCATGGAATGAGGTGTTTGCACTGGTGGGGGACAATGGAAACATGGAAACACAGCCCTCAGAAATGAGAAGAAAAAAGAAAGAGATTATGTGATCCTGAAGGGAAGAAAGCGGAGAAGTGTGGAGATAAACCAAGACAGCTAGGGATTTATTCTGTGAAATCTATCACATTTGTCTGAGATCTCCTGAATAGGAGTCTAATCAGCTCTTAGAGGCTATTTTTCCAGCACCTCCTCTATCATCTACTTTGTTCATTTTTTCCCATCAACCATATATGGCCTCCATGTCAAAACATCATTTTACCATTATTGTCTATTTCCAGGATGTCTTTTATTATCCTGATCTCATTTTGCAGCCCAGAAGCTGACAGGGGGCTGGCTGGGATCCCTCAGATTTATGAGAAGCTGCAGCACGAGGGAGCAAACTGAGGGGAGATCCCGGCAATGGACTCCTGTGTGCAGACCACTGCGGTAAACGCCTTTAAAAAACAATAATTGAAACAAACACACACAAAAAAACCCCACACCACACAAACCTGAATCACACACAAAGAAAATATGATCTAATTACATTTGCTTGTGGAAATAATGACAGAAGAATGCATTTTTCAGCCAAAGAAGATAGGATTTCAGGATGAAGCGCACTGCACAACTTTGAAACGTGGCTCTCCCCGCACTGAACGGTCTATTTCTGGTTCTCTTGGTGAGGAGCCCGTTGCTTTTATCGCAGCGATGGACCACGATGGTTCTGCTCCCTCTGCAGAGCTGGCAGATGTGCCAGCCCAGCCTTCCGCAGATTCAATAAATCTCTTGTAGTTTAGGCCATTAAAATGTTAATAACCTCTACAGCCAAGCAGAAAGGGAGGGGAATGTTTGAAGGGTACCCTGACTTAGAAATCTTTTCCAAACATTAGTGAAAGCCTGGTTAATGTGCCTCTGCTTCCCTATACATATGATTATTTAGGTTGTAATCTATCAAAGAGATGCAATTCTTAGGTTCTGGCCAGCTAATTCCCTACCCTGGAATTTACACATCATAACAAAAAACATTTAAGCCTTTGGGGAAATGAGTTTAGCTCCTTCAATTGCTGAATAATTAAGGGTGACCCTTGTCAAAGGCATGGTGTGTGCTATATATCATTGGATTACCTGTCTGCTTGGCAGCATTTTGCAGGCGTTTTAGAGCTCTTATTGTATGTTGTTTTTCATTTAGATGCAATTTCTTTTGTAATGAGGCAGAACTTATTTTCCAGCCCCTACAGGTGGCTTTGTCAGCTCTCCAAATTGCGCGTGAAGAGGCCGGTTCCCAATTGATCTCTCAATTAGGGCTTTGTTGATATTGGATAAATGATGGTTCACCTGGTTTGGACACAGCCTTGTCTGGTCGTGGGCCAAGGCTTTCATGTGAAAGACCACACATTGAAAAGAAGAGAGTCCATCTCTTTGTGTTGCTTTTTCCCCTGGATTGAACTGATTTGTGGCTGAAGCTGTGAATGCATGAACACAAAAGTGAAGATTCAGGTGTGAATGCAGAGCAAATTACATTGCAGAGTTAGCACACCAGTACTCAAACCTTCTTATGCAGCTTATCATAGAGGTGAGATTTGAAGATGCAGATAAAGGGTTCCCAAATAAGCACATTGGGTTGTTAAATACTGATGTTTGCCCCACCATGGGGGCTGTATGTCTTACCCCTGAGCCCACCTTTGTTTCACCCATTGAAGTAACAGAGCGTAAAACGCCATCGGTGTCTGACTTGAGGTATCACCATTGGTGGATGTTAAGCTGGAGGTCACACCATTTACCCTGTGTCGCAGGAGTTTATTAGGATGTGCCTGAGCTTCACAGCACCCGTGGCCATGGGAAGGGACGTGTCCCGTGTCCGGGTCCTCCCAACCAGC
Organism: Patagioenas fasciata; assembly: GCF_037038585.1. Taxonomy (NCBI): domain Eukaryota; kingdom Metazoa; phylum Chordata; class Aves; order Columbiformes; family Columbidae; genus Patagioenas; species Patagioenas fasciata. Next base: position 4,037,808 of record NC_092540.1, read on the forward strand.
CCCGTCCATCACCAGCTCCCTCCAGCCCGGGAGGTCAGTTTAGGAGACACGGCGGGGCTGACCCGCTCACAGCAGATTGCAGCGGCCGGGTTTTTAATGTTTGCATTTGTAATTTTGGTTATAGAATATGTTTTGAGGCAAGAACCTCCTCAGGAAAGAAGGCATTGATCTTCGGAGACCTTGTACCTGCTGAAGGCCAGAGAAACATCCCACCAAAGCTGTTTGGCACGGTGACCTCGGCATCGCTTTGGAGGGTCACGCAGAGCACACCGAGGAAGGTAGGAACAGGAGACCTCAGTTTTCACAAGAAATACTCCATTTCTTTGAGGGAAAAAGCACTTGCTGCACCTGTGTGGTCATTTATAGTACATATAGCCCGTGGGATGGGAAGGAGCTCCCAGTTACGGCAAATCCGGGATGTGCTCGGCTGCTCTCCTGCGAGCTCGTGGCTGCTGGTCCTGACTTCTACACTGGAAAAATGACGTGCAAATTGTGCCCAGAGCTCCCACGAGGGGTGCCCCAGGGGGCTGGCTTCACCTTTAAGTATAAGGGAAGGAAAACCAGCGTTTGCAGTACGAATGAGCCACATGCACAGATGCATGATCTGTTTTAAGCAGGTAATTAACTCAGGCTTATTGACCACAGCTCAAAGGCCTAATGGAAGAAGTCTGGAAACTACTCAAAAAATTATTTCCTGAAAATCAAAAGCTAGCTCTCGCTGAGATGAAAGAGAGGTTAATTAACAAAGATGGTCAGAAATTTTAATAGCAGTTTAATTTTTTTGAAATATGTATGTGTTACTATAGCCTGACATTACAGAGGAAATTGCAACAGTCCTGGCAGAGCCCTGCTGTCTAATTTTACTCTTATCATGTGTACGGTTGGGTTTTATGTGCAACAATTCATTTGATGGCTGGCTCCGAGTATTAGATTTACAGTAAAAAAATCAATTTGAGGTTATAAGCCCAGTCGGAATTTCTGTCACTTTGACACCGCACACGTGAGACTGAATTCCTGCTTCAAAAACTTCTCGTTCCCCATGTGGGGACCATGGGGGTGTGCTTGAGATGAGATGGAGCTGCTTCAATCTCTGACCATCCTCATCATAAACATTTTCTCTATGGTATCAGAATTTCCCTGATTTACTTCATTTCTCACTCCATTCCTTTGTATTAGAAAGTCTTAATTTTGATTTCACTGCTATAAATCAAGGCAGCACTTAATGTTGTGGGGTTTCTCACTAGTGCTTCGCACAGCAGTTGTTTCAAAGGACAATTCCTTGTGTGCCACACGTGTGTCACTGCAACCCTGCCCCAATCCGTGAGTTTTCGGAGGTGTGCTGTTTCATATCAGAGTGTTTGAATTAGCGTGTTACATGATAACTCCAATGGAATGGCATATCCATTAATAACATTATGAGCTTTCCTAGGGAGCTGTAACCTCTTTGGTATACATGAATTCAGTAATAACTGTAATTATTATGAAGTTAATATAAAACATGATGTCTCACTCTGCCAATTCAAGGGCAATAAGTGTGAAAAACAGCTTTTCTCCTGGTTGCACATTACTTGCTCTTCCGTCGGCTACGAAGCGGCTCTTGGGTTCAGAGGGACGACACAGCAGGATGAGCAGGTTGGGGAGCGACCATTTGCGTTTCCCAGAACTGGGCAATGTGAGACCGACCCCGTGCCCCCCAGCCCTTCCCAGTTGCACATGGGGACCCCCACAGCCCCCCCGAGCTGCTCTGATGGCTGTTTCTGCAGCCCAGGTGCAGTTTGGGCACCCCCAGGCGCAGCATCCATAGCATCCCACCCCACTCGGGAGGCTGGCAATGAAAGCAACTCCAGTGCTCCAGCGGGCGTTTTGGCTTTGTGCATTTATGGCTCTCTTGGCAGCCACCAGCACAGTGTCCATCTTCCTTTTATAGAACCACAGAATCATTTTGGTTGGAAGAGACACTCAGGATCATCAAGTCCAACCGTTCCCTCACCCCTGGCACTGCCCCATGTCCTGAGAACCTCATGTCCGTCTGTCCAAGCCTCCAGGGCTGGTGACTCCAGCACTACCCTGGGCAGCCTGTTCCAATGCCCCACAGCCCTTTGGGGAAGAAATTGTTCCCAGATCCAACCTCAACCTCCCCTGGCGCAACTTGAGGCCATTTCCTCTCAACACATCACTTGGTACCTTGTATAAACACTTCTGGAGGGAGGATCCGGCCGTGCCTGCGAACACTCATTGCAGCTTTGCCTTCCCTCTGTTTATCGCCCCTTTAAAATATCTCCACAGAGTCCATTTACTTTTGAATGCAGCAGATGAAAAAGAATTTTCCGTCAAGATTTTCTTATGATTCTCTGCCAATGACATCATTGCCGTGATGCAGAATCAGAGCCCAGCAGCACCCAGGGACCCTTCGGTGGGATCTCTCTGCCTTTCGGATGATGCACACGGGCCCTTTTATCCTCATCTTCAGATGTGGCACCGCAACGTGCTGCTTGGATCTTTCCCAGCAGAGTGAGCTGGGGTAAACTTGAACATCAAGGCTCTTTTCATTATCACCTGCTCCCGCTCGTACTGGAGGGAAAAAAGAGAGACTTTCTTATTCAAATGAACTACTGGTTCCATTCCATCTGCCCAAACGCGGAGGGATGCACGGTTCACGGCAGCACCCCCTGCGCTTCGTGCCCCATCTCTGCGGGTCACGCAGACAACGTTCTGCGCCTCTTTTAGTTCAAAATGCTGAGTGCAAACATTTAATTCATCAAATCTTTTAAACGCAAAGCTAAAAATAGCAGCTTAGAATCCTCAATCAAATATAATTAGTCCTGCATTTATTTTTCGACAGATGTTCTGTTGCTGTTGAATAGGAGAGGGTTGAATAGTGTCTCTGTCTGCGGGAGCGGTCGGGGAGGGGGGAAACCTGCGGGATCGCAGCGTTCCCACGGGAATGGTTTATGGAGGCACCGCAGCACCTTCGCTCCAGCCTCCCCAGACACGTCTCCCTTCCCATGAACAAGGGCAGATTCACCAGAGAGTTCTCACTTGGAAGTTCTAGGGGCATAAGAGGTTAGTCTAAGGAAATCCATTTCTCCTGCCCGGAGGCACTAAGGGAATTAAGATAGCCACAAGATGATGGATCAGCAGAATTTTCCCTAGGAGATCAGATTAATGGGGATTATAGAAAAGTTGCAGTATATTTATCAAAAGGAAAAAAAAAAAATGAAATTCCCCCTCCCACCATCAGAACTGATTGTAAGTTGGGTAAATCTATTTTCCTTTACAAGAATAATAACCATATATCAGGCTTCCAGAGTCTATATCCCCGAGGGCTTCGAAAATGTATGGTATTAATCTCAGCTACAGGAACAGCGCAGATGCGCAGATCTTCTGTGTTAATTATTGTGCATCTTATTTGCCCTCCATATCTGGACTGATCAGGCACAGAAGTTCATTAGGTAAGATGAAAAGCTGAGAGGTGATCCAGGTTTGGATCAGCTGGAGGAGAACACCCAGACACGAGCCTGGGGAGCGGAGAGAGGGTTTTAAGGAGCCCAAAGCCCCCTCGATGCTGGAAGCCGCTGTTTGCTGCAGCTCGGGCAGGGAGGAAAGAGGAGCCGCACAAAACCATCCTCATTTTCTCTTCTCCGCTTCTATTGTGGATTTTCCTGAATGAATTAGAGGCTGCCAGCACGCACTGTCACAGCAGAATGGCAGAACAAAAACCTCTTCTGAACCTGGACTTGTCGTTTGCCTGCAAAAAATAACGATGCCGTTAGAGAGCTGTGACATTTCCTTTGCTTCCAAAGGCGCTGCCAAGGTTTTCAGGCTTTTGTTTCATCTTTTCCTTTCCTAGGTGTTAAATTATTCCTAGTTTTTGTAGTGTAAATTGGCATTAAGGCGGCGACTGAAATGAATTAAGGTATCTCTGTGTGTTTAAAACTTGCGGAGGCCTCGTCCCCCCCTTGGCAGCAGCGATGGTCGGTGCTATAATAACAAGGGCTGCGGCTGAGGAAGAGGAGGAACAGAAACCTGGGGCTCCCCGGTACGGCTCCAGCTCCTGCGGGTTTCTTTTGTGGTTATCTGTGCACGTATCTATTGCATCTCTTGCTCCATACGTCCATCTGGTTTGATTTGAAGTTGTGCCGCCTTCAACCCGGGACCCGGGGAGGTTTGCAGTTCAATTGCAGAAAAGAACTCTTTTTCCAAAAACCCTGCAGTTCACTCCTAATTCCAGTGCAATAAAGCTACGTTGAGGTGTGTTTGTTATGTTTTATCTTTTCTGTGCAGCTCTATTCCAGCGAAGAGTTGGATTGTGGTAAAAGCAGACAGACATTTTATGCAAAAGCCCTGCCACCTAGGTCTGAAATGTTTAAAACTGATTGCTTAGTAATGGTTCTGACAAAAATGATAGAGGGCTGAATGTACAAAACACCAGCGTGAGCCCGACTTGATTCCACTGCCCATGAATGTTTTAACCTCATTTTTCCTCTAGGTACTTACAGAACCATTTTACATTTGTGCACTTAAAGGATTAAATAAAATAAATGGAGATGATTATTACTGCCCAGCAAAGCTAATGTTCAAAGACACGGTGTTGCGTTGCAACTGGAATTGTATTTGTGCTGTTTCCACACTCCGCAAGCTTTCCAAAAAGGGGATGATAAATCACACCATCTCCAGCTCTCTACTAGTAATGAGAAACCTCTTAGCAAGGTGTTCTTTACGGTCCCCTCTCGAGCAATAGCTGGTGCACTGCTCTTCTGCAGCGTCAAAATGAGATGTGAACGGCGTGACACATACCAGCACTGATGTACAGGCTGCGCATGGCTCCAGGATTCTTCAGATGTTTGATGTATGTAATGTGTAGGGACTCGGTCTGTTATACATATTGCTCACTTCAGCGATGGGTGGAAAAATCGCAGTTTTGCATGAATAGTTGTGAAGCAGCAATTTCCAATCATGAAACAATCCACTTTAGAGCCTGAGCCTCTAAAGTTTCAACTCGCCTCAGTTCTGAAGGTTTGAAATCCGGCAGATGGTGGCTCGCTCTGTATTTTCCTGCTTCCTCAATCCACATCCCTCCGCTTATTGCTCCAGAAGGGAAGAATTGACTGAATTCATTTCATTGCCGGGTTGTGAAGCCAGCAGGTAAAACCCTGCGGTTTGCAGAGCAGCTCCGCATGGAGCATCGTGTCAGGCTGGGCAGCCAGCATTGCTTCTCTCTTTGAAGCAATTAGCACTCACTTAATGAACTCTGGGTGCAAAGGCAGCACCCGCAGCCCTTCTACACTGGTTTGGACAGTGGGTGTAGGGGTGTGGGTGCTGCCTGCAGGAGCCTCTGCTACTCAAAGCAGATTGATAAACCTATTTGAGGCAGAAAAATAACCCTGCTTGTGGCAGCCCAGCCTCTGTCGGTGCTTCCCAGGGGTGGGATACCGGCTTTGCTGCTGTGTGGTGTAACTCAGCTCTCCGAAATGACACTGAGAAGAGAGATGCGTTTGTCAAACCCCTTCCCGTGCTGCTTTTCCATCTGCTCTCTTGGATGTTTAAGATGTGCGGCGCGAGCCCTCTCTTGGGTGCAGCTAATGCATCTCGATCCCTTTGCTGTATTAATGGCATTATTTTCCTCCGGCTGTGAAGTACTTGGGGCTTAATATTGTGACAAGATTCAAGCACTCGGTTGTCAGTCTGAGGAGCTGGCCGTCTGTTTGCCAAAAGCTGCTTTGCAATCGCCTTGGGGGGGAAAGAAGATGAACAGAAGAACTTTTTTAAAGGCAAGAAGGCACATCACCCCCTCCCAGCACCTGCGGATGCTCTGCCCTGCAAAACGCCGTCCTAGGGAGCACCCAGTTCGGTTTTACTGAGCTGGCAGAGGAGGGATCAGCACCGAGGAAACGTTCTCGTCTCGGCACGTGCCTTCCTCACCGCTCTCAGCATCTGTCCTGGTTTTGTTAAAAACAAGTTTCTCTTTTAGTGAATTTGCCTCTCAGCTAAAGCTTCGTATCAGCTGCATTTTCCTGGAGAACCAGATACATGTTTTGGTGAACATAGCAATGGAATGTGAGGTTATTGATAAGGATGGATGGACATCCTGCGAGAGACAATGAGAAACAGGTGACCAAAAACTGACCAACTGAGTATAACATCCCGTTCACGTGATACTTTGTATAAAAGTGGGAGATCACAAGGATCTCATCCCTTTTCCTCATGGCGACATTAGGAGAGGACCTTGTGAGTTGTCCCTGTGAACTGAGGCCAGTGACAGACTGAATCCAGCTCCGCTGGCTGCAGAGTCCAGTCCAGGACTTTGGCTGCCGGCTCTGCAGTTGCCGGGACTTCCAAGATTGGTTTTGTATATTTTGTATTATTTTCTGTATTTTATCAGTAGCATTAGTAAAACATGTTTAATTTTTCCAACTCTCTTCTCTCTGTCCTTCTTTCCCTGCTGATCACCTGTCCCTAGTGGGATCTGCAAAGAAAAGTCACTTTCCCTCTGTGAAATAACCCTGTACATTTAGCCTGGGGCGCTATCTCTATGGCAGCAGTAAACATATATGAACATATATTTTTCTTTATTCTCTGCGGCATCCAAGTATCAGCCGTTGCTGGAGGCAGGATGGTAAATAAGCAGGAGAAAAGCCAAGTCCTCAGCCTGTTCCTGTTCGTGTTCCAGCCCATGGATGTCACTGAGGAGGACAGCAAATGCTGTATTTTCAAAACTAGAAAATGGTTGTTAGTTTGGCTGCACTCATTAAGTGGATTGCTTGGAGCTGTGCTTTGTAAATAATGCAAAACAATATCAGAAAGTGAGAAACGGTGTGTGCTGTAGACAGTTGTCACAGTAACTGCTCAGTTTTGTCTGTGCTTGGGTATTTTGTTACATCTAAAGGCAAAAAGCACATTGCCTGGGGTCTCCAGCACCACCCAGCTCTGGGGCGCTGAGCAGAGAAAACGTCTCTTCCCCGTGTGTTTTACATTGCCAGTAAAATCCTGTAGTCCTTAAGCCAGTTCTAACATCAGAAAAGCAATTTTAAATGGAAACCTCAATCCTGCCAATCTTAATTTGTGTGCGTGTCCTATGGTGCCATTGACACGACTAGAAACCCGTTGCCTGATGGGGAAACATTTGGAGAAGCAATTGTGTTTAATATTCAGACTTTTAACAACAAGAAAACAGTGAAAGGTTTGTGTATTTAGGATTTTCACACTCTTTCCATCCCCTAATTATTCTTTGTCTTCACCAAACAAGATTCCTTTGGCCTCTCTGCCAGGCTGGGTTCAATCTTGCCGCTAGTCAGGGCTTATCTGGGGATGTTCAGGACTGGGACCAGAGTGGGTTTTATGTGCGTTATAGAAAAGCACTTGTATTGTACAAGCACAGAGGCTGGAGGAGAGAACATTAACATAATGCTCACCCTGGGCCCAGAGCTCTCTGTTGGTTCCAAAAGTCTCCGTGAGGTTCGTATTAATATAACGATTGACAAGGTCCTTGAGCGTAATTACACTTATTAAAAACATTCTGAGTTCTGCCCAACAGCAGTTTAATTTATTAATTTCGCTGTGATTTCTTGTCTGTTATTATAATGAGGCAGAAAGACTGAAAACCTGCTAATTAAAACTCATAAGGCTTCTGAGCAATGCAGAGGAGCAACAAACTTCGATATTGCAAAGCAAATACTGATAGAGCCTTCCAAAAAGCAAATTGAAATAAAAAACGCTGTTGCCCTGGAAAGCAAGACTCTATTCCTAGGAGAAAAACATGGGAAAATTATAATATATATATTGTTCTTGCTATATTACAGTATTGTCCTTGCAGCCAAAGCAAAACTGGAACAGTGGGATACTGGCTGCAATTTGCCTTTGTTTTCATTGGCATAAAAACAAGGCGAGAAGCTTGAGGAGGGTGTAAATGTGAAGATATTGAGTGCAGCCGCCTGCCTTGGCAGGAACACACACACATGTGAGGGAGCAGCAGAAAACTGGGGCTTCTGTGGGTTTCTTCACTGTCTCCCACTCAGCCTCAAACTGTTGCTTCTTATACCATTAGCAGCAAGTTAATAACTTGGACCTGTGCTGTGACTTTACAACAAAACATTTCATTTAATCCCCAGCAATACTTTGAGAACTGGCAAACACGGAAATCTGTGTGTGTTCCACCCCTTTGCCTTTGTACTGGGATTGGTGTTCTTTGAAACACCAGAGGTTCGGTTGGAGGAAAGCCATGCCTGAGCAGAACGCCTCATTTTTAATTAGCCTGCGTTAAATATCATTAACCAATATTGTCAAGGGCTAAGCGGTTGTTCTATAACTTGTTAAGGTTCTCCCACAGTTGACATTGCTCTTTATTTTAAGCAAGACTGATTGAAAGGTTATGACTGGGAGAAGGGGAAAGAAGTGAAGATTTGCCAAGGATGGGATGGGATGGGATGGGATGGGATGGGATGGGATGGGATGGGATGGGATGGGATGGGATGGGATGGGCAAGGCAATTCCCCTGGTCCCTACTGCAGACTGGGGCCCATCACCAGGGTACCAGGTGTCACCCACAGCCTCACTGGGATGGACAGGGACTCAGCTGTGGGCAATTTGGTGATCAACCCCCTCCCTTACCCAGGCACTTACAAAAACAAGGTCTGTCCTTACTCCAGGCTTTCCCTGGGAGAACAACTGTGGGTCCTGAGGAGTACGGATGGGATTCTCCTTCACGTGATCTGTAAGATACATTCACATTTTTCCTTTAGTAGAAGAGGTTTCTTGTATTTTTATTTCCATTCTGAAAAGTTGGGAAAGGTCTCATTTAAGTCTTTGCTTGCTAGTAAAGGTTTGTAGGAAGGTATTAGTTTTAACTCTAAGTAGGCTTAAATAAAAAGTGAGTTGGTTTACTGGGGGAGCAGGAGCTCTGTGTCCCTTGCGGGGCTTGGGGACAGCCAGGAGCCATCCTGGTGATGCTACAGAGAGCTGGCTTGAAGGTGATGGCCTGAGTGCCTAGAAATAAGCCTGGCTTTCCCTTCCCTATGGCGGTGTGCTAAGGCAGAGAGCTGCCTTGCCTTTGGGAAGCTCTAGAAATAGGGAAAAATCTCTGCCTTTACACTGCAAGAGGTGGTTAAACCACAAGAGGAGGTGAAATATGGATCTAGTTGGATATCAGCTTCCCAAGAGACTCTCTAGCTTAATTCATTCAGCTATAGTGTACCTATAAAGCTTAATGTTTCTATCCATAATGTGCTTGTTCATGCTAAGTGTATTTGTCTCTTATGGAAAGGGAGTGGAAAGGGGTTTTTTCTCGTGTGTGGTGGGGAAGGGACCACCTTCCATCCTCCCTTTCTGGAGCATCACCCCGTCCCGCAGCGAGTTCTGCACTGCAGCCGTGCCACGGGTTACTTTCAGTACAGAGATTATGTTAATATACACTAAAAAAAGTTGTGATATTGAGTTAGATCAAAGATTTTTCATTTTAGTCGCTGTCTTTGGTCTAAACTTCATGCCTTTCCATGTAATAATTACTGTCCAGCTCAGTGCATTATAGAGGCCTTTGACTTTACTTTGAAACGGGCATTACTGACTGGTGCCAAATGAAAAATCCTTGGTCTAACTCAATATCACAACTTCTTTTTTTTCTTGTATATTAACATAATCCCTCGAGTGAAATTAATCTGTGGTGTGGCTGCAGCGGAGCAGAGGGGCACCAAACTCAGACATTGCCAAGCAAATGCTGGTAGAGGTGGTTTTGCTGAAGTGAGGACTCTGCTGTGGACTGGCCGGGATGCACATCCCACCCTGGTTCGGTCTCCTCGAACGGCCGGGGGCAGCTGGAGCAACGCTCCTAAAAGCATTTGCTAGTTTTAAATTGTCCATCCGTAACAACTCGCTTCTGGAAGTGCTCTCGTTCCCGTTGGATTGCATCCCCTCGTCGGAGCGCGGAAGGCGGAAATGGTTCATGGCTTTTTGAGTGAACACCCGTTAGATGTGGCAGGAGGATGCTGAAAGCTTCTGCCACCGCGCATGGATGTGCCTCGTGTCCACCTCCCTGCGCCTCCTATCAACCCGTTCTCCCAGCATACACAGAAAATAAGAACCAGTGTCTTAATGCTGTATTCAGCTGGAGTGGCTCGAGTCAGAGTGGCTGTGAAATGGGGACCGAGGTTTCTGCCCAGCTTAGCAAGCAAAAAACCCCAAACTTTTGCAAGGAGCAGCACTGGCCTTACAAAGAGTTTGTCGTTCTTCACCAAATACCCATTACTTTAAGCAACTAATGTCAGATCAAGATCAAGCAACACTCTGGTCTAAACTTTATGCCTTTCCCTGTAGTAATTACTGTCCAGCTCAGTGCATTATAGAGGCCTTTGACTTGACTTTGAAACGGGCATTACTGACTGGTGCCAAAGACAGTGACTAAAATGAACAAAATATTTGATCTAACTCAATATCACAACTTCTTTTTTTTTGTATATTAACATAATCTCTGTACCGAAATTAATCCGTGGTGTGGCTACAGTGTGTTGAAGATTATATGTATTAGCATTCAAGATGATGACCTTTTTTTTTGAAGCAGTAGCAATTCTTACTTTAGAAGCAGCTCCTATTTTAGGAATAGATCTGTTTTGCCCTACAAAATCTCCTTAGGAAAAGTTCAGGAGATATTGGCGGGGAAACTGTGTTTAGTTCTTGGGTTAAAACCAGCTTTAGGTATGACTGTGCTGACTGCTGGGGGCCTGAGTGTGCCCCAGGCTCTACATTAGGCCAGTTTGTTGGAGAACAGATGTGTAAGGACAGGATTTATGACCATTTTTGTTCTGTATTCCCTGCTGGAAGCCTTCCAAGCTTCCAAATCATGAGGTGCAGCAGCTTCTGCTTTGGCAGCTCCTTGGGTTGGTCATGGAAGGACGTTGGGGTGGTCAAAGGGGAATTAATGAAGCATAAAAACCCCTGTGAAACGCCATTGTCTGGACTCAACTTGAGGCGGTGCTGAGCATCTCTGCCAGTGCTGAAAATGGGCTTTTTCTCCCCAGTGCCTATTGGGTTTTACTCCTGGAGCGGTGTGTGCATCTCACCTGCTGTAGGGTAATGCCCAAACTGACCTAAAGGGCTTTTTAGTCCCTCAGTGTCCCACAGAAATGGGTTTCAGCTGGAAAAGCATCTGTGTTGATGCATTTTGTGAAGAACAAAACTCTCATGGGGCGCCCATCCTGCGCTGTATCTCTGTTGACCGGAGTCAGAAGTATTCAGATGTCCAGGCTGCTGCAACCAGCTTGTTTTGCAATGAGAAATTGCATTAATAGGAGCAAAAATATCTGCTTTACGTAAAACATCAGAACATGTTTCATTTTGGGCTTTCGGTTTGCTTCTTTAGCTAATAAAACAAGGAAAATCTGTATTAAAAAGGACAGTGTTTTCCAATGGATTCGTTGAAAGAGACTGTAACTGACAACTGATGCCATTAGCAAGAATATATATCTCTTATTTAAACTATTTCCCTCCTAAAAGTGAAATGTCCGTTCTACAAGTCTATTAACGTACAGTTCATTAAACTAGAAACAACTATATAATTAGGAAACAACAACAATTCATTAGTCTTAATGGGATTTAATAAAGTTCCTAAGCAAGGATTCTTCAGAGGATTAATTACAATATACTAATCAGAAGAGAAATAATCCAGTTCATCGCTCAGATATATTTCTCCAATTCACGAGCCGTGGAGCATCAATGGTTCTCAGAACATCCCTGCGGCCGTGCGGGATGCTCCCGAGCCCGTGACAACGTGATGCCAAGGCTGGACAGTTTAAAGGTGATTTGTGAGTGCTGAATTTCCAACCAAACCCAACATTATTAATCATTTTGCAGCCCCAAATGTTGTTCCGTGGGGAGGAGCTCGTGTTTATCTATAGGTTGCTGCCATCCCTGTGAAGGTTCGGTTCTTCGTAACCCAGCACAAGCGTAAATGAGGACATCTACATTTTATAGTCCTTAACAAGATCCATTGTTTCTCATCAGGGATTTTCACCCATGTTCTTTATTTTTTTTTCACTTAGACAGTTAGCCATTTTCTTATTAATTAACCAGCAGCTTTCTGCAGGTGCTGATTGAATTATCGAGTTACACCTGCCAGTGAACAGGGCATAAAAGGGAAAAGATGTATTATTTTTAATGCGAACGGCTTCAATTCAGACATATTTGATCAAATTTAACTGACAATTGAATTATAAATGAATCAAGTGAAAGGGTCAGTATTATAACAGATGACACTGTCATTGCTGGTGTCACATTTAAGTGAACGAGCTTTTTAAAAATGAATTGAGAATTGCAAGTGTTAACTAGTGCCGGTTATTAAAAGTTGGGAGCAAGGACCTTGAGAAGATGGCAGAACACGAACGAACCTGTTCTGCAGTTTGTGTTGAGCTTTATGGGTGTAATTCAGCATCTGCCCATGGGGCCAGCCCTGATTTTTTCACTCTTGGAGAGAACAGCAGGCGGCCATTTGTGATGAAAAGTTAAAATGTAGTGATGATTTTGGACCACAATGAACTCTCCGTGTTCTCACTGGGATTGCAGATGCTGCTGCAGGTTTCCCTGGAGCTCTGGAAATCACTCTCATCATCTCAGGGGGTCTGGTTTATCCTGGGAGCGCTCCATGACTTGCACACTGCAAATAAATCGATATATGTAATATGTAGAAGTTGCAGCTATTTGGTTTGCACCCCCTACTTTAAGCCTAGTTTATGTTCATGATAAACTAATCCTTGCAGTGGTCCCCATGCGGTTTCGGGGTGATAGAGATCTGCCTTTTCCTCTGGCATCCGATGCGCATCTGCGAGGGGTTTTGTGAGAACACGTTGAAGTCCTTGTTGACATCCTGGGCTAAAAGGACAACCCACCTTATCAGTCTGACTCCAGCTCCCTGTCTCGGGGGCGTTAATACACAACATGTACATTATCGCAGGCTGGTGTTAGGCAGCTTTGCCTCTCCCTGCTCAGAGTCCTGGTGTTGCACGTCAGTGAAGTCTTTGCAGTAATATTGTACTATAGTGGTATAATGACTTGAGCATCTTTTGTGAAATCCTGGGCTATTCACTCTCTTGGATAGAACATCCCTTTATCTCCTGTAGTGGGGTTTTTTTTTGCTTGTTTCCTGCTGCCATGTTACTGAGCTGAAAAGATTAATAAAGAATGATTAAGCACTGGAGAGAATATTCTACAGTGATAGACTTAAGGAGCTGAGCATGTTTATCTTATCAAAAAGAAGATTGTAACTTAATTTCAGTGGATAAGTACCTTGCAGGGAGAAAGCGCCAGGTACCAAAAGGCTTTTTTCTTCAGAGAAAGGCATAGAAAGACCCAGTAGCTTTAAGCTGGAGGCAGAAAAATCCCATTAACAGGGTAGAAAATTTAACTTTGAGGATCATAAACTGGTGGGAACATTTTGCTACCTACTCCTTTCTCTGGATGTCTTCAGATCCAGATGTAATGCTTTCCTGAATGATCTGGTCTCATCAATACAGAGGGGAGTGCTTGTTACCTCCTGAGCATCCCAAAAGTCTCTGGGTCTGCGAATATCAGGAGACTTGGTTCAAACCAGGACTTTCTGGAGTGATTCTCTATGTCTGGGCCTGGCCTGAGGTCAGGATCTGGTTTGTATGTCGGAGAGGTCTCAAAATACCGATGGCGTCAGAGAACAAGACAGCAAACCCTGGCAACATGTTCCCGTCACCATGGAGGATGCAGTTGCAAGCATCCCATGATAAGCTTTGCATTTTTAAAGGCTACTGACTCAGCCTTTGCAAGCTGGGAAAATGGCTTAAAAGGACATAGAGACACTAATTGGTCATTTGAACTTTGCCTGGAGGGCCCTTCCAGCAGGGACAGCATGTTCCTGCTGACTCTACTGCTCACGTTAAAAGAGATTCCACCATGGAAGTGTCGCCAGGGAGGAGGAAGAGTGAGTTTTAGCCCCAGGAGATGTGCAAGGACGTTTCTTCCCTCTCTTTCTTCAGGAGGAAGGGATGGGGTGGGAGGAGCAGATGTGGACAGATGTGCAACAGCAGCTGTCTCCAAGTGACCAGCTGCAAATGGTTGATCTCGTACCTTCCCTCTCCTGTGAAGCTGCTGATTTATTGAGATACCAACCAGAAACCTGCAAATGTGCAGCTTGGACACAGAAATGGATTCAACTCTGTCTGCAATTATTTGCTGTCTGCAAAACCATGGGCAAAACGAAGGAAGCTCAGGTGTACAATGGCTAAAATCAGGCCATTGCTCTTCACACAGAGAGCATTTTAAATGTTATGGAACTATTTGTGAGTGATAGTGTATAATTTTTCCAACAAGTCACCTACAGTAACAGGGTTTTGCAAAGTATTTATCAATTGGAGCCAGAGCAGGATGTTGCCATGGAGATGGGAAGTAGCTGGGTGATATTTTTTCTTCTGCAAATACGTTGTTGCAAAACACCAAGGGGCAAAGAAAAGGGGCCAGGTCGTCTCGGGAGAGGCAAAAAATTCCAGTTGAGAATGTCACACAGAGGCAGAAATAGTTCTCTTGGGCTGTGGGGGTTTGGGTGTATCCCATTAGGTGTGAACAAGAGCAACGAAGATGCTGAAGGGAGTGGAGCATCTCCCGTGTGAGGAAAGGCTGAGGGAGCTGGGGCTCTGGAGCTGGAGAAGAGGAGACTGAGGGGGGACTCATTCCTGGGGATCAATATGGAAAGGGGCAGTGTCAGGAGGATGGAGCCAGGCTCTTCTGGGTGACAACCAGTGATAGGACAAGGGGTAATGGGTTCAAACTGGAACACAGGAGGTTCCACTTAAATGTGAGAAGCAACTTGTTCCTGGTGAGGGTGTCAGAGCCTGGCCCAGGCTGCCCAGGGAGGTTGTGGAGTCTCCTTCTCTGCAGACATTCAAACCCGCCTGGACACCTTCCTGTGGAACCTCAGCTGGGTGTTCCTGCTCCATGGGGGGATTGCACTGGATGAGCTTTCCAGGGCCCTTCAACCCCTGACATTCTAGGGTTCTGTGATTCTGTGAACCCCAGAGCTGGGTCTGCAGAACAGGTTTGAACTTGGGAGGGGAGGTGGGATCCTGTGGCCCCCGGTGAAGTCACCAAGTTAGAAATAAAAGCAATAGATCTTCCCGTGACTCTGAAGGTCTGTGGAAATCCAAGGTCACCAGAACCACTTCTGTGGCTGTTGCTTATCATTTAATGAAGATAAAAAAGAGCAATTAAGTTTAGTCTGGCAATTTGGCACATTAGCATTAATCTTCAATGAAATCAGAAGGTGTTTGTGTTTTGTGTACGCTCAGCTAATGGATCATTTTATTACTAGCAAGCAGAAGCCATAATTACTCTTCTGTTTGACAGAATTTGTGGATGATTTTATTGACGGCTCCCCATGTTATTTATGCACACAAGTCATTTACTTAAGGGAAACTTTAACACTGAGTGTTCCCTAATTCACACCGCTTCCTCCCCAGCAAGTATCAGGGCTTCGGGTGATTTTTATTGAAAATTTCAGTATGCAACCCAAAAATCATATAACAACCTGTTTAAAAAGTCCAAGCAAGCATAAAAAATAGCTCATTCAAATATTATTCGCCCCAGGATCTCAACAAGGTTGTGCTAAATGTGGGGAAACCGCAGTAACTCACTCTCCTGGGTGTGCTGGGCAATAACACGAGCGGACGGGCCTGCCCTTGGGTTTGAGTTGTTCTTTGGTGAGCTGCATTTGCTGTTTATTTAGCAATGCAAATAATGTTTTATGGCTTTATTACACAAAAAGAATAGATTAGAGATACATTAGGAAGTGGCCCTGACTTAGGACCAGGTTATGCACAGATTGCATTTGGCGTTCAGGACTACTTCCAGCACTTAATGACTTAGCTTTAATGTTTTTTATTAAAAAAATATCCCACAGAACCATAGGGTTTATTACAGGGCTGGGTTGGGGGTATACAAGGCATTTCTAAACTCATAGCAGCACTGTATGTTAAATATTCATAACTGCAGCTACCATTTGCTGTTGATAAGGACATCGATTTTCTCTGGAAACACAAGAATTATTTGTGGCATTTATTGTCTGCCGGGATGCTTTTACGTAAAAGTTTGAGAAAATATTAAGCGTTATGCGTGCTTTTGGGTTTATACCTTTCTACACCAGGGAAAATAAAGCCCAAAATATAATTTAAATAGTGTTTCTCAGGTTTGGACTTACTAATGTAAAAGATTACAAGCCGGGAGCGAACTGTGCCAGCGTGGAGTAGCCAGTGGGTTCACAGCACCCACGACTCGGAGGTTTTCCTTCGGTTCTGCACACACCTGTATTGTAGCAAAGCCTGTAACAGGATGAAACGCTCCCCTGGAGATGCTCCCTTGTGGGTCTGGGAGGAAGAGATTAGTCACAGTGCTAAATGCACTTTTGGCAGACGAGCTCCTGCTGTGACGGCGAGTGTAACGGGAACCGGTGGTGATGAACTGGTCCTTATGCTGAGCAGTGCACCCAGTATGGGCTGTGTCCGTCTGTCCAGTACCTACCAGTTCTGTTCCATCCTTGCGGTGGGATGGGCCCTACGTGAATCACGGCTGTGGGTACCAAGGGGGGGATGTTTTGGTGAGTTGTGTTTTGTCGGGAACCCCATCTCTGCCAAGGCAGCCGGGAGCGTGGGTTTGCTCTTGCATCCTCCTTGCTTTCCTTTCAAAGGTCTGCGCTGGAATTTAAACTGAATTAACTACAACTTAAAATTCAAGGTGAAATAAGGGTAATTAGCTGGAGCCCGGAACGGATCGGTAGCTTGAAATGGTGCCTGATCCATAACGCCTCTCGCTCCGTGCCCTGCAGGGCTCACCAGCCCGGGCTCTCCCGTCTTTCCTTTGGCTGATGGAGCTTTTCTCTTCATCAGCAAGGAACACGTTTCCCTTTCTTCAACCCACCTACGTTGAGTTGAATGCAGGAGCTGCTGAGCCCTCAGCGGCGCTGGGCTGTGTGGGAGTCTATGGAGAGGGTTATTGTTTTAGCGTTAATGGTGTTTCTTGCAAATTACAGGATGCCATATGGTGCTCTCCCTGTTCTGATCTTTGCAGATGATCTGAACCCTTTGCTCACACTGTGCGGCGAGGTCGGTCCCTATGGAAATGTTCCTCCCCGAGCTGGGGGAGCACAGCTGCACGGTTCATTTCTCTCCCTGGTAGGGAAGTTGAGCTGATTTCTAGAGAGAAAAGCTGCTTTTTCCCTCAGTAGCAAAGAGCAACGATTTATTTCCAGCTATTTCAGTGTGTCCAAAACCAGAACATGGACCATTGCATCACTCCGTGAGCCCCAGGACACCAGTTTCCATCCACCTGACCTTGGTCCTGTACCCTGACGTGGTTCTTAAAGCAGGGAGAGGCTGATGTGCTTGACTGAGGCCTTTTCTGACTGTTTCTAATTTGCAGCTAAGGGCAAACATGAGCAACGCCTGGGGTCTGTTGAGGAATGTGCCTGTTCCTCAGACACCAGCTCAGCCAAGGTGTTGCCCTTTACATCCCATTTTCTTATGAAAAACACCAAGGAGATAGGAAATGTCCAGGGAATATTCACTGACTAATCCACCTCATTTGGCCCTGATTAGCTTCTAAAATGGGTGGCAGTGATGGGATGGCTCTTGATGAAGTGTTTCCTGCATCTGTGAGACTTCACCTTAACTCAACATCTGGAAAGGGTACAGTGGTTACACTAAAACATCTGCTCTGGCTTCAGGGGTATTATACTGCTAAACTCTGTAAGAAGGGGCAATGCAAAAGATAAAGAATCCCTGCTTGAATATGCCCACGCTCAGAGTGTGTCCCCTGCATGGAGGGACGGTCTGTTCCTTAAAAAGGCATCCGCAAAGCCTCATGATGTGGTCTGATGTTGCTGAGAAGCACCTATTCTTGTTGGGTTTAGTCTATTAGAGCGAGACGT
The DNA here is from genome assembly GCF_037038585.1 of Patagioenas fasciata. NCBI lineage: Eukaryota > Metazoa > Chordata > Aves > Columbiformes > Columbidae > Patagioenas > Patagioenas fasciata. The sequence continues at coordinate 4,055,731 of NC_092540.1, forward strand.
GGAAAGGAAATAAGAGCCACAGGGGAATGAAAGCAAACCACAAGACACCTCGCTGTTCGTGTGCTCAAACCTGCTAGGGTTGGGGTTATTTTGGTTTAAAGGACCTTGTTCTACAGACGACTGCATCAGCTCTGAGTGGCTTTCAGTAGGATGGGACAGCATAATAACCAGTGTTTGCTGCCCATCGGGGGACTCGCATGGGAGTTAATCCTTATAAATAATCTAGGCACTGTCAACTCCTATATTTTCCTCTCTGCTATGGAGAAGGGTAGGGACTGACAGAGGGAATCAGCAGCTGGCCCATCCAGTCTTGGATTTAAGGTGAAGGAGGAAGCATAGGGAAAACCTTGGTGTTTATGCACTGCCTTAATGCACAGATAAAGGCATCCGTTCACTTAAATACAGTCACTTGCTGTTTTTTATCAGACCTGCAAAAGCTTATACTGATATTGAGACGTTTGGTCCTTTGCAACAGAAGCACTGACTGTGAAAGCATCTCAAGTGCAGGGAGCTCAGATTTCACCGTGGCTGAGAAAAACTGTCTTGATGTCAAATTTTCTGGACATAACCCTCTTTGTTATTCTCCCTACCAAAGGCAGAACCTCTCATCCTTTCCTGGAAGACACGTGTGCTCCCTCACCTGCTTTCTCCTCCATACATGCGAATGAAGCGTGGACATAGAAGCTCTAAGAATCTCAGGTTGTCATGGTAGAAGATAAAAGTGCAATACCCGGAGTCTGAATGTTTGTGGCTTACAAAATGACATGTGGTGTCTGGGTGGAGGATGAGTCTGAGGTTAAGTTGTTGTTTATTCATTATTTTCTCTTTAAAGTCTCTTTGGTGATTCTTGCTTTTGAACTTGGGCTTCAGAAGTTTCAAACACTTCTTCTGGGGGGTGGAAAAAGGACAACAGGTGACAGTAAAGTTTTCAAAAGCAGATCTTGCCAGCTTCGAAATGGAAGGGTTGGCTGTGGTTGGAGTTGTCTTTGCATAATTACCAGGGCTCCTCAGTCAATGCAGGAACAGGGATCTTCCACTACAGCTTGAGTCTATGCCCTAGATTATTCCTACAAAAGCTCTGCAATTCTTCATAAAGTTGAGGAGAACAATCTAATTCTGAAAAAAGTGTACATATTATATAAAATGAACAGATGGGTAGTGGAGGAAACTCCATTTACATTCTACTCGGAGGGAGGTGGGTAATTGTCTGAACTTGTGAGAATCTCTTCCGTTCTTTAAATCAGCAATGCTATATACAGACAAGCAGGGCACGGGGGACCCTCACTGTAATTGAGATGTTATGAGTTGGTTACAGAGGCAATGATTATAGGATTATGTGCTTTTCTATGAAATCTCTTGCAAGGGAGTCCAGCTGTTGGGTGGCGGTTGTGGTGCCTGCAGAAGCTTTTGCTCAGGAAGAGTCGCATTGAACTTTGTTGTCTCGGTGGTTTGCGGCGGTGAGTTTGCTGGAGTTTTGCATTACAGATGCGCTCGGTGGACCCACAAGGACGAGGCAGCATCAATTCTTTGTTCGGGTGGGTTGTCTTCATGTTTCGCCCTTGGTTACGCCCGTGCGACTGCGCTGAAGGGCAATGGGGTTGCACAGATGTAAGTGAGGGAATAATTTCCCCTGCACACTCACTTTATTGCTGCTGGTGATGCACGAAATGCTGGGCCCTGACCGTCAGCTGGGAGCTGGTGCTTGCAGGTATCGGGGTTTATTCTTTCACATAAACATCCCATCACAAAATTGATGTATCAGGTACAAAAGCAGAGTCTGAGCTCAGACAAAGCCCCGTGGTCACTTAGACTCACCCCAGGCAGGACTAAGCTAGGCCAGCGCGGAAGCTGAGATTCAGGGGAAGAAAAGGTCTAGTGTGTTTGGGTGGTTTTGGGGGTTTTGTGGGACTTTTTTCCCCCATGCTGTAGTGACAAATGAAGTGTGGTGAGCAGATCATTAGATCCTTCTGATAGGTTTGTCTCCTTTAGGTTTGAATGTATGGAAGCAGGTTCTTAGTTCTGGGTGTGGACACAAACTCTTCACAGTCCTGGGCAGCAATAACACACCTCTCTTGCACTAATTTTCCTGTTGGTGTTGCAGCTATTCCAGATACGTAAGAGCTTTTATATAAGCTCTTTCTCCTTAGTTCTTTCAGCAGAATAAGACGCTTCTGCGAACTGAGGAACTTCATCTTTTCTGCTGCTCTTTCTACCCTGAGACCTCTCAGCATCCCACAGCATTTCATGGGAAAACGCTCCAGGGAAAGGGAGCAAAACATCAAGAACAGGGCAGGCGCTTAATTTTGCTGCAGTTAAAGCAGCAGGTTGTTGTTCTTATTCAGGTCTTTCAGTTGTTAACATGTTTATCCTAACCTTTAATTGCTTTTTGTCATTTTTTTTAGAGCTGACAGTCTCAATGCTGCTTGCATTTCCACCTCTGGAGACATTTGGCTCGCTCTTTTTGTAGGAGAATTCACTGTGTCCCCCAATAGGTCCAAGCAACTGTTGTTTTTTCTGAAGCGAGTGTTTGAAATAACGTGTGAGGGAGAATTTCTGTCTCTCTTTGCTCCAGTAATCTGCTTTAATATTTAGTTTAATTCATTTGCGTTGAATGCGGGTTTTTTGTTACTTGTGCTTAAGAATTAGTCACAATTAAGCTAGGAGAGAAAGAAAGCCATTTTCAAGGCAGTTTCAAAAGCAGGGAAGGTGTGGAATTAATTTGCCATGTGAAAGGAGAAACATTTGACACAAAATATACAACTGCAAAACTCAAGTTTTGCTTTGCACAGAAGATAATAAGGCAGATCTTAAAATCAAGTATCAATTCCCTTCAAAAGCAGGAGATGAATCTGAGTCTGTAGCGATCAGCAAAACAAAAAGAGGATATGAAATAGGTAAATTACTACTCTTATTCTTGAAATTAACATTTTGACACTTCTCTTTGATATATGTTTCTGAGTTCTGACAGACTCGAGATACTGTGCAGTGATTTGATGTGATCACAGTCCTTTCCCAAAGACAGAAACCCAATGGGCTTAGAGGAATTCCCTAAGCCTTTAGTTTTTTCTGGTGTTACAATAGATTCATAGACTTCCTTTTTAAAAAGGTCAGAGTAGCAGCAACAATTCTGTTAATAACTGGAAATTACAGGGAACAAATTTCTAGGGTCGTAGTTTCAGAAAGAAACAGGAAAGCAAAAAATCTGGTGATGGCAAGATGCTGGTTTGGGGAGCACAGGGGTGGCTCTGCAGCTGGGAGCTTTGTTGTGTGGCCTCTGTTATTTCTAATATTATCATTTGTCAGTTGAGATCTATTTTTTTTTGAGTTGTGTGGTTTTTTTTTTTTTTTTCCTTTTTTTCCCAGGTTCCAGTGTAAGTTGGGGAATGACCTATTATTGAGAGCAGAGTAGGGGAAAGGGACCTGGGGATCCTGGGGACAGCAGGGTGACCATGAGCCAGCACTGGGCCCTTGTGGCCAGGAAGGGCAATGGTACCTGGGGTGGGTTAGAAGGGGGTGGTCAGTAGGTCAGAGAGGTTCTCCTGCCCCTCTGCTCTGCCCTGGGGAGACCACACCTGGAATATTGTGTCCAGTTGTGGCCCCTCAGCTCCAGAAGGACAGGGAACTGCTGCAGAGAGTCCAGCGCAGCCACCAAGATGCTGAAGGGAGTGGAGCATCTCCCGTGTGAGGAAAGGCTGAGGGAGCTGGGGCTCTGGAGCTGGAGAAGAGGAGACTGAGGGGGGACTCATTCATGGGGATCAATATGGAAAGGGGCAGTGTCAGGAGGATGGAGCCAGGCTCTTCTCAGTGACAACCAGTGACAGGACAAGGGGCAATGGGTGCAAACTGGAACACAGGAGGTTCCACTTGAATTTGAGAAGCAACTTGTTCCTGGTGAGGGTGTCAGAGCCTGGCCCAGGCTGCCCAGGGAGGTTGTGGAGTCTCCTTCTCTGCAGACATTCAAACCCGCCTGGACACCTTCCTGTGGAACCTCAGCTGGGTGTTCCTGCTCCATGGGGGATTGCACTGGATGAGCTTTCCAGGTCCCTTCAACCCCTGACATTCTGTGATTCTGTGAGTTTTATTTAAATGCCAATGAATTCATTATTTCAGATGGACCATAGAGAAAAAAATTAATCCTTTTTTTTATCTGATGTTGAACTAGTTTTCTGAAAACATCATCTCTAACATTCTCTAAGTCTCTCGTATCTAATGAACCAGTAGGTAAATTAGTACAGAATTACATCTCATTACGAATGATGCATTGATGTCTAATAATTCCCTGCTTTCTTATTTGGGAGAAAGTAGGTTATGCTGTTATTGAGTTAGTGCATTAAGTTTCAATGCTCTTTGTCATAAGCATTAAATGCTTTTAAAAATATGTGTTAATTAAGCGATTACACCCACATCAACACTAAAGCATTATAGTTACTGTAATTATAGAGCTAGACTCTGGTTTCTCCAAGCATGACATAATACTAAGGAGTCCCGTTGGTCTGATTTCGGTGGGATGACTCATAATGAAAAGCAACTTAGCAAGACATTGGGCAATATAATAAAACCATGAGAACGAGGAGCTGCTCAGCTGCTCAGAAACCTTGTTCTGTTTTGAGGGGGGTGATGAGGTCTTTCCCTGGACAGAAGGGTTTTCATCATTTGGGGAAGAGAGGACAGAGAGATGTTAGGAGGCTATGATTCTATGATTTTGCAAGGGTCAGTCATGTTCCTCTTGAGCCTTGAGATTGTGAGTCCCATTCACATTCAAGGAAAAAGTGCTTTACATGTTTATTACTCCATTTTGCACTGATGGGTGTGGGGGGGATACCTGAATGGCTGCGCTGGGTGAAGAACGGAGCTAAAGAGACCCGTTAACGTTGTGGCCCTGAGCATTTATGCTATAAAGGCATCAAAACGTGTGTTAGTTTTAATTATCCCCACAGCCTCACAGAATCACTTCCCCGGTCAATTAATTTAATTACTTTTTGGATAATTATTTTTCTCAATGGTGCATTGCCTCCAGACTGTGGTAGTTGCACTGCAGAACTATGAGAGAGACTTTGTTTTGAGTGACGCGCAGAACATATCAGCAAAACACACATTTATAACATAGACACCTGAATTAATGACATCCCTTTGGAGCAAAATGGAACAATTCATCCTCTGGATGGGAGAGGGGGAAAAAAAGCACTTAATGGCAACAGTAAAATTGCTCAAAACATGTGAAAACAACCAACCGAACTTGTTTTCCCTGCTTTAGGATTTTAGCTTGAGCCCACCATTGCAGCCTCAGGCTGTTTTGCCCTTTCTTACCTGGAACATCTCTCTACTCAAAGAACTTCTAAAGGATTGCTGGTGTAAAAACCACATAAATTCATATAAATGCATCTCTGGGACAGATGCATAGCGTGGGATGCAAATTGAGGTACCTTTGTGTAGTTGAGTTCAGAGTTTTAAGTATAACTTCATAGTGGTTTAGAGCCTTTGGTCTAGTAGCTGAATTGGATAATCGAGGTGACTTACTGGGGTGCGCAGCTCTTCAGTCGGCCCTTTGATATAAACAGGGTAATAAATGGAGTGGATGAGGACGTGTCTATTAAAAGCCAAAGAACGAACGAGTGAAAACCCAGGTGCATTGTCAAGATTAATATGCTTACCTGGTAAAACTGGGCTGGTGCCAGCTAACAGGATGACTGAGCGATGAAACAAGATGATACGGTTTGGCTGTAAACAATGCAAAAACAAATAGAAAGCAACTCACAGAGGGGAAAAATACAAATCAAACTATTAAGTTGAATAACCAGATATCACACAGTTTCCATAACAGTTCAGTTTTTTTAGTGATAAAGTGTATCTGCTTAGTGTTTGACTCCCTTCCTTTTGAACACAAGAGTACCTTTTTGTTTTAACCTCCAAAGCATCTGGATTGATGGTGCACCCCTGGCCTGACAGTAATGAATCCCCTATTGTTATCAATTTTGTTCAGCAGATGTTAGGAACAGACAAGGAAGAAAAATGAGAAGGAATATTGGACAAGAAAAGCTACTTAATGGGAATTCTCTCGCTAGTAAAAAGCTTATTATGGAAATATCAATTAGAAGAATTAGAGAACCAGCTTAGGACACTTGTCCCAGTGCCACAGCAGAAGCAGCGATCCCTCATTTGGATGATGCCCTGTGGAGTAGGTGAGGGGTAGAAAATGATGGTCCTGTCTCAGAGAGTTAATGATGGGACCAGAACGGCTACTGGGGCAGCTCGGCACTGGGATGCTCAGGGAAAGCCTGGAAAACCCTTGAAAATCCTTGAAAAACCTCTGTTTGTGTCATGCAAACAGCGCGTGGCGATGGAGAGGTACATGAGCTCTGCATGGAAGTGCAGCATCATTTATTTAGAAATATACATATATATAGCATCACGTGCTCCCAAACCCACTGAAAAGGCACCTTCCCATATGCCATAATTACCATTGTCACAATGTAAAAGCACTCGCATAAGAATATAATAACTAAAATGGGGTATAGACCAACATAGAGAATAAGGAGCCCGCCAAGCACTTGGGAGCGTTTACCAGCCTTTGCACACTTAAAAATAAGTGGATAAAGATCTTTTTTGCATGTTCTTGGTCTGTGTGAGGTTGTAGCCCAGTTCACAGTGATGTTCAGGTGAATTCTTAGGCATAAGTAGCAAAAAAAATAGTGGTGTGAACCAAATTAAAGCTTTTTCCTATTTGTATATGATGATTAATGAAGGCTATTGGACGTCCCACTTTAAATTAATTTCCATCAGATAAAGCCCCTTTTGTCACCTCATTCCTTTATTTTTTTTGAAAAAACAATTCAATCCGTTTTACCTCCTCTTTATTCTAATGCGAGCTGTCAGAAGCAGTCTTTGCTTTTTTGTATCGTGTGTCACATTTGCTGACAACCCCAAAGAGGAGACTTTTCTGACTAAAACCTGAGGAAATGTGAGCGGGGAGCGCGTGTCCCCCCATGCCCCTGGGTGACAGCGGTGATGGGACGTGATGAGTTCAGATGAGAGGCCGGGGACCCTCAGGTGTCCTCTGCTCCCCTCGCTGTGTCTGGGGCTTCTGAGTTGGTTTATTTCTACCAAAAAAAGCACCAGCTTCTGTTTTTCTTGCCCATATAGGCAGCTGTTTGGATCTTTAATGTATAGCTGGGAATGGGGGAAGATGAGCATCTGTCTGCCCCTGTACAGACTCTCCTGTCTCTATTCCCTCCCTAATAGTTCTACTTTGCCTTAAAGAAGTGTTTTGAGGATACTAATATGAAAGATTAGGACTCGAGGAACTACAGTTACTGGAGATACAAGACCCACAGCCAGTGTTAATTTTCTTGTACCTTTGTATTAATAAAGGTGCTTGGAGAACATGTAGGCGCTTCCATTGCATATGAATCAATATATATTTGAGCACGTGTGTGAGTATGTTCATGGGATACTCACCCATTTTTTGACTAAGTCAATAATCGTAGAAGAAACCAGATACTGAGGAAACTGAGAAAATGCTTAAGGACTTGCCCAAAAAACCCTGAACCTTGTAAACCACTCAGCCTTGGTGAACTTTGTTTAAACCAGTGGGTCTTTTGGAAAAATATTAAAGGACATAATCAAACTAGATAAAGCGGCAAATATTGACAGTATGGATTGTCCAAAGCTCCTCAAGTGAAAGAATTACTTTGCAGTTACGGTAGTTTATGGTTCTGGGGTCTTGCTGGCAAATCCCTGATGCTTTTGAGCTCTTCCAGGTTCTGTCAGCAGCAATGAAGGCAGCTGCTCGCTCAGTATTTCTTCTCCATAAGCCAATTCAGTAGCTGATAATTAATGACTAACAGCAAGAGAAGAAAGTTAACCGTATTTCCTTGAGCTCCTGCAAACACTGGGTTCCAGATGCATGCGGAGATTGGGCTCCTCCTCACCAGCTTGTCCCTTGGCTCGTGCTTGGAGGGGCAGAAAGACTATTTCACGTTCTCGGTGCATAAGTGCTCAAAGATTAGCAGAAAGCAAACATGAGGGGGTAATAAGCACGATCTAATTGAAATCTCCTCTTGGATTTGAATGACTACTCAGCGACACTTCTCTCTAAGCCCTAATTGTCTACTTTTAGCTGCTCTTTGTTTTGTAGATTGAAAGCTGTTGAGGTACGGTAGGCAAATACCTGACCCTCAAACCAGCAGAGAATGGAGAAATTAAGCAGATTAATATGGCTGCTATTGAAGCGTGTGTGGTGGGTGGTGTTTTTGGCTGCCAGAGCCCTGTTCTGTGAATACAAGACATCAAGGCCAGGGATATTTCAACACGCGTTTCATCAGCAGCGCAAACAGACACTTAACGCGAGGCGTTTTGCATACGGAACTTAATGTATTCACATCGATGGGTTATTTTTAGCGCCCAAGTGCAGTCATGTGGAGGGCTGCTCTGTTTGTGTTGCCCCTGTAGATTGCAGACATATGCTGGAGTAAATGTGGCAGGGAAAGCATGACTGAGATAGGCATAAATCTTTTTTGAGATCAATTATTGACATGCTCCTTAGAAAAGCGCAGCTGAGCTCGCTGGGCCGGGGAGGGAAGAAGAGAATTGGGATTTGCTAATGAAACACAAGTCTTCTACCACAGATAGGGGGTTGTGTGGTTCCACAGGTACTATAGGAGGGGTCTAAGATTTATGCATTTAAATACAATAGGGATGCTAAAGAAAAGCAGCAGAAAAAGACAATTAGCATAATAAAGCCAAAGAGAGGAAGACACAGTTTAGTAGCATCTTGCAATGTAGTCACTCAAATCCACAGCAATAGCCTCATTAAAATGTGCTTGTGCTGAATATAAACCAAGAAATGATGCAGAATACTGTTACTGCAATGATCATAAAATGGGGTGAATGAGCTCTATTTTCATTTTAAGTAAATCATTTTTAACTCTGTAATAAATCTGACCTCAAAAATCAGTCATAAATATATACACTTGAAACAGTGTGTTTGGTGGTATAAACCAAACCCCACTCATCTCTGTGTTTGAAACCCAAGCAGCTGGGAAAGAGAGGAACGTTTTGTTCCGCCTAAGATATTCTTTTCCTAACTCTCTGGGTATATTAAAAAGTTACTTAAAAATGCCTTGCACGGACTCAAAGCAATTAAAAAGTAGTTTGGAGCTGCAAGGAAAACAAAACCAAACCTCTTTTAAATGTTTTGTTGCTAACGAGTAGTTTTGCTTCTTGGTAAAACAGGGAAACTTGGTGCACGAAGGTTCCTGCTCGTCCTGGTGAGGAGCAAGGGCAGTGTTTCACATCGCTAATCACCCAGTTTCCTAATAAACTCTTTGATTAATAAGATGCTGTGTTGGAATGGAACTTGCCAGCCTGGCGATGTGGTACCTGCCTCTTCAAAGAGGAGCTGGGATCTGCTCACTGTGTAAACAAGAGCGTCCAAACCAGCCCCGTATCAAACGCTCTCGGTTGTTTTCCCTGAAGCAAAGTCGTTTGCAGACTGGCTGCCCGGCCACGTTTGGAATAAGCAGACCTAGAAATGAAGGGGATAGCCTGGAGGGAATTCTGAGCAAAGATGGTTGATTCAAGGAGAAAGTACAAATGGAAAAAAAGACAAAAAAGAGTCCATCTATAATTCTGTTGTAAAGTAGAAAAAATAAGGATAGGCCAAGATTCGATTCCATTCCTGTTTCATTTTTCAGACTCTAGCTGTCCCAAGGGAGTTTCTGTGTGCACTCTGCAAACATTGTATAACTCTGCAGGTTCTCTTTTTGTTGTTTTCTTCCTTAAAAAAATAACAAACTAAAACTAACAAGAGAGCTCAACTTCAGGCCTGAACGCAAAAGCAGAGCCACAGTCGATGGAGCATCCCTGTAAACCTGCGTTCCTCATTCACTAGAGGGAGTGCGACTTGGGCAGCGCTATACACTATGTTGTTATGCCCGCGTTCTTGTGGGTTTTAGAACTAAAACTCAGCCGACTTGTCATTATTGCTGTTATAAGCACAAAATATTTCAAAAAGGCTCATAAGCATTGAATTGCCACTTCTAACCGTGGCTCGAAACTCCTAAGGCTGTTGTAGCTTCAGTGCTGCGAGGAGCCCAATAAAACAAGTCAGAAGAAGCCCATAAGCAAGACTCAGCCTGCGGCTGTCCAGAAAAGCCAGACCGTTGAACAATATAAAGATAACACAATCTGCTAATACAATAACGGGAGAAATGGCTTTATGCTGCTGCCGGCAAACGCCTGTGCGAGTGACTGCAGGGGATTTTTCCCAGCAAGTTGCAAAGGCGGCCAATTTTCTCTCTCTTTTATGATCTGTTAAACTCAGCGTGAGGAGGGAAGGAGTCACAACAAAATGCATTTCTCTGCGTCCTCCACCGTGAGCAAAGGCGCAATTACATTCATGTGCTAGCTGATGTGAAGGCATACTGGTTTTGCTGGGTTTTGCTGCATTTTCCAGTGGGTCCGGAGCTGAGTTCTGTTGCCAATAAATGGTGATGGAGACAAATCACTTTTTTTCCCTTTATTTTTGATTGTTGATTGAAATTAGCCCCGTGCCCTGCAGCTATGCACAGAGCAAGGGTGCAGAATGTGATGTGAGGAATTCGGTTTCCACTGGTGTGTGCTCAAGGGTTATAGTTGCAGCCATTCTTAATGTGAGCGCCGATCTCTTGAGGTTGTATCTGCTGGGCCAATATGACTTTGCCAGCAAAAAATGTCTCTGAATAGGACCCAGAGTCTTTGGGAGCTCACCTGGTAATTTGCTTTGCACGTGTGTCCTGCAAATGATGTTCCAGGTCAGTGGCCAAGAGGGGAATAAGTGCAGATCGACACAGGGAATGGGTTATTTTATTACCCAAGCATCCATGCTTGACAGTTTTAACACTGCACCCGCAGAGCAATCACTCAGGGCCCCGAACACCAACCCTGCATGATTTTACTGCTGAGCACGAGCACTATGGATTTTTACTCTATGTTCTCTAGGAAAGTGTATTGATTTGGCACAAGAGACATCAATAGGTCCGGCTAACTGAATAAAGAGTTTGAAGCCAGTCTTAAAAAATAATAATAATAATAATAAAAAGTGCAGTTGATAAGTGGAATGAGCTCTTTATTATTCTGAACGCTGCACTGGTCACGCTGTTTGAATTGGTTGCTGAGTCTTTCTTGACTTTTCCTCTTACTTTCATACAGCTTTCTTGTCTCCTTTTGGAATAAAACTTACTGGGACAAGGGAAGGAAGGGTAAGAGGTAGCAGAGATTTGGGCTCTCCATTATTACTTTTCAATGTTTTTCATGTTATCTGTAGGTATTTGGGCTCACAAATACCGATGATACATCTTGAAAACACATCATTTCTTCATAACAAAGGGAAGGAAAAGCTTTATACATTTTCATTTCTGCTTTTCGTCAAAATTTTATTCTTTGAACCTTTCTGTTCCTCTCCACAGCTGGCAGGCGACTCTGACAACACCTCTGCTCTGTTCTCAGACAGTTTGTTTTAAAAGGGAGGCTGGTAGGAAAACAAGGGAGGTCTGAGGTTAGGAAAACACATTTTTGTATGTCTTAATGTCTGTGGATGACAACACATTAACTGTGTGGAATATTGTGTGCAGTTGTGGCCCCTCAGTTCCAGAAGGACAGGGAACTGCTGGAGAGAGTCCAGCGCAGCCACCAAGATGCTGAAGGGAGTGGAGCATCTCCCGTGTGAGGAAAGGCTGAGGGAGCTGGGGCTCTGGAGCTGGAGAAGAGGAGACTGAGGGGGGACTCATTCATGGGGATCAATATGGAAAGGGGCAGTGTCAGGAGGATGGAGCCAGGCTCTTCTCGGTGACAACCAGTGACAGGACAAGGGGCAATGGGTGCAAACTGGAACACAAGAGGTTCCACTTAAATTTGAGAAGAAACTTGTTCCTGGTGAGGGTGTCAGAGCCTGGCCCAGGCTGCCCAGGGAGGTTGTGGAGTCTCCTTCTCTGCAGACATTCAAACCTGCCTGGACACCTTCTTGTGGAACCTCAGCTGGGTGTTCCTGCTCCATGGGGGGATTGCACTGGATGAGCTTTCCAGGTCCCTTCAACCCCTGACATTCTGGGATTCTGTGTTTTGCATTCCCTTAAACTTGCTTGTGCTGCCCACATTAGCTCTTCGCCAATTTGTGTGGTTGTTAGGCTGTAAACCAGATGTAGAAATCCAACTCTAAAGAAATAAATCGTTATTTAGTCTAATCTGCTGTAATCTGTTAAATCTAGCGGGTTTTGGCCAATTCTCTGAAGTGATGGTCTAATGAGTCCTTTTTCCTTCCCTGTGCTTTGGGCATGGTGTAGCATTCAGAGAGCTGATCGCACCATTAAATCCATTTCCCCTCAGATTTACGCCGCTGCCTTGATTCAGCGCTTTTTGCATTTCCGCCTCTCCTTTAAGCTCTTCCCATTATTTCTGCTTTCACAAAGCGGCTCCAGAAAAAGAGGCAGAATAAAATGGGAATTGTCTTTCGTAAAATAAACCGAAGCGAGTCAGATAATACTGTTCAGTGTGTCTATTCAAAGCATGGACCTGTGCCATTAGAGCTGGGGAGTCGCAGCTCCACCGGGCTGTCATCGAGTTGTTTTCCCCGCTGGTCTGATCCTCCATCCTTTTGCAGCAGGGCTTGTTCGTTCTGTTCTTGCCCTTGGGAAACTTGTACGTATGTTGTGGCACCTTCTGCCTCACCTGGGTGGAGACACAGGCTCAGCAACCCAGCTGCTCAGCTTAACCAGGGAGATCTCTATCCCTTTAATTTTTGCACCATCTGTGAGCAAATTTGTTTGTAGATAGGACTCGTGGACACTGGTGGAAAGAAAAGAAGTGTTGCTCTATTTCAAGCAGGGTATAATCAGGGAGGAAGAGTGTATAAATAAAACATCTTGCATGCAATCTGGCAGGCTGAGCTTCTCCATCTGCATCTGCCTGGGGCTCGTGGAGGACAGGACGCCTGGTGCAGGGGACAATGTTGGCTGTGAGAGGAGAGAAGAGAGTCCCCCAGCTCGCTCCTGTGCTGCACAGTGAGCCAAGGATGTTATGAGTTGGTAGTTCAAAAACTGTATAGTTGGCAAGCAAGAGAGCGCGATTCATTTCCCTCTCTTATTTCTGTGTTATGCCATCAGTTTGCATACCTGAGTTAATGTGAGTGAGTTATTTTGCTTGTCTATAAATTACCCTTTCCACAATGATGTGCTTTTGCATGTAGCAATTGCTCCTTTAATCATTTTCTGCTATGACTGGTGGCTGTTGGGTGGCCTGTTCCCTGGGGAGCCACACGATTGTCTCTGCAGCCAGTAAATCCCTTTATTGCTTGTAAATGGCACCTGCGCTGAATTGGCAAGGATTGATTCTCCCTTCCCTTGGGACATCTTTCCCCCTCATCTCTTATTCTGTGCATTCTCCCCCACGTACACAGTCATAGCATCAGAACCGTTTTGGTTGGAAGAGACCCTTAAGATTGAGTCTAACCATGAATGTCCTGGAGGGATGAGACTTGCCTCTTATTGCAGATGTCCTCTGCACCGGGCTGTGTGGTGTTTGTCAACAGAAATTTCTATCAGTCTGTATGATTTTTGGTGAAAGAAAATGGTTTTTTAGGATATAATAAAACCTCCTCGCCCTGTGCTTGTCCTGGTTGACATGGCAGGAGATGGCCCTGGCTTCCAGTCTCTCTTTACTGTATATGAGGAATTTTTTCCATTCCTCTCCAGCACTACCATGGACGTTTGCGGTTGGAACATCTTCATTAACGCCCGCTTTACCCCTTTATAAATGTACTAAATATAAAGGAGAGATGCAAAAGAAATAGTTGCTGCAAAAAAGGCTGTAATTAGCCAGTGTCAGATGCTGCAATGGAAATGGCAAATCTGAATAAAGACAATGGTGCGTATGAGTTAAGGATGTGAGTCAGCCTGAAGTCAGCGTGGATTGTAATAGCTGCCTCTGGATTGTCTCCAAGACCTAATGCTACACAAAAATAGGCTTCTATTTGCATTACACTAGTGAGGGGTATCCTACGCAGGCTTTTGGCTTTAGAGAGAGTTATGCATTGGCCCTGAGAATGAGAGAAATTTCTCTTTCTTTGTGATGCACATGTACTTCAAGACTCTTATTTTGACTTTGAGTTCAACATTCAGGAACATTCGAATCTGAATTTCCCGAGTGATGTGCTTTTGGGCCGTAAAAAGTTGCAGCTGGAGTAGCAGAAGGAGCAGGTTTGGTCAGAAACTTTGATACGGGAACACTCAGCACTGCTCAGAACGAGTAGGTCAAGCCTTGCCCTATTAGTCTGGAAAGATCCCCATACTGGTCTCAAGCCACATAGAATGAAACAGAACTTAAAACCCAGTTGAAGCTGGAATGCGCAAGGTATCCTGGAGGATTTTCTGCAAACACAGGTTAAATTAGCAGACAGAATGCAATGAGAGAAATGACTCTATTGGTGTGCAGTGTTAAATAGGGAATGATAACCATCCTGAAAATTGAATAGAAAACTCCCCACTAGGGAGTTCTGGCTCTGCAGACCTGGGGGGAGGTTGTCACGTTCCTTGTGGGACCATGTCCTGCAGGAACATCAGCCAAAGCTGCCGTGGCCAAGGTGTCCTGGTTTTGTTAAAAACAAGTTTCTCTTTTAGTGAATTTGCCTGTCAACTAAAGCTTCTTATTAGCTGCATTTTCCTGAAAGTCGAATACATGTTTTGGTAACATAGCAATGGAATGCGAGGTCATTGATAAGGATGGATGGACATCCTGCGAGAGACGAGAAACAGGTGACCAAAAACTGACCGAGTATAACATCCCATTCACGTGATACTTCATATAAAAGTGGGAGATCACGAGGATCTCGTCCCTTTTCCCTATGGCGACATTAGGAGAGGACCTTGCGAGTGGGCCCTGCGAACTGAGGCCAGTGACAGACTGAATCCAGCTCCGGTTGGCTGCAGAGTCCAGTCCAGGACTTCGGGTGCCGACTCTGCAATTGCTGGGTCTTTCAAGATTGGTTTTGTATATTTTGTATTATTTCCTCTATTTTATCAGTAGCAGTAGTAAAACATCTTTAATTTTTCCAAGTCTCTTCTCTCTGTCCTTCTTTCCCTCCCGATCGCCTGTGCTTAGTGGGAAGCGGGGAGAGGAAGGGGCTGAAGGGGGAGAGGGGGTTAACAACACATCTGCCAGGGTTTTATTGTCACCCCGCAATCAAAACCCTCGACACAAGGTCAAGCACATCTGCCGTGGATGGAGCTCACGTTCAGCCGAGCTCCCGCTACAGCGCGATCCCTTTGCCTCACCGAGGGAACAGATGGCAGTGATAATCTTTAATAGGCTGTCACAGAAATCAAAGTCATGGAGCATCTGCCCGTTTTCGCACCGGGGTGGTTGAAAGCAGCATCTTCTATCAGCGCTGATGCTCTGCGCGTGGCAGGGAAGAAAATTGGCATTGTTTAGTGTGAGGAACGATTTCTTCTTCTTTCCTTCAAGCCTCCATCCAGCTGATTCTTGTCTTGCAAGCTAAAAAGGAGTTGGCGTGTTTCAAAATTTCTGTGACATCTTGATGACTGAGAGTTGTTAAAGCTACTTGGGTTTCTTCATTGATCAGTATCTCAGAGGGGCAAAGGAACAACTGTTAGGGACGACTTTGTGCTCAGGTTACAGAAATTTGCATGGTAGAGAGTCTGGTTGAGAAAAGCCTGCAGGGGAAAGCAAGCAAAAAAGCAACCAAGTAATAATTTAATCAGAAAATCCTTAGCAGAACCATGAACAAGAGAAGAGCTTTGCTCAGGTGGCCAAAGCAGGTGATGAAGAAGCCAGAAAACCCAAATATCACTGGCCCTGGGGGAAGTCCATGCTCTCCTCCTTTCCTGTGCCTGAGCCTGCAAACCGCTCCTCTGAGAGCATCAAAATTAACCCCTTTCCCTCAGCCTCACAGGGACCTTTCTGATCTCAAACTGAATCACAAAACAACGAGCTTGTAATTAAAACAGCAGACAGAATAACCATAAATCACAGCCTGTTACAGCACGATATCCAGCAGCTGAAGAGATAACTGTAAATAGATCCTAACTGAAGTTCGCAGCAATAGGCAAAGACAATGGGCGAGGATAGTGCAGGAGACAGTGAATTATCTTTGCCATCTGCTTTTTGCTAACACCCATTTATAGAAGAAACTAACATTTGGAAACTTGGAGTGCTGATTGTTGTGCCTGTGGAATAATTTGCCACCGGATACAATTAATCATTAAGGCAATAGAAGCCTTATCCCGGCATTGCTCCAGCTGCAACCAGAACACCTGCTGAAATCTCCGAGTTCAGCAAGCAGTGAGTTTTTAAAGGCTCAATTGTGACATTTAATCAGAAGTTCCAGGGTTCCCCTTGAAAGCGGAGAAGGGAATTGGGATGGCGATGTGAGCTCTGCAAGGACTGGAGAAGCGACTGGGAGTTTTTAGGAGAAATGCTTTCATTTCTGCTGATGTAGCTTGGCGTGAAATTGGGGTTTGTCTGGGGCAAACAGGGGCAGGAGGTGGGCAGGGGATCCAGGTGGAGCGAGACAACCCCTGCTTGGAGCACACAGAATGAGCCAGGACGGCTCGGGAGCAGCCAGTGGTAATCACAGTCTGTTACAGTTGATTAAAAGCCTCGAGAATCCAATATATTGCGGAGAAAAATAAATAGCAAAAAAAAACCCCAAAGGTAATCAATAGCTAGCCAAGCAGCGAACAATTAAAATAGGAAAAATATCCCCATTCTCTCTGATGTGTGTAATATCCTTTCTTCAGCTTCTCAGAACGTGTTGTTCCCAAAGCCTGCGGGCTGAGGGCAGGACCCCCTTCTGCTGGGCACAGCAAAGCTCTCAACCCACTGCAGTCACAGAATCACAGAATGTGAGAGGTTGGAAGGGACCTGGAAAGCTCATCCAGTGCAATCCCCCCATGGAGCAGGAACACCCAGCTGAGGTTCCACAGGAAGGTGTCCAGGCGGGTTTGAATGTCTGCAGAGAAGGAGACTCCACAACCTCCCTGGGCAGCCTGGGCCAGGCTCTGCCACCCTCACCAGGAACAAGTTGCTTCTCAGATTTAAGTGAAACTTCTTGTGTTCCAGTTTGCACCCATTGCCCCTTGTCCTGTCACTGGTTGTCACCGAGAAGAGCCTGGCTCCATCCTCCTGACACTCCCCCTTTCCACACTGATCCCCATGAATGAGTCCCCCCTCAGTCTCCTCTTCTCCAGCTCCAGAGCCCCAGCTCCCTCAGCCTTTCCTCACACGGGAGATGCTCCGCTCCCTTCAGCATCTTGGTGGCTGCGCTGGACTCTCTGCAGCAGTTCCCTGTCCTTCTGGAGCTGAGGGGCCACAACTGGACACAATATTCCAGGTGTGGTCTCCCCAGGGCATTGGAAGAACAGTATTCTTAAAGGATATATTTCATATAGCAAGTAGTTGTGGGGTTTGTGAGAATCCCGTTTTCCTCTCCAGGTGCAGTTCTCAGAGCATCCATGTGTCCTACCCTACACATGCACCTTTCTGTCCCTGCTCTGGGTGGCCTGAGCCCCCCGCCACCTCATCCCTCCGTGCTTTGGTTTCCCAGTGCTCGTGCACTCACCCCATTGCTCACGGTTGCTTCTCGCTGTGATTTCCATGTGGCTTCTGACATGTCTTTGGATGCCAAGGGGGAATCTGTACCCTGGCACTGTTTATTATGTGCTTTCAGAACAGCTCTTGAATGCTTCAAGTAACATCAAGACAGGAAAAGAAAACCGATGGTAGCGTACAGCCCAGAGGGAAATGAGGAGAGGAAGGGTCAGGGGCTTGAAGTTACTGCCTGGTGGAACATAGAATCTTCACTAAAATATCTGATTTTGGAAACTTTTGTGATGAATTGGGTCATTGCCACTGAGATGATGGAGCGTTGTTGGAGATGCTGTTCAGCCTGGAGTTGGGGTGCGAGGGATGCTGCGCACTCGCTGACGGGTTTCTACCCAAAAGCCTTGCTTAATTAATGTGATAGAAAAGTTGACGCTCTAGCATGAAGTGACAAAGAGAATTTTCTATGAAGAAGACTGGAAGTGAACAAGACGTTATACAAACCATTAAAAATCTGCCTTTTTTTTTTTTGTTAGCAACAGCTTCTGGCAAGATGAATAATTTGGAAGTGAAAATTGTATTTTGAGACAGAGCAGGAGCCCTTGATCTGAAACTAATTTGTTGTCAAAAAGAGTTAAGGGATTTAAAGTTGGGGTTTATCTCGAGCAGTACAACGCAATGTAAATACATATGCCCGCTCGGCTTCTCCGCTCTGCCACAACAACTTGATGATGCTCTAAGTCCTCTTTAAAATAGTGTGAAATCAAGGAGGCAGATTCTTTATTGCCAACAATTTACACAAATAATTTTTAGATTTTTTGTTTAATAAATTATTTGTAGTTGCCTTTTTTTTTGGTATTAATTTCCCATTAGATAGTGGTATAATGTTCAATTAATGATGAATTAAATGATCACCACCTTTCACTCTCAGTTGCATGTGAGTGAATGCAGCCGTTGTTCCCTTCTGGAATGAATATTGATTGCCCAGTGAATCCCCACTTCTTTATTCACCAGTAGCAAAGCTCCCATGTGGCTGTGGTTTCCATGAAGGAAAAACTGATTGCAGAACAAGGGCTGGGTGAAAACCTGAAATGTGTGTTTTCCCATGCAATGAATAGAGCCAGAAAATGTGCCGGGACCTTGTGTTTCCAGTCTCTTTTTTTAATGACATTCCTCCCCTTTTAGCATAGTACAGCGGCATCGTAGCTGGGCAGGTCATTTAAGCGCTGCCTGTGAGGGATGTTGACGGTCATGAGCATCCATCCTCATCCTCAGGCTGCGATACCATCAGGGCTAATTATTCCGCTGGAGTAAACGAGGTGTCTCCAGTGTGGGTGATGCAAAGCCGATGCTCTGCTGTGGATGGATGGTGCTACACTGCCTCACGTCAGCTCCAGTGTCGGTTCCACGCCAGGGTTATGCTATCTTTCCTGCTGAAATTGCCTCTCTCCTTGCTTGGAGTCGCAATCTCTGATGCTATCGGAGCTGCTCAGCCATCGGTTGCAAAGTTGTGCTGCAATATAAGTTCAGGCCCTTTTGATGGTGAGCGGGATGGCTCTCAGGTTCCTATATGTGCTGAGTTAACAGGATCACATAATAAGGAATTAATTATAAACCTAATGGTGTAGGACTATTATGATTTGTGGAAAATTGGTCATTAACTGCAGGAGTACGAAAACCAAACGTTCTTCCCTGACGCTTCCACTCGGCCATGCTGAACAAACACATGTTGGAAAATGTAGAAATGTAACATGCTATTCAAAGCAGTTAAACACAATGGGCTTAATTTCAGTGGGCTCGTTTCTCGTTGCTGAAGTGGGTTTGGCTGACACCTTTACAGCCCGGATTATGCCGTGGTTATGTGTTTTCCCACGAAACCTAGCAGGATGAAAAGTAACTTTAGGAGGTGGGATTTCACCTTTCCCATCTGACAGACTCTTCCCACCTCTTCTCCTTGTCTGGGATAAAGCAAGAAAACTTCTGGGTTGCCATCAGCTGGGGCGACACGTGCCCGCGCTCCCCATTCGCCTCCCTGATTCAGACTGGTATCCAATCAAACGTAGTACTAATGAGAATTAGGTCACTTTTAATTAGCTGCAGTTAACATAGTAGGTTCCCCTCTCCCAGATATATCACTTCTGGTATTAACCACCCTTTCTCAGAGCAATTATCCCAACAAAACTGGTTGCTTTCATGGTTAACAGTTTTCATAGTAATGCATTAATTGCCCCTGGCTTACCCACCGCCTAATCAGCAAGGTGGGTATTAATTTCTGCAAGTGATTGATTTCAAGGGACTTTAGCGCTTAATTACAGTCTGTTTTGAATCCTTAGAGAAGAGAGACGTTTTCTGTTTGGCTTTGAACTTATCGTGTTGGAGGGATCTAAGTAACTAAATTATTCCATTCATTCTTAAGTACACCCGTCACGAGATGGTGGAGTTTTGTCACTTCTGATTCATCTTTGCCCAGAAGAGTTCACCCCAATTGTAGGGTTTGCATTAATAAGTAAGTTTGCTTTAAAAAATGATGATTACATTATATATATCTGCATGTCAGGGATGGACAGAGTGATCTCTCAAAATGTAATTTGTATATCAGTCAGTTAACTCAGTGGTTTGGGGTAAAATGTGCTATATAAATGCAAGACCATAATTTATCTTCTTTCTTCTTGTGTCTCAACATAATTGCACCTTTATTGCCCGCTCTCGCTCACCAGAATCATTTTGCTTTCTCCACCTTGGTTATCCAGAGATGGGATTAAACCCAGAAGTAAGATATTAACATACCATCAATAAAAAAAAAAAAAAATAGAATATATATATATCTGTATATGGTGCCATTATAACAATCCTGGAGAGTCAGTTCTCCTCCTAATCTTGCAAATCCCCTGTATTTGTATAAACCCACAGGGTCAGCGCACCTTCGGTAGCTGTTTGCTCTGCATGACATGAACTCATTTCTTCCGCTACGTATTGCCACTTTCTAATTGTATTGACAATTCCCACTGTGCTTGCGTTGTCATCATGCTGCAAGAAAGGACAAATAGGATTTCCCTGGTTGGTCATTGCTGCAAGTCTGAATGTCAGTTCTCCATATAGAATCTGGTGTAAAAATAGATAACTTAGTTTAAATGAGAATTGATAGAAGCCTTTCAGGACCCTGGGATGAGAGATAGCGGGGTTCAACCAAAGTAGTTCCTTACTGCTGCAAGGATATAGAGAGATAGCTGTGACCTTCCTCTCTCCCACGCTGCTGTGGTTTTCCCAGCTTAGGGATTTGCTGTGGTGTGTTGGAAAAGGCGTGCAGAGGGTGGCCCTTGTGGAGCTGGTGTCCTGGGACCATCTCTGCATTGATTCCTATGACGCCAGGGCTGTGCCCAGCAGTGCCTGTGGTCCCTGCGGTCACAGCCCGTGGGTCCGTCCCTGCGGTCACAGCCCGTGGGTCCGTCCCTGCGGTCACAGCCAGTGGGTCCGTCCCTGCAAAGTGTCGCCTCATGCTCCCACTGACCAGGAGTCCGGATCTTTGATTCCCCTTCGCTGCTTTGGAAATTCACTTTTGTTGTGGTTGGAAATACTCGAGTATTATCTGCCTGCGAGCCCAAAGCAAGAAGAGTTCTACAGCTAACGCACTGATTTCTGGTGATGCAAGTAGCCTGTGGGAGAGGGAAAGGGAAATGGGAGGAAGAAAACCATTGTAGGGCTTTTGTTTACAACCTTCAGGATTTTCTTTACAGTCAATGAGAGAGAAGCACAGACAGGTTTCTCTGTTCCTGTCATATTTTTGCCACAGGCTTATTATTTCTTTTTAGAAATGGTCTCATTAATCAAGTGTTCTGGGAATGAATGTGATCGGGGGTATCAAAATCACTGATCATCATTAAGAAGCAATGAAAATTCTTTCTTGTCTCCAATGTGCTGGTCCTGACTTAGAGCAGAAAGACATTTTCCCCATCTTCTTCCCAGCTCTAAGCCAAACTCTGGCAGTAACACGAGGCATCAGCAGGTTCAAGGAGAGGGTTGACAATTCCAAAGATGAAGGTTTGAAAGTTAGCAAAGTTTGAAATAACGTGCAACACTTATAGAGAGACAAATATTTAGGAGTAGCTGATGTACCCAAATTCAGTACGGCTTACGAAGCGGAGGGACCGAATCCAAACCACAGCGGTTATCAGTTCTGTGCCTGTCTAGGTGCTTGTGCTTGAATTCATGAAACCATAGAATGACAGAATGGTTTGGGTTGGAGGGACCTTCCCAGCTTCCCCAGTGCCACCCCTGCCATGACAGGGACATCTTCACCAGCTCAGGTTGCTCAGAGCCCCGTCCAGCCTGGCCTGGGATGTCCCCAGGGATGGTTCATCCACCACCTCTCTGGGAACCTGGGCCAGGCTCTCACCACCCTCAGGGGCAAAATTCCCTGTGGCCGAATTGCTTTGCTCAGCTTTAACTTCAAATCAAGCAACTAACAAGACATACAAGCAGAATAAGAATACAAGGAATTAAGGAATTCACAGCAAAGAAAGCCACCGCTCTGAGGTGCTGAGCAAGACGCGTGTTGCTCCCTGGATGAAGGATGCGTTTGAAGCTCGAAGCATCATCACTGCTAACCCTCCCTCGCCTAAAAACCATCCCATCCCAGCTTTCATCTGCCTTGCCCGAGTCCTGACGCAGCCAGGAGTTGATACCTGATGAAACACCCGCAGGCCGACTGCGGTTGGAAGGGGAGGGGCTGGAGAAAAGCAGTTTTATACTTGAAAAATGATGAAACTTTGATAACTTGGAGGCAGCGCAAACGGCAGACAGGCAGCTCAGACAAATGTATAAAACATCAAAAGCCACAGGATGGAGAGCGGTGCCTGCGAGCTCCAAATATAGCTTGCCGCAATGTAATTCATTCCTAAAGCAGAAAGGAGAAACTTCGCTGTAATATGTTGTGTTGCAGCCCCATTTCCACATGTGCAATGAGCCACGATGAAAAGGATTGCGGAGACCTGTGCATCGCTCTAAGTGATTACATTTAAAAGCCCAGAAAAATTAAATGAGTGCATAACAAGTTAGCAGAGGATACGCTCTAAGTGTGCTAAAGCATTTTGCAGCTTGCTAAAGAGAGAAAGCAATTAAAAAGAAACCCCATACACACCAAAAAAACAACCGACCAAGCAAAAGCCACCACCCCAAAGCAAAGTCTTTTGAAATTATGACAAAGATAGAAAGCATGTATTTGGAATTCAGGTTTTGTGGTTTGTTGTATAAGGTGTTTAATTGTTTTATTTGTCCCGCCAAGGGGATACGTCCCTCTCTCCCCGTGTTAATGACTATAGCTCATTAGCATCTGGGGCAGCCCCAGAATTAACGAAGAAGAGCTCGTGTGCTGCCCGACAGCAGCGGGAGCAGCCAGGAACACGATACAGGACAAGACACCCTATGGCACAATACATATACATCTGAGTTTTCTGGAATTACCAGCTAATTGATGCCTTCTGACTAGGGCAGTTCTTTTCAATCAGCTGTAAATATTACTGATTCCTCTGGCTTTCATTTCGGTATCATTAAACAGGAGAAGGTCTCCGGATAAGCAAGTGGGTGTAGTAGGAGTCTCATTATTAGTCAATGCTAATTAATGTCCACTTAAACTAATTAGCAACTGGGTTTAATAATTTATAATTGTGATCTCCCTAAATAACCAGAAATGATTACAGGGAGTGCTCAGGAGAGAACTCAATTAACCATTTGTTGCTTAGGTCTTTTTTGTGAATTGTGTCCAATACACGGTCGTAAGAAGCACTTCCTTGCTAATTTATATCTATCTACAGATATAAATGCTAGTAAACTGTTATTAAATCTTAGATTAAAGGTCGAATTGTGCAGTTTTAAACGCTGCTGTGTATTTATCGCAACCCAAAAGTAGCAAAGAGGGTCTCTCCATGTTTTGCTTGGGATGAGCAACAGCCCGGTGGGACAGGGATGGCAAAGTCAACCCGAGGTTCTATAACAGGCTCAGGCAGGACAAGTTAACAACCAGATTATCTTCACAGAGACCATTAAGAGCAAATAATTGGGAATTAGGAAGCTTTCATCAGCATCTTGGGGATGAGGAGTAAGCGTGCACCTGATCTCTAAGCAGAAAGCTTCCACGGTGAGCATTTCTCTTTCTATGGGTGTGATTGCTAAATATACAAATTATGCAAAGATTAAAAAAAAATCATTAAAATGCAATTATTTCAGTGATATAAGTTTATAGCTATATAAGTACATTAAAAGACCAACTTAATATGTCTTTATGCGCTTAATAAAACTGAATAATTTGCTGGGAAAAATCTTAAGTGGCAGTAGCAAGTAAATTTTGTAACTCCATTAGACTTGGAGCATACTCCAGGTATATAAACTGAAAAGGTTTCTATATTTCAAACCACATGTTGCCATATTGGGATGAAGAATGGAAATTCTGGGGCAGAAAATACATGTAGATCGCCCCTCACACCATGGTGTGGTGTTGATACTATTGCAAATGGCACATGCTCAACCAGAGGTGGAGGAGTTTCTCCAAGTGGTGTCTTTCATTAGCTGTTAATCATTTAATGAACAGGGTGGCATTTCCAAGTCAAACCTAAGCCAGGATAGGTAAACACATTGTGGTTCGTTGTGTTCATTGTGTTCATCCTTGTATGAAACAGCAATTATAAAGCACATTGCTTCAATTTGTAAAACGTGCAGTGCACCAATATTCATAGAGATTGTGGTGTGTTCCCTGGTCATAGCTTAGAGAATCTAACACCTATCTTGGTATTCATTTCTAAATGCAAATGTGTGTAAATATAAGGATCTCTTTGGAGACAACTGGAGGTAAAAGACACAAAGGGAAAATGATGGAAAAGTAGAGTGAGTGTTGCAGGAATCCTGAAAAAACACACTTCTCTCTAAATGGAAATGGGCTGAAAATCGGTACAATCAAGATTCATTTGTTACAAGTAGAAGGTGCTCGTATGGGGCCCTATTTCTCTAGAGTCGGTTTCCTCTGTGAACATGTGTCTCACTGTCAGCACAGCCATTAAAAGACCTTGTAGCACAACAGAAAACATTCATTGCGAAATCCAAATGCTCACTAAAATACTGAAAGGTGCTTAACAATCTGCAAGCGCATATGGAATGGTGGATCTGCCACTTCTTTGGGCTTCTCGCTGTCGTCCTGTAACAAGACCTCTCGGGACGTTTCACCCCTGAATGCAGTAACTTTTGCCGTCAGATGTTGACTAAGGACGTTCTTCCCAATGGATTCGCTGCCAAAAAGCAAAATAGGAATTTTGTTGAGTTTAGTTGTTTAAGATTTTTCCCCACTCTCTGCGTATTTACTAATTCTAGCAGATCCTTGGAGGGTCCTGTCCTCACGGGGTGCCCTCTCCTTGTGTCTGTCCTCATGGGACCCCTGTCCTTGTGTCTGCCCTCACAGGGTGGCCTGTCCTTGTGTCTGTCCTCACAGGGTGTCCTGTCCTCATGGGGCCCCTGTCCTTGTCCTCATGGGATGCCCTGTCCTTGTGTCTGTCCTCATGGGACCCCTGACCTTGTGTCTGTCTTCATGGGGCCCCTGTCCTTGTCCTCATGGCGTACCCTGTCCTTGTGTCTGTCCTCATGGGACCCTTGTCCTTGTGTCTGTCCTCACAGGGTGTCCTGTCCTTGTGTCTGTCCTCATGGGGACCCCTGTCCTTGTGTCTGTCCCCCTGTCAGGCCGAGGGGCTGCAGGAACGTGTTTCCCACCCAGCTCCTCTTTGGCTTCGTTCTGTTTACACAACAATGAGGCCAATAATACCCAGTGCTACGAGATGATATATCACATGTCCCGATCCTTAGGGATTAGAGGACTTTCTGGTAAAGCAGATTGTTAGTTAAACGTCGGCATGTATGTGGTTGAATAATTGCTGTACCTGAAATCCTCTTCAATCAGCATCCTGTGCTGAAAATACCATGCGTCACAAACAAGGGTTTTTAGTCTGGCTCTTTTGCAGCAGCCTCTGGAGACAGTAGAAGGAATCAATAATAAATTTAAGACCTGGCAGGTTTCAGGCTGCTTGAGCTCCTGAAATCAGAATCCCCCATCACCAAGACACAGGCTGTAAGGACAAGCAAACAGCAATGAAAATGTTCTTTCCACATTCATTTAGCTTGAGGATAAAAGGTACAAAACGCTGAGATGAATGTCCTGCTTCTCACATCCACCCTTGTAGGTATATAGACATGCAGACAGAAAAAATTCACCGCAAATTGTGATGATTTTGGCTTGTCTGTAGGAGATAAATGTGCTCTGTACCAAGGCTGACGGGCACGGCGGGACACAGAGCAGCGGGGTTGTGCTTTCTGTGCCTTTTGGAAAGGGCTGGTCACCAAAAAAGCCTCATTTCCAAGTGCTCAGGCACTCAGGCAGGTATTAGATGTCTATTTAGCTTCACCTCCATAAGCAGGAAATTGCTTTAGGCTTGAGTAGTTGAGATCAAATATAAGTATGTGAGCACATGGAAATATTGAAGCTGGTTATGTGTAAAGGTACAAAAGGATCTATGTGTGTGTGTGCACACTGTGTGTCGGGGTGTAAGTGCATGTAGAACAGAGATTTATCAAGTACGACTGTTTAGCAGAAAGGAGAAGAAAAATGAGAGATACAGTTAAGAGAGCATGTGGATCGATAACTTTCTGGACAGTCATTCTGTAGAAAAAGTGTGCGGGCCTACGGATGTGATGAAAAATGGGAATTTTCAGCTGGGGAAGTATACTCTATTTTTTTGTTTCAACAAGTACCCATTTCCAGCCTCCTGTTCTCCAGCTGAACCCCCAGGTCCCTCAGCTGCTCCCCATCACATGTGTGCTCCAAACACAGGGTGCCCAGGGTCAGTTTTGGGGGTGGGACAGCGGTGACAGGAGGGACGGTGCAGGCACAGCCTGCAGAGCCACTGCTCTTCACTCTCCTCAGGAGTCAAAGTGATTCAGTGCATCCCAAAAGCGCACCCAGGGGTATTATAGAAATGTCTGAACCGCTTTAAGCTATTTTAGGAATAAGGGGAAAAAATATGAGCTATGAGATGCTGGTGTAACTCCTCCGAGCTGTAACCTTGCTGGGTAAAACCAAGGTTGCAGCCCGTAAGAGTCCCTTCAGCGTTGCTGGAAGCTATTTCCTATTCCTCTTCTCCTCGTGCTGATTTATATTATTGCTGAGGAATGAAGTGTTAAAAGTAAATCAATAGATTGCGGCGAGGCTCTCTGTGGCCAGCAGTCGCTTTTTGTCACGTTGCAGTGTAAGGGCATGAGGCAGCCTGGGATTAACTCAGGTGGCTGCAAACCCACCGGCGCGATCCCCAGGAGCCGAGCACCATGCAGGGCAACTCAGCGCTGTCTCCGTTTCATTCCCAGCCCCTTCGGGCCGTGGCCGTGCGTGCTCCGCGCTGCAGACACCGGCGGAGACGGCAGAATGATCTGAAGGCATCTGGAATGATGCTTCCAAAAATAGCTTATTGACATTAATGGGCCAGATGAAAGCAGAAAAGGGTTGGAAAGCAGCCCAGATGGAAGGAGGCATAAAAGGTAGAGGGAAATGATGCTGGTTAGGGCTGGAGGAGAGAAGCAGGCGGGGAGGACCTGACCGACCATGCACCAGGGGCTGAGGCAGCTGAAGGGGGTGAGATGCAAGGGTGGGATGGGGCAGAGGCTGCGAGAAACACCTTCTCCAGGAGCCCCTGGTGTGTGTGCTGCTGTTTACCTGCCTCTCCCCAAGGCTGGGGACACTTGGCAAGAATTAGTCAATGATTTCTTCTTCTTGGAGTCCGCCTAATTTGTGGTTAAAAGGCTGCTGTAGCCCGTCCCTCTGGCAGCGTCAGGAGCCCGGTGCTGGGGTAGAGGAGCCGCCTTTTGTCTTTGCCATCATCCAGGTGTCCTCCAGGACTCCTTCAACCATTTTTCAAGCCTCATCACACTGACAACATGATCCGCAGTGCTCGACACGAGGGTGTTGGGATCCCAGGGGCTGTGGAATATTTATAGGAAATTATACAGCTGGTTGAAAGTTCACTCTTGCTTTCCCCCTGCAAGAAATTCTTGTCCTTTTTAAACTCCGAGCAAAACAGTTTGAATAGATCAAGACTTGCTTCCAACATAGCTTGCGGTGTGACTTTCCCCAAAATAGAGGACATTATTTCAAAATGCATTATGCCCTGTCATTTGTTGAGATTCTTTCCCATCGACAGGCGTCAGCGCGGACAGATCGTCCTCCCGGCCGGCATCAATCTGCGCCCAACGCGATGGTGCCGCTGTGGCTTTGACCTTCACCCGGCCGAGCTCCCTGGGCTTTAACCGCAGAGCTCACCGGTCACCTCTGGGGACGGCAAGTGCCGTTGTCATCTCAGAAATATGGACAGGGGAGAGCAGAGGGGTGAAGCCGTGCAGGAATTCCTGCAGGTGGGTGGCTCGGGCAGGTATCGCTCAACCCCGCATCCCCCAAACACAAACAGACTTTGCTGGTCCCAGTGCTGGAATTGGAGTATCTCATTCTGGGGAATTAAATGCGGTTCAGGCCAAGCTGTTGCTGACTCTCTCCGCCCAGCATGGTTTTGATTTCTATCCTTGATGACTTCAATTTGACAGCTCTTATTCATCCTCTCTCCATGGCCAGCAGCCTTGCTGATGTCCCAGGTGCAGCCGTGAGGGTGGAAAAAGGCATCGGCAGAGTGGCTGGATAAGGGTTTGGCAAAGGTCTGGTGCTGTTAACAGCCAGTGTTCCCATTCATCTGTGTCCAGCCCCGGCTGGGGATGGAGCTGAGCACACACAGACTGTTGTGTATTTAGGTTCACCAGTCTGGCTGAATTCAGCCCACGCTTTGATAAATCACAGCTTACTTGAGAATTACAAATCTAAATGGAGTTTGAGACTTGGCAATCTCATGATAATGAATGCTTAGATGGATTTTGAAGTTGGAGCTACTTTTGTATTCCTTTCGCTTAATTACAAGCATCCGATTTTTAGCAATACCATGCTTAAATCCCACACTTATTTTCACCTTTGTTAAAAAGTCAAGGAAGGCTGTGAAAAGATTTTCATTCTTCAGAAGGTGTTTCTGTGACATTTCAGCTCTTCCTATCTGTGAGATGAAAAGAAACGCTGAGCCATATCCACCTCGCTTTGCTGCTGGAGAGGGGAGCTCGGTTTTATAGACAAATATTTTGTTAAATGTACCAAAAAAGAGGCAATCTAAGGCCTTATCTCATTTAAATCATAGTCCGGAGTCATTTGTTACAGGAAGGAAAATCACATTATGAGCTGGTTGCAAATACAATGGTGAGGAAAAGGAAGAGGAGAGGGTTGGTATAAAAATAAGTGGGGGTTGTCAGTGCGTCTGTCTTGTTCTGCACCTTCTGCCTCGTGCAGTGATGAACCCCATTAAGATACGAGCTCAGGTGAGATCATAAGGGATGTTGCAGCAGAGACCAGGGGAACGAGGGGAACAGGCACCAAAAATTGCGTTAGAATGAAGAATTTTCATTTCCAATTTCATAGTTGTCGTAAAAATGGAACAGGTTCAGATATCTGAGGGACTTAGGGCAGCCTTAGTGCTCACCATGGCACAACCAAAGAGATTATTCCATACAACTAGGTTCTGCTTGGAGTGCCTGCCTTTCTGTAGTTTGGAATGTTTACCTAGCAGAGTGTTTTTACCTTTCCTACGTAATGCGCTTGGAAAACCAGTTTGCTACATTTCACAAGCAAAAAAACACTGCAGTTTGGGGTTTTTTGCAGTTCTTTGCAGGTTTTCCTCAGTTCTTTGCATCCTCCATGCATGCAAACTTGTCGCTTTGGTCGGGAGAGGGATGCACACGCGTACACGTACCAATCTGTGCTAATGCAGGTGCAAAGCGCTAGTGTGCGGAAACAGAACACGTCTTGGCGTAGCGGAGTCGGAGGAGCCGCATTGCGAGAGCCGTCTGACCAAATCAGTTCACGCAGCATCAGCTTCTTGTGCCGTTTCCCATCTCACTGGGAGAGGCATGCACCTCAACAAGTCTTGGAAATAGAAAGACAAAGCTCTCTCTTTCCTCCAGCAAGATGTTGCTGCTGTTTAAGGTCTATTATCCTCCCTCTGCTCACACATTGCTGCCATTAGTGTTATAAATGGGCTGGGTATACAGAGAAAAGAAGAGACCCCCAGGGTAGCAATTACTAGAACTGAATTGTCTGATGCAAAAGACAGCATTACCCTGGTGTAATTTGATCATAAAATAAATTGCATTGCCCATAAACTTGCTGAACGGTAGAGTTTCCCCTACAGTCGTTCCCATGCGTTTGGAGCCAGAAGTACCGCAGGGAAACAGCCTGGCTCCGGCCACAGCCGCACTGAGACTCCAAGGAAAATTGTCATGGAACACGAATAAATGAATATTCATAAAGAGATTAAACTCATCTTTGACATGGTGCCAGTGCTAATCTTCCCCAAACAGGCCTGGATGGAAACTGTGTGGAAAGAAATGTCCCTACGCTCTTTGAGCAATAGCTTTTGGGTCTCTCGTGGGAATGTGTTGCCCCTTGTGGGTCTGGGGGGCTCCTGTCCCCCTCTTGTCCCCAAGCACCTGCCCCTGAGCCAGAGAGGAGCACCCAGGGGTGCCAAACCCAGCCCCGCACCCCAAAACCTGGGCACTTCCCACCAGTCCCCCCCAGCTCCTGGGAAATCATCCCCGGGCTGGGTCCCCACTGAGCAAAAGAGGCGTCTCTGGTGCTGAAATTGTAGATTTGATTACTGGTCTCTCCAGCAGCCAGGTAGGGAACAGATCTGATTACAGGTCTGCTTTCAGGCAGGTAAATAACCGGCAATTGTACCCATCCGCAACGCGACGTTATAACTTCAATGGCTTTGAAGCCAGCCAGTGTTTGTATGGGGAACCCGCAGGGAAAAAGCAATAAGAAGTGGTGTTTATACACCAGGATGCTCTGATAGTGAACCAGCGTCCTATTTGATGCTAAGAGACACTGCTATATTTTAGATTAAACTGAAACGCCAATTATTTGTGGTTATCAGAAATTCCAGTGTATAAAACGAATCTGCAGCCTGGGCAGAAAGCAGGTGGGTGCTGTTCTGGCCGCTGCCGCCTTCACTTCTTTACTTTTATTGCTATGTATTGCTACAGATAATATCTGTGAGAATGCTAATTGCATCTTTAGGACGCTGCTACGTGGTGATCAGATACCAAGGTGATAGATTGTGGGGACTAGAACAGAATAGCTGCTGTAGAACAGACAGCTTTTCACTGCAAGGCCGGGCATGCTGCATCTTTAATCCATAGTATCTATATATTTTTAATAGATTATATATTTTATATTTATTTTTTATATAATTTAAAGTATATTTTAAAATATACTTTCTGTAAGTAGTAGCAGTAGCAGAGGCTGACCACATAACAGCCCTGGAAAACCACTAGATTACATGCAGGCAAATGGGATTTGCAGCTGTAAATTCATGCTTATCCTAAGGTGGTGGTGCAATAACGATTGCTCAAGACAAGCCCAAAGATAAACACACTTTCAGGGTCACAGGCAAGAGACCTGAGCTTATTAAAGTATGTTCTAATACTCTTCTTTCCTTTCCATGGTACACTGTGTATGGCACGAATATGGCGCAGAAATTCTGTGTTAATTCTATAGAGCTGCTACTAAATCTGTTGACCCTGAACAGGTCCTGCAAACAGAGACTTTTTTATACAAGGCAAGTGGGAAAAAAAGGAAGAATGAAAAGGTTTCGAATCTTTGATAATATTTCATGGAAAATCTTTGAAGAGCTGAATATCTTACCTGTCACAGACCTGCGTGTGACGAACACGCGGCTGCAGTTTTGGGAGCTGGGATGGAGGTGACAAAGAGGTGCTCTAATTAGTTGAAATGCTCTGACTGTGATTAACTTGTTTCCATGCAAAACATCAGGTCCTGTACTGCTCCCCGGGCAGAGCTCGTTAGGGGTTCTGCAATTAGCAGCCCAGTTTTCAGGCAGCTTCAGGATCTGGACGTTGCAATTCATGATGCTGGCCAGCGAGACCCAGGGAGCATCTGGAAGATGAAAGACATTTGGTGGCTATAGCCTGGAGGTATATATATATATATGCATGTATATATATAAATATAGCTTTAATAACCTGGGCAATAACAGTCTATTACTCCCAGATTGACAGGACACCCTATATTTTTCTAGTGGCTTTTGAACCAAAATAGGTGTGGTTTTTTTTCCCTCCTCAACTTCCACGTCATTTGTTCTGAGTTTGAGGAAACGCGATATCATATTTTGCCGCAGGTTCCAATCACAGCGACAGGAAAATAACCGGGAGCAGCCGGGCTTTGCGGTGCCCATGGGCTGTAGTTTGCCTTGTCTATAAAGCGCTTGAAAGGCAGGTCCCAAGGAGTAATTAGCACTACCCAGTACAGCTGCTCAGCGAGAAAAGAGTGGGCTCACTGCAGCGTTATTACCTCCTGGTCCTTCATGCCAATTTTCTGATTAATAACATCCCAAGCCACTTGATGCACTATTGATTCTAAATTCAATAAGAAGAACTGGCGGCTTGCTGGCAAGACCACATCATTTTTGCTCTAAAAAGGCAAAGGAGAAGCACATTTCCAGGAAGGGTGAGGTGGTTGGGGAGCCCCTGGGAGCTGCCGTCATCCCTTGGGGGTCCCCCTGCACTCCTGGGGTCCCTCGGGGTTTGGTGATGGGTTCTGGGGTTCACCCAGTGCTGATGGAAAGTGTTTCTGGGGTCCCTGTGCTGTTATCAAGACATCCCTGCATTAAAGGATAAACCTGGCTTGGATACATGAGCACAAAAGTTTTGCCTGAGAAAGCAGCTCAGTACTATGGACTTTTAAAATATTAAGCAGAACCGTTGTCTTACATGAGCACAAAGGTTTTGCCTAAGAAGGCAGCTCAGTACTATGGACTTTTTTATTATGCAGAACAGTTGTCTTCTGAATTGCTGAGAGGAGAACAAGAAGAACAATGTAGGAAGGGGTTTTTCTTCCGAAGAACCTGGCTTTTAAAGCGTCAGATTTTTTCCCATAGTTTGGTGGTGTTTTAACACCAATAAAAGAAGTTGCCTGCGGGTTTCCCTCATCCCAGTGGCACGTTGGTAGAGAGGGGAAAGGTAGGAGAGAGGCCAAAGCACTTTGGTGGGTTGTACAGGAAAAGAAGCCCAACCACTAAACAAAAGCTGTTCATTCCTATTAACAACCTAGGAGAGAAAGGCAAATATATAACAGCGAGCAGAAGGCAGCTCAGAAAGTGTAGAGGAGCCAAGAAATATTGAGCTTTGATCCAACGAGAATGTTTCAACAAACACTGAATGCTTTGCAAATATTCAGTGCTTGCAATAACCAAAACACATGGCAGGGGAGGAGTAGTGAGCACATCCCTGTTACTCCTGGGTGGGCAGTAGGAAAAGGTTTGCAGGGTAAGATCACACATCTCTGGCTCCTGGATGCTGGGGAAGGCATCATTTCCCAATGCAAAACTTCCACTAAATACAGTTTTCCACAGGAGAAGCCCTCAGTGGCATCTCTGAACCGGGAACAAGGCAGCTCCTTCTCAAAGCTGCATCTGTACAACATGCGACTGAGCAGGGCGGGGAATAGAAAGCATTTTGTTTCTTGTAATGACAAAGCAAAACAGCAAAGTGAGCTTTTTCCCTGCTTTTTGGCAAGGAGTTGCATTCACTCAGGGCTGGATTTCCAGGGGTGATAAAGAAGCTGTCAGGAGGGAGAGAGGAGAGACTGGAAGGGCTGCTCTGGGTGAAACCCAAGCTCTGAGTGCTCAGCCCCAGCAGACCCCTGGGTGGGAGGTGATTTAGAACCCAGATGTCCCCATTTTCTCCTTCTATACTTGTTCCAAGCCCCAGACCCACCACTACTGGCCTGGTTTGCTGGGACAGCGTTGCCCAAGTCTCCCCCAAACTGTGAGCAGAGCCAGGTTCATGCTGACACCTCCCACGAGTGCTTTAATCCAGATTTAATCCAGTACTTCCCGCACCGAGCAGCGTCACACAGAGAAGGAGCCCCAGGACTGAGGCACTGCCATGAGCACATGCAAATGTGATGAGCTGAGAATTAGTAAAAGCCCAAGAAATAAACAAACAAGCAAGAGAAGGAGTAAGGGTCATGGAAATGGTAGTGGAGCCATTCGCAGTAGTTGCAGTCCTGTTGGAGCCGGCCTGACCTGCCAGCCTCACAAGCATCCTCTAATAAAAGAGACTAAAAAGAGGTTATCTATCTGCTCTATTGAGACCTTCAGATTTTCATTTTAATGGGACATGGTGCTTGACAGATTGAGCTCCACTGAGCAGCTCATTGTAAATTCAAATGCAGGCTCTGGGGCTTATTGGAGCCACTGAGCCTATTTTCTTGCCTTGTTTGCTGGCTGAGCAGGCGGCTGCTGGGAGTGATGACTGCGCGGTTTGTCAGCATCCAGCATCGCTCTCCGAACATCAGGCGCTCGTCCTTCCGCAGCCTCTCGCATTCGCCCGCCTCCCACCCAAACAGGCATGTGGGAAAGGAAGGGGGGATGCAGAGCTGGGGGAGGAATGATGGGAGGACAACATACATACTCATATTCATATATATATTTAAGTTCATGCATGCAGTCGTGCATGTGAAGCAGGCACTTGGCAGAGCACAGGCAGCAGGGTGCAGGGGGGGCCCACACATGGGGGGCAGCCCCTGGTTGAGCCGCCGGCCTGGCAGAGCGTCTGGGTTTTGTTGGGCTGGGCTGGGGCAGGGGAGCAGGAGCCGGCGTGACAGCTGAGGTGCCAGCAGGTCTGGAGGCTCCTGTCTCACCCACCAGGCAACAGAGCCTGGTCCAGCTGGCAGGAGGAGAGATGGGCTGCAGGTGTTGTGTGTGCTGGAAAAAGGCAATTCTTGTGCTTCCCTCCCCGTTTAGCTGCAAGTCTGAGAATGTCTGTAACTCTCAGGACAGGGAACTGCTGCAGAGAGTCCAGTGCAGGGCAACAAAGATGCTGAAGGGAGTGGAGCATCTCCCGTGTGAGGAAAGGCTGAGGGAGCTGGGGCTCTGGAGCTGGAGAAGAGGAGACTGAGGGGGGACTCATTCCTGGGGATCAATATGGAAAGGGGGAGTGTCAGGAGGATGGAGCCAGGCTCTTCTGGGTGACAACCAGTGATAGGACAAGGGGTAATGGGTTCAAACTGGAACACAGGAGGTTCCACTTAAATTTGAGAAGAAACTTGTTCCTGGTGAGGGTGTCAGAGCCTGGCCCAGGCTGCCCAGGGAGGTTGTGGAGTCTCCTTCTCTGCAGACATTCAAACCCGCCTGGACACCTTCCTGTGGAACCTCAGCTGGGTGTTCCTGCTCCATGAGGGGATTGCACTGGATGAGCTTTCCAGGTCCCTTCAACCCCTGACATTCTGGGGTTCTGTGATTCTGTAAAGTCTCACACTCTGAAGTCAGATATTCTAACACCACAGGGTTTGTGCCAAGTCCTCAAAGCAATTTACCTGAATTCTCAGGATTCTTTCAACTCTGTCTCCAGTGTTTCCTGGGGCCGCAGGGCTGTGCTGCAGCTCAGGGCATCTCCAGCTTGCAGGAGTCACAGTCTGTGCAGGATAATCGCTTTTCTTGGCTGGAGGAGGGCACAAGCTTCTCATATTCTGGGCTTAATGCATTTCATCAAAACATATTCCAGCATGGCTACGGAAGGAGGAGGAGTGCGGCAGCAGGACCTGCCACCACCAGACCTCTGTGCCTCGTGCCCTCGCTAACTGGACACAGAGCGTGTGCTCCGAACGGCAAGAAAAAAGCCCTTAAACCACCTTCTCGTAGGTGGTGATTTCCACAGCGCAGAAGCAGAGGGCTCATTGCTTAGGACCTGAAAGCTGGCTGCCGAAATTCCTAGAAAATCCTGGGAAATGTGTAACAGGGAAGCGCCAAGGCAGGAGATCAGGCTGCAGGGAACATAATGGGCATTTCTGCCTGTACCTGCTCTAAGTGTTCTCTGTGCCAGCAGAATGCCCCCCAGGTCAGAGCTTCTTTTAGTTCCTTCTCCTCATTTCATTAAAACTATTCCCCAGCCTCTGAGCGCCACAGACACATCGATTCTTCTGAAAATGTAAAAGGAAAAAGGCAGTTGCTTCTTACTGGTTGGAAAAGCAGTTCTGCCCATGGGTAGATTTTGGCCAAATTCACCAGATGGAGACCGTAGGGTTTTGTTAGATGTCTTTTGCCTTGTGAAAACCAGACCAAAAATACCCATTTTGCTGCCTTCCATTGCCGGTTTGATCACACATCCATACCCCATGTCCGGACAAACCAAAGGTGACGCAGCGATGTAAATTGAAGCAGAAAACCAAAGGTGTGAATCCTCTTAAAAATAAACTCCTATTTGCAACTTGGAGCCTGGCAGCTGCACTGATTTTCTCAGCTGACCACCAGGTGTCAGAGTAGCTGGCATTTCGTCCATGCTTTTGCTTTTTAAACCCAAAGTTCTACCATTTTTTGTTTAATTCCACGTTTCAGCTTGCACTTGTATGCGCTTGGGCGTGAGAGAAAGGTTTTATTGCTTGCATTATTTATGAATGGTATAATTTCAGTGCATCTATGTTAAAATAAGGTTCCAACTGGAAAATAATATTAAACAAGATAAGTGTGTATATTTATTTCATAAAACCTGATTAACAACGGTGCTCATAATGCTTGTTCCATCATTAGGAGACTTTCTGTGTCTGTAGCACAGTGCTGCACTGGACACTTCGATGCATGGGGACAGTGCCCTGCAAAGCTGTTTGGTTTACACTGCAGGCTATGCATTAATCAAGCGTTTGCTTTCGGGTTTTAATTATTACTGTTTTCTTTGTCTATGAATTTTGGAGCTGACTAACAACACAAGAGAAACTTCCTTGCATTCTGCCAGTGCAGCTGCTGGCTCCCGAAGCCGTGACTGATGCTTTCTGTTTGCTCTTAAGGTTTTCTCCCCACATTCGTTGCTGTTCCACCCAGCTGCTCGCTGGGAATGCTTCCCAACAAGCGTTGTCCCTTCCCTGGACGCGATGCTGCTGTGCTCTGGGATGCGTTTCTGTAAGCGCTAGCAGGGGAACAGCCAGAAAATAGAGTTTTCTATCAGTCTGCCCATGCTTTTGGTAACAAAGACTGACTTCCAGACTAAAGCTTGAAGAGTAAAGGGCAGGCGAGGACGTTTTCTCGGGTGCAGTTAATGAACTGTCAGCCCCCTTTGGGTCTCCTTTCTGTGCCGAGTGCTGGTAATTTATTTCCTTGAGAACAGGATTCATCAGTCTGGAGGGGACAGTGTGTGGGCTCTGAAGGTTTCCTAGAGCCTGTGTGGCAGAAATCGCATGTTTTACGTGTTATAAAAACCACCTCTCCAGAGCACCCGAATCTAAACTGGTAGCGCTTAGTGGAGTCAATAAAATCCGGGGTGATGCTGGGCAAGACTCAGAGGTGAAAGGAGATGCCTGGGGGGTTGCAAACAGTGGCTGCTCAGAGAAAGAAGAAAATAGTTAAGAAAAATAAAAGGATCTCGGGAAATTCATATGCAGCTCTAAGTGAAACTGCAAGTGCGACTCCCTTGTGGTGAGACTCTCCATATGGCTCCTCCACACATGATGATAGAGAGAGAATTTTCTGCTGAATAAAATAAGCCTGGAGGTGAAAACTTCAAAGGGGCTGAACTCTGAATCCAGCAAGAGCCTTATGCACAT
Source organism: Patagioenas fasciata (assembly GCF_037038585.1). Lineage (NCBI taxonomy): Eukaryota > Metazoa > Chordata > Aves > Columbiformes > Columbidae > Patagioenas > Patagioenas fasciata. The sequence continues at coordinate 4,093,043 of NC_092540.1, forward strand.
CCAGGAGCTGAGAAGAGCAAGTGTTGATAAAGCACTTCAAACCCTGGCCAAGCCTGTGATCAGGTTTCTCCTGCAGCTCCACGGCGGGAGGAGATGAGGCTTTGGTCAGCCTGAAAACCCCAGCGCCACGGGGACTGAATGCAAATGAAACTCTTTGAAATTACACAAATATATTGCGTGAAAGGAGAAGAAGGCGAGATCAGCACAAGTGGCCAGTGCTGGGCTGGTCAAGAGAAACACTTGGGGAACAGCCTGAGCTCTCCAGCCCCACCGATGCAGACGTGAGCAGTGTTCAGGGCTCAACATCGGGCAGGATATTAATGAGAAATCCACTTTATTTTGCTGAAGAACATCTACTTTCGAGCTCACCGTGTAGCGCTTGGAGCTTTTGATGCTTCTAAGAGGTCTGAGGTTTCTCAGGACGAGTGGTTCCCCCAGGAGCAGCCAGCACCGTGGGCTCAGAGCACGGCCAAGGGAAGATCCCCATGGGCTTCAGGTCCCTAATTATCTGGGTTTATATTGTAGATTACCCCACAACTTTTGCAGGAATGTGTCTTTCTGCCTTGAACTTTTAGCCTATGCCAAAGGAAACAGAAGCCCAGATGGGTTCTTGGTGAAGAAAGAAGCGGCACAGGACGGGCGGCAGAAGTTGGAGGGGTGGAAGGGAACGCTGCTTCTTGGCATGAGGTTGCTCAAGAGCCCCAGCACCCTGCTGTGGTCCTGCTGGCCAAGGCACAGAGCATTGCATTGAAGGACATTATTGGATTATTGCAGAGTATCTCTGCCCTGTCTCCATAGATCTTGAAGTATCCAGAGCTTGTGGTCCCCAAGGCCACCGTTTCACCTCTCCTGGAGCGTCACGAAAGGAGAAGTCACCCCGCAACTGCAGCAGGCAGTGACAAATCAAACCGAGCTGAGCAAAGCTGCAGGAGCCCAACTTCTCTGGAAATTAGGCCACCTCTGTTTAGAGGATACACCCGAGCCTCGGTGGTTTGAAAGCTCTTGTGTGGTGCCACCGTTCCTCCCGGGCAGGTAGAAGATGTGATGGACCCATCGGGCAGGAGATGCTCAGCTGTGGTTCCCCTGCCACGGTTCACCTCTGCTTTCTGGTACTTTCCCCCTTGGAAAAGCTGAACTGCTGTGTTGCTGGCACATGAAAGAAATGGGAGTTTTCTTGCTGCAAGCCATAGAAAGCAGGCTTCATTCAGTTCCTGAATAATTTAGGATACAAGCCTTTGATTCATTTCATGAGAAAAAGGAAACAAAGTCAGCTATAACTATAGGCCATTCAAAGTATGGATTGCCAGCAAAAATGTGCAAAGCACTGTCATGAGAGGATTAATTACTTAGATTAAATATTTTATAAGTTAAATAATGTGTATTTTTTGGAGACAAAATGGAATGTCATTTTTTCCCCCAAGACAGGGAAAGTAACTGTACTCACTTCCATTTAGCCCACGGAGCAACACAGACTCCAGTGACAGAGGAGGATGGATCAGGGCTGTAATTCCCATCTGGCACCAAAATCTATATTCTGAGCAGCATTTCATCTTCTCCCCGAGAGCCCAGCTCCGAGCTTTCAAGTCTCTGTCAGTTGTGATGTTCTTCTTGGGGGAGAAGAAAAGGGTCCTCGTAATTGTTATTCTGTCTATTATAGTCTTCCAAGCTCTGGAAGGAAAATGGACTGTGTAGGGTGGTTTTAATTATTGTGTTATTGTCCTGAAGGATAACGGCAGAGTCTTTCAAACTGTCTTCCTTTTTCCTTTGTGGAAAAGAAGGACCTGAAGCCAATTTCTGCCTCTGAACTGCCTGGAAAAGCAAATCCCTCTGCAGAAGTTTGCTCAGTGGCACAGGGGGCACTTGGGCCGTTGCTCGTCAGTCTCTGGTATATTCAGTTTAGTGCCCATAAGCACATGAACAGGGCACTTGCATCGTGGTTTGCTTTACTGTGTGTGAGGAGAGGAACCTTCATTAGCACAGGAGCATTTAAGCATTCAGTAATTAGTTAGCACTGCAAAGAGTCGCTGTGTGTGTTATAGGGCTTCTGACTCTTGTGACTGCATTTTGTTGCGTATTAGTGTTGCGTATTAGTGCCTCTAATGACCGGACAGAGTTGTGCTCCACTCCTCCAATCTGAACTACTACTGTCCAACTTGAGCATCAATCTTTCTGCTGGTATTTATTGTTTGGTTTAAGTCCGAAACATCTGACGGTTGTTACACATTCTTCTTATAGAAAATATTTTCTTTCCTAAAAGCTGAAAAATGAACAGACCCCCACTATGCCTGTATAATCTTCTTTTGGAGCCTGCTAATAAAGGTGTGATGGGAATCACCCTTGCAAGGCTAAAGAGATGGAGCCCAGTAATGAGTCTGAGCTGAAGATGTGCTCACTGCCTGACGCTCTTTCCACTAATACATAGCAATTAAAATATGGTATCTTCTATTTTACGTTGAACAATGAGAGCTGCTGAAGATGCAGTCGTAGATACTCCTGTGAGCCTTTCATCTTCAAGTGGTTCATCTGAATTTCGAAAAATAGATTCTGCTTCTGCTGTCTAAGTGTTGAAACAAAAGGTGGGACTTGGTTTCATACAAGAGAGTTGTATAATGATTAATTAGTTTTCAACGTGATGCATTGGTACTTCTGATGAAGCAGCTAAGAACGTAATTGGGGCTTTTATGCTACCGGGGGAACTTGGGAAGCCCGGTTAGTGGGTAGTTTCCTTGGATAGAAAGTGTGCACACTTGCTGCTTCAGTAATTTGTCAGTCCTTGTCCCATTTGTGCTGCTCTCTCCTGGAGAAAAGGGAGTTAAGAGGCAATTTGCTTTGGAAAATTACGATTATGTTATTGATTAGGTAAAAAGGAACTGTTTTATTAAAGCTTACAATCCTGCATGTTTCTTTTCCTTATAAATATCCTATTACATGCCCAGAGACCACCCACACATTTCACTGCTTTTACATTTGCCCTGCAATCTTTCATGCCAGTTGACTTTTCATTTCCAAATCCCTTTTCACATTAAGCACAGACCCACACACTCTGACCCATTTTTCTTTGAAATAAATCATAAGTCTGCACCAGCGATGACTCGAGGTGTTCTTCAGAATTTGTAAACAGCACTAAAGTCTTGTGGGAAATGTCACAAAGTGTTGCTCTGAATTTATTAAGTAGTTGCTCAGCGTAAATGTATATGTTCCTGTACAGAGCCTGGCAGCGTTGCCACCTGTAAAGGGATTTGATGGGGGTCTGGCGTGGGAGCTCCCGCAGAGATTTGCAGGTCGATAATGGGAAGGAGCATTGTGGCTGTGCAGGCTGATTTCATAAAGGGGCAAAGAATCCATTTTGCAGCTTTGGTTTGATAAGGGAGAGGGAAAAAAACGCAATTACTTTGGCCTTGGCCAGGCTGGGCCTTTCCTACTTGAGGGATAGTCCTGACTCTGCAAAGATGCCAGCAGGTGAAGCAGCCGTAAATAAAACCTGAAGCTGTTCCAAATGCCCCATAAAGGCATGGGGGGAAAGAGCTGAATTCACCTGCAACCAGGGGAGTGGGTGCCCAGGTTTTGCAGCTGGCAAACTGACCCGCGGGCGGTTCAGCAGCCCAGAAGCTCAGGCAGCTGCTTATCCCTCTTATTTCTCACTCTCTTCCATTCCCCAGCATTTTTCTTTTCTGCCAAACTCACGTGCCCTTCTCAGTGCTATGGGCAATCATTCCCCCTCCAAACCGGGCAGCACAATAAACCACGTTGCTCAGAAGTGACAAGACAAATGACCGTCCCCTCTGCCCCGTGGAAGGCAGATGGGACCAGACCCACTTTCCCTCTTACCGCCCCTGTCCCCAGACTCTGTCCATTTTGGATTGTGTTTCTTCTGAGTAGTTTAAGGGAAAAGATCTTGTGGTAGCTCTACCTCTGTGCATGCACGGGCACGTTGAGAGTATAGCAAGTTCCTTAAAGAGCGTGCTAAGTGTAAATATATAGTATTGCCGTGTAGAATGGTCCTCCAGAGGAAACCTGCATAAATACACATTCTACAGAAATCAAGTGAGAAAGATAAAGGAAATATTAAAATATTGCCCTGGGGGCTTCCAAACTGACTGAGAGGAACTGAGAGGACTCTGCTCCACGCACCAAGGGGCTCTGATTAATGAAAGCGGGTCTGCAGCAAGAGGAGAAAAGCTGACGGGGCAGGAGGGAAAGGAGCTGTGTGTGATCAGGAAAGCGTGTCAGGGTTAAACGCTGCTCGCGGTTGGGATGTATCTGTGTTCGTTGGGAGTTTATTGTTAGCAAGTGCTTAAGGGGCTCGTCAAAGCCTGACGGGGCCCAACAGGGCATGACAGAGTGTGAATGGGCCCGACAGAACCTGACAAAGCCCGACAGGGCCCAATGAAGATCGACAAAGCCTGATAGAGCCCAGCAAAGCCTGACAGGGTTTGACAGAGCCCAACAGAGCCTGACAGAGTGAGACAGACCCTGGCAAAGCCCAAGAGAGTTTGATAGAGCCTGCCAGAGCCCAACAAAGCCTGACAAAGCCCAACAGGGCCCGACAGAACTCTCCAGAGCCCAACAGGGCCCAACAAAGCCCGACAGAGCCCAACAGAGCCTGACAAAGCCCCACAGGGCCCAACAAAGCCCGACAGAGCCCTACAAAGTGGGGTTTTTCAGGGCTTAAACACATGTAAGAGTCTGGCCGGAGGAACTCTCTTGCAGCACATTTTGGCAGGACTTTCACTTGAGATGTTGGGCCAAATCCTCAGCTGACATAAATCACTGACACAAGAGGAACTCTGCTGATCTGCACCAGTCGCAGGCTTTAAATGAAAATTTAATTGAAAACTTAAGCTGTCATTAATTTTCGATGAATGGCTTTTGCAAGAATACAGCCAGATCTCCACCAGTTCAGCCTCCTGCGTGGCCGCCTCTAACAAAGGAATAAAGAAATATATATTATACAAGCCATGGTTGATGTATTCTCATTCTCGGTCTTTACCTTTCCTTTCAGTACTGTCTGCTGCGCAATCTCTGTGATCCTTTATATCAGAAGATCAGTTATTTCCATGCAAATCTCATTAGTTATCGTCACCCGCTCCTACAGCGTAATTGACTTTCCGGGACCTTGGCTGTATCATGGCTTCCCCAGCTGATGCTTCTATTATGTTGCATCTTCTATTAAATATCGCCTTAGAAATGAAAGCAAAAAGCAAGAATTTACATGATATGATGGAGTGCGTGTGTGCACATGCATATGCTTGTATATGCAGGGACATATGCAATATATACCAGTATATTTGTTTTAACAGTGTCATGAATTGATTTTAACCTTGGGCAAGGGATTCCCACGTACTGCTTATGAGACATAAATATTTCATTTGGAGTTCTTTTGGAAGTATTTTGCAGTCCAGGAGAATTTCTGTCTACAAGTAACATCCATACCTACTGGCCAGGCTGGCTCAGTGTATAGATCAGGCCACGTGTCTGGGGCTGGCAGGTTAAGTACAAGATACTTTTCTTCCATATAGGTAGGATTTCCTGACTTTTAAGCTAAAGGGTATTCACACAATATAAGACACTCACACACCAAACAATGGTAGAATATCGAACATTGCTATTAATTGATTTTGATGTAAACCAGCTGCCAAACATGAAGGGAGAGTCAATAAATCTAAACCAGCAGGAGCACCTTGTTCTGGGAGCCTTGGGGAGCTCTGCTGATCTGTGCTGCAAAAAGAGTAAGTTCTGGAATCAAAAGCTTTTAAAGAAAGATGTATGTTGCATTTTTATCTGTGCTGAAAGTATGAAAGAACTTTGCTGTGGTTCTGAATTCTTACAAAACTGGGGGTTTTGTGTCTACATCTCTTTGGCGTTTCTGTGCTAAGAATATGCTAGTGAGCTGGTTTGCTAGCAGGAGCGTTCATGGAAACAGGGATGGTTTTGTGAGTGGGGATAATTTGCAAGCAGTGCATGTGTAGGTATCCTAGTGAGTCTATTCTGAGTAATATTTACCTATGCAAGAAAATACAGTCCTAAGGTATAGGGTCATCCCAAAGAGAAAAGGCGCAAACATCGCGTGTTCGCAGTGTTTCCTATCTAAATTGCAGCTAAGCAATTGTATGCAAATTATAGAAGAAAGTCAGACATTGAAATGACTTAAAAACTAAAGATGGTGTTAGAGGAAAGCCCTGGCTGTTAGCAGGTGGTTTCCAAAGAGAAAACTCCAGGATTTGGGTTATTTTTGGGCAGCCATCCCAGTCCTGGTGCCCAGCTCCTGCCACCCCGCTGCAGCAAAGCTATCTGGAGCATGAAGTACCAGGGAGTGCAGAATGATTGATGGAACGAGTGATCTAATTTCCCGATCGGTTAATCCCAAATTAAAATCCTTGTGGTAAGATTCAGGTCTTTGCGTAGCGTGAAGCCGTGGTTTTAAGGAGAGCCCTTCTCGTAATGAAGTGATTCCCATTAGCGGGGGCCGGCAGCGCGCGGTATCGCTCATTAAGCAGCACCGCTGCTCCTGCAAATGAAGAGAAATGCTTTAGATGGAATGTAACAGGGCACGGAGAGAAGAAGCACAGCAAAGGAGCCAAAGTTAAGATGACTTCAGAGAGACGCAATGCCATGCAGCAGCAGCACACAGAAACTACGCTGATGAGGCTTTAAGATAACACAGAGATAAATTTGCGCTGAAATTATCATAGACAGGAAGTATTTCTCACCCCCAAAGTGTGTGCAGGACTAACTTAATGGTAGTATTAGTAAAAGCTTCAGAGAAAGATGGATGTTGAGAGGCAGAGGTCACGGAGAAGAGCTCGGAGATATGAACCATGAGGATAATTGAAGGGGGGCAAGGGGAAGGTGACAGCTGGCTCTGGTGAGATGTTGTGGGCACCAGCGCTGCCAAGGGGGATGGATGGATGCATGAAGAGGAGAAGGTGGCTGGGATGTACTCAGCCCCACTGCTGGGGGTCCCTGGGATTTGGGGGATATGGAGAGATGCATCTCCCTTATTTTATCGACTTGTAAAATGTGCTGAATTATTTAATAATTAATAATGTGTTGGTTCTCCTGGAACGGCTTTCCAGCAGCTGCATTTGCAAACAGCAGGCTTGGGCTCTGTCGTACAGATTTGTCAGAGGTTTTTGGCCCATGGAAGCAGATTTTAAAGATGCTCTTGAAATGATGCAGCGGTGGGAAGCGGGGGAGGTGGACTGTGCTTTGCAGGAAGCCAGAAACACCCCATTAGATGCTCGGTGGCCACTGAGAGCCCAGCATAAACCTGTGTGCTGCTCCAGTGAAGTTTTCTAATGTGCAGTGTGTGAAAACGGACCCTTTGTACTGGCAGTGGTTTTACTGCGGGTGAGACGGGGAGGCTTTTCCAGTGGGTTTGTTTTCAGCTCCATCCCCAGCTGTTTAAAGCTATCGAGTGAACAATCCAGCAACTACAGCAAAGTATTAATTCTGCAGCTTGGCTGTGAACTTCAGAGACTTGTCCTGTAGCTTCCACTGGGAAAATGCCAAAGCGAGGGTAACGTGTTGCAAAAGTCATTTGTCTCAAAAAGGTGACTCTGCTCCCCTTTTCCAAGGGGGTGAGTGCGCTCCTTTGCAAAAAGTAAAGTGTAATAATATTTGGCTCTACCCTGATTTAGCCCTTTAAGAGGAAGAGGCGTTCCTCCTTCCCTCGGGACAGGCACTGCTGGGATGGTGATTTCTTGCTCCATCCTACCCTGTCCTATGCACAGACCCAGCAGAGCATCCTGCCTTCTACAAATCACATTCACCCTTTCCAAACCCAGCTTCCAGTCCCAGCCTGTTCAGCATGCGTCTTGTGCAAACCCATTTATAGCCAAAATTACACCGTCCCAGACTGCAGCTGCAATAACTTCTCCAGCATTTCCTTGGGTGCCACGTTTATTTAGCAAGCTTAGAAAATACCCTGTCAGGCTGAGCTACAAGTGCAGCTTTTCCTTCAGATTAGAGATTCCAGCGGTCCTCAGCACAAAAAAGAAATGAAGAAACCGAAATCCGACAGCTTTCCGGGTAAAGTCTGCTCGGTATTTCTCATTACGTTGTCTGGTTATTCACTGCAGCTTGTTAGGAGCAGCAGTTGAGCGGATGGATTGTGCCGTGAAGTGAAGGGCACCGACTTCCAGCTTGAAACCAGCGTTAGCTTCAAAAAGCTTTTTCTAATTCGGTAATTTTGGGCAAAAATTGATTGAAGGGACTGGAGAGACCAAAGGAAAATGGCAATGGGTGCCGATGGGTGCTTAGGGTGGGACACAAAAGGCGCAGGGATGGCAGAGGTGACCGGAGTCCCCGCAGCCATTGCCGCACAGGGATGCTGCCCATCAATGCTCGTTAGCAGGGAAATTGTTATTGCCCTCTCCTTAGATGTTTAATTCTTGCCCAAACAATCCAGTTATATTGAAATGGCTTTAAAACCATTAGAGATAATCAATCCGCGTTAAAGACCTGCAGTTCTCGGCAATCAATTTGCTTGTCTGTCTGCAAAGTTTTCCCGTTTTGATGAAGTTCTCTGGAGCTGGTGGGGGGTTTATGGGGAAATAGGTTGGTGGTGTTGGCCCCAGTGGCCTGCAAGGGGACAGGTGAGGGGTGACAGGATGACAACTGCTTGGCCAAAAGGGAAATAACAGGGAAAAAGGGGAGGATGGAAGTTGAACGAGAAGCTGTTGTTCTCTGTATGTTTGCAAGAGGAAAAGACAAGTGATTTTTTTTCCATCCAGCAGGTAGGGATATGAGGGGAAAAAAAATCAAATTGATCAAAAAATTAAATATTCATAGGACGTTATTCATTAAGATTCATCTTGCCAAGTGGGTGAAATGAGGCAAGGGAAGAAATTAGCTTGCTTGAGAGTGTCAAAGTGATTATGTGATTAAATTGCAATTTATAATTTCTCCTTCAGAAATGTTACTCCCTGATTTGTGTTTCTGCCCCCTCTCTATTTTTCTTGGAGTCTCCCATCGTGTGTATGATCGGTAAATGCACGGGGCTTGTCTTGAGGAAAAGCCTGCAGGCATCTGCGTGCGCTTGTGCGGGGCCAGCAGACCCGTGTCCCCAACACTGTCCTCTAACAGCTTTTCCCGTTATTTATTTCTCCTAGAGGCTACTCACATGTCTGTGATCCCTTCTCACGCCAGATACACGAGATTTGGTGCAGAAAACCAGCGTTTTGGTGCTTGCCGCTGTAATGGCCCCCAATGCTGGGGAAGCAGCAGCTTCCGCACCCCAACCTCAAACCTTCAGCGCAGGCAGCAAAACCAGGGAACGAACTCATTCTGTTTCATTCTCACTTAAAGAACTCAGCTTCTTGTTCTTGTTTCTAACCTAGAAAGGGGAGCTATTTCTATTTTGCTGCCCAATAAAGATTTAGTGGTGTATGTTGGCTGTTTGAAATACAAGACCATAGTAATTCACGGCTTGTTTATGAAGAGCGCAAGGCTTGCACGGGTTGCCTAGTTGAGTCAGGCTTTTCTTCAAGTGAACGAGCAGGCGTGGGGTTTGTAGCTCTGTCACCTGTTTTATTTGTTCACTTTCTGGTTTATTTGGAAATACACTTATACAACGACAAATAAAATCAACCATGACAAGGCTTATGTCTGCGGGAAACATTTAAGCCCTGCCAAGGTAGTCATCTGCAAAATACTTGCAGTTCCAGCCCCGCAGGAGCTGGGTGTCTCTTGGAAGGGATGCTCGGGGGGACGGGAGCTGAAAGAGGGATGGGGAGAGCCTGGAAATCCGCAGATCTCTTGTACAACAGCTGCTCCCGACCAGCCGTGATGAGAGAATATGCACTGGTCAGAGCCTCCTTTCTAAACAGGGATATGAGCCATCCCTGCAGCAAAGGCTGGGCCAGCGTGCAGGTGTTTCAAAGCAGGCACAAGCAAAGCAAATGCCAGCCCATGGAAAGGGCAGAGAGCCCTGAAGTGTCACCCCTGCCTGCTGCAGAGCCCGGGGAAGCTGCCAAATTGTGGGGTGCAGAGCCCAGGGCTGCTGCCAAATTGTGGGGTGCAGCCCCAGCCCTGGGAGGAGCATCTCTGCAGGAGCAGCCTGCTCTTGGGGGGCATTGCTGCATCCCAGGGCTGGTTCCCTCCCCCGGTTAATAGCGTTGCTCTTGTAATTGCTGTTGCTTTAGTCATTATCAGGAGTCCCAAGAGCATCCCCCATTTATTGCCAAGCCATTGAACTGCCAAGCTGCTGGCAGAGGAATGGGTTGTTTTGAAGGATTCCGTCTCCTAATCCAAAAACATGGGCCACTGACCTTTTGCAGTCACCGTCATGAGAGAAATATGACCTGCTAACCCAAAACTGTCTTCTTGGGTTGGAATAATGACAGAGCTTTGTCTGAACCAACACAGCGTGAAAATGTCATTTTGGGGAAAGCGTGTAACTCGTTTACCCATTGCTTCCCCTTCTCTTATGCCTTAGCAGAAAGGGCAGGTGATGGAGAGAAGGAGAGGAATAACTTGAGCATCCTGCTTTCAGATCCAGCGATACATCCTCAAGTGCCCAGCATGGAAAGCCAACAAGAATATCTACTAAAGTGCAGATTCGGGCTGATAAAGTTAGAGGTAGAACATTGGAAAGACACTGAACTCAGGGAAAACTCAGCCTGATTAAACTGCTTTAAATCAGTTTACTTGGTTGTTTCTGCTTCACTTGCAAGACACCGTTATAATTACTTGGTATCATCAAGCCATTACTCAGAGGTTCTGGACCAGGGTAGCAGAAGACATGATTGTCTCATAAACCTAATGAGCCATATTGATTACTGGAGGATAAGGACAGAGCTATAAACAGCCCATATTCTTTATTTGCCTAGTTGTTAGATCTGTATTTGCAGCCTGGACTTGACAGTGAGTTATGTGGGGCTACTTCTCGCATAAAGCGCAGTTGAGCATTTGCATCCCCTTCCCTTGCCACTGAAATCGATAACGGATGGGAAGTGAATTTGGACCCTGCTCTGCATGCTGTCTCCATCTCAGAAGACGTTGCCCTGATGAATACACCAAACCTTATGAACATTTCACTCCCTCAGCGTTTGGGGCTTGGTCAGGACTTAATTCCCCAGTTCTCCCATCAGTTGTCAGCACTGCGGTTGCACGGCGGAGCCGAGCACGGCGATCCCCGCAGAACCAGCACAGATAGATTTTCATTCTGCATCCAGCACACTTCTGCCCCTCAGCTCTGAACGAGGCACGCTGCACTTGGTGTTGCTGAAAATTACTTTAATTTTGGTTTTTAGCTGACAGAACAGGAACTGAAAGGCATTATTTCTTCTTTGCTGGGCCTGTGCTGGAGCAGGAAGACGGCAAAAGCATCTCTTGGTGTTGAAATGGTGTTCATTAGCCACTGAGTCTTCTTCACCACATTCAAAAATGCCGTATTTCCATAGCGCTGGTTTGGCTTGGTGCAGCACAGATCCATCTATACTTGGGCACCTGGGGCAGGATGGTGTCCCCAGCCTGGGGGGACCTGCTTGCCTCCTGGGGTCAGTTTTCTGGCATAAAAGATGCAGCTCCTGGGAATCTGTGTTTGTCTGTCACCCTCACATTCTGACCTCTGCAGCCGCACAAAACTCCCAGGTTGTTGCAAGTGGGAGCTTCTTTCTGTAGAGCTTTTGCCAACCGTCTACTGAAGATGATTGGTTTGGTTTGGTTTTTCTCCCTGAAATCAAGGAAAATCCTTCTGGAAATCCTCTGTTTTCTGTCTGTGCTGCCCACCTTGAGCTCTGAGCGGCCCGTGAGGTGTGTTTGCCTCGTGTGGTGCAGGATGATGCTGGTGAGCAGCAAAGCAGGACCCGGCTCCACACGTCCCAACTGGGAAACTGCTTTATCATCCCTGCTCTTACCGCAGCCCTTTTTTAATTGGGAGTGACTCTAAACCACAACATTTGGGCCTTACTCTGCATTTTATACCTTCAAATGAGTGACCTTTGATGTTGTATTGATTAATTATTCGTGTAATGGGAGCGCTTTGGTGGCCCCGATAGTAACAGGAGCACTGGGGGTTGTGGGGTCCTTGCCCAGGGGGCCCTGCAGTCCCAGCTGGAGGTGGGACCCCCAGGGTTAGAGCTGGGGCAGCCCCAGCTCATCATTCTTTACTGAATCCTGGGGTTTGGTGATGCTGAGAGAAACAGCATCAGTTTGGATGCTCGAGGGACACGAACTGGCTGGTCCTCGCCTGGTCCCCAGGGACGTGCTCAGAAATGCGAGTTGTACAAAACAGTCAAAATGAGGCAGTAGGAAATTAAATATGCTTATTAGAGCTAAAAATAACAGATCTGTTCTTTGGTGATGCATGAAAAAAAAAGCCCCTTGTACCAGAAAAATACTTTGGGCCTCTGCCAGGCAACAGACACGAGAAACCTTTCACTGCTGGGATGGGGGAGCTGGTGGCTCTGCCTCCAAACCTCCCAGGGATTATTTTTAGCAGCGGATCAATGTCGGTTTTGCTGCCCGTGAAGGAAAAGCCAGGCTGTCCAGCCAGCGTGGCAGGTGTGAAGAAGCCTGTGTTAAATATTAATCCGTGTTAGACAAAGAGATGTTCTGTCTCCGTCACCCGGGCGGCGCGGAGGGAAGACGTGGGGGCTCGGTGCAGCGGGACACGCGTGGCAGCTCGCTGAACTGGCAGCGGTCGGGCACTGATGTATTTGAGATGCTGCCCCTCCTCGTGTGAGCGATGAGCCTTGGGTTGAGCTGTTCCGTGGGTCACACTGATCTATGGGTCCATGGGTGAGGTGACAGACGTGATGGAGATGGCGTATTCTTGAGCAGGGCACTGGGTTCCACTTTGAACTTGCCGTTTGAGGAGCTCGGTCCTCCTGATGATTAATTAACCTTGGCAATGCTCTTTTTCTTGCACTGCCCATACTGTCAACAAATAGTGCTATCCTCATACTTGGTGTGGGGAAACTGAGGCAGGCAGGGACAACACATCTCTTCTGTGCCTTTCAAAGAGTAACAGAGCCAGTGTTACCTTCATTTCCAATGCAGTCATTTAGTACACGTTGCTCCTAAGGAATTATATCATTCAGGCAAGCTACAAACCTGCTCTTTTCCCAATAGCTGCTCTTCTGTGATACAGCTCTGAATGCCGGTTCTTCCTGAGAAGGAGCTGAAATCTTGGCAGGGACAAACCAGCTCCATCCCCCCGGGCAGAAAGTGCAATGCTGCACCCTTGTGGGAACTGGGAGCCTTGGACCTCAAACTTGAGATCGCTGGGGGACGTGCAGGAGTGTTTTGTCATCTACAGAATCCCCATCTATGTCTGTGTGTGGCCCAGGCAGCAAAAATAGGGCGGGAAGACACAAAAAGGGGGTCCTGGGCAGGCATTGTATGAAATTTCTTTCTCAATTTGTGGTGGTGCAATTCCCTATGACAAGGAATGGGAGAGCTGAGATTTCCACAGGGTGCTGGGATCCTGGGGTTGTATTTTGTAGATAACAGGCAGTCAGCGTTGTTGCTTCTTGTAGGCAGGTTAATCCTCCAAACTTGAAATGCATTTCATCTGAAAGCAGGTATATTTGATCATACAAGGGGAAAAAAATTAAACAGGATCCCCATGCAAACAGGAAATTATGCAAATCACCTTATATATTAGACCAATAAAGTTTGTGGGTTGCTATTTCAACTCGTGTTGCCTGAATGCACATTCTAAAGTAATCTGTGAGCAAGCCTGACATGCATGATAATATCAGGCCAGTTCCCTTGGTCCTCTGTGCCGTAGGGCCCAAGCATCGCTCTCCGCACAAGCATCAGCTGCTGGGGTCTATCGAGCAGCCTCCGTGCCCCTCGACATCCTTTCTTCTTGCTGAGAAAATTGCCATTCTGGAGACCGTAAAGCCAAGCCTGGAAAGCAACTTCTTTCACCCAACAAAATGGAAAAGGTGAAGGCATCCACACAGCAATTCCCATTGGAATTTCTTCCATTTCCCATCGCAAGGTCACGAAGTCCAACTGTGAATTGCTAAAGTTGTACAAAATGCAGACCTGATGTGAAGAAGATGCTTTGGACCAGGGACTGAAGCTGTATATTTAGTTGACGTGCACATCTTAAAAGCCTTGGGAGGACACCATTACGGGGTCACCCAAGATTAAAATCAGCTTATTTTCAACAAATCAGTTCAGCTTCTAATCAACAAATGGTGTAGTATGGGAGTACATTGGCTGCCTTGACAGCGGCTTTAAGATTTACTTACATTGGCTTTATGGGAATTTGTCCTTTGAGCTCCCTTTTGCACGGGTGGTTTTTCAGGCAGATTTTTCACATGGCTGCAGTGGAGCTGCCGGAATAATTCTGGATGCATATTAGCGAGCCTGGGGATTTTCAGCACTGAATTAGCAAAGACTCCGAGATGCCGGCAGACTGGCCTGGAATTAATAGGGGTGGCCACACAAGTGTCCTCTCGTTATTAAACCGAATGAGTCATTTTTTTCAATAAACTCTTATGTGTGCTAGAGGAAGGGTTTCCTGGGTAATAAAAGCTCAGCTGTATTTTCTTAGCAGACGTAATAAAGTGAGAACTTGACCACGTTCTGAAGCAGCGTCCAAGGCGCCATCCATCCCCTGGGATGTATTTGTCTGTTACCCTCGGGTTCTGACCTTTGCAGCTGCACAAAGCTCCCAGGTCCTCGCAAGTGGGAGGTTTTTTCTGTAGAGAAAAAGGGCTCCAGGTCCCTGTTGCAGCGTTTGGTGCCAGAGCCGCTTCCTCGTGAACCATCGTGAACTATGGGAAAGGGTTCCAGCCTGGCACTGATTTAATGCTGTTGTGACTTTGAAGTGCAGGGTAATTTATGCTTCCTAGGAAAAGAATATGTGTTTAGTGACAGTGTCTTAAACCTTACAGCTGCCAGATTGAAGCAGTCACCCCGTGTCTTTCCCAGGGGTTTCTTACCTGTAACGCATTAGCCCGTTCCCTGCGGTGTTCACATTTAAACAAGGACTTGCCCTTGCATTCCATCTCCTGCACTGACATCCCCACCAGAGCCGTCCAATAATCTTCACCAGTCACCGTATTAATTTTTTAAGCTCTAAATCTGAAGAATACGAAATATTCCTGAGTGTTTGGTGCTGCTGCTTCCTCCTGCCTTTTATATTAAGTTGGAAATATGAGTCTTGGGTTTTACGGCTGCCCAGATCTTGTTTGGGTTTGTTTGTTTTCAGAATTAATTTTCCACCCCCCCTTCACTGCCGTTGAGAAAATAGCAAGTGCCTGAGAGAGAAAAACTAAACATGCTCCTGGTGTTTGACTCCGTTGTTTATCTTGCGTTTTAATCTCTTTGCGGAGTGTGCGCACGGAAGGGCCCTTGATTTCCCTCCCGTTAATGTCTGGCAGCTCTTTGCGGTGATGGAGCCTTTCTGTGTTACGCTTGCAGGGTCTCATTTCCCAGCTGGAAATGGGTGAAGGTGTCAGCCCGCGCTGCTGGACAGCCCTGACCCAACACCCGGGTGACGTGTCCTGCCCATGCAGCTCACACTGTTATTGTCATTATTTATTGATAACGTTCAGGTCCCAGGCAGTGGGAGCTCCCGGCTCTGCTCGCTGATGTCCCCTCTGGCTGCAGGAGACAGCACCAGCGTTTTGGGGTCCCCAACACGTCACTCCCAGCAGCAGGTGCTGGGGTATGTGGTTACTCCCTGTAAAAATGCCCATTTTCAAACGCAAACCACAGAGCTGCTGCCCCGTGCTCCCTGGTAGGGTGTGCGGCCACCTGAGCTCATCGCTGGGTGAAGCTGCACCCCTGGTTAACAGATGAGAGGTTTGACGAGAGCACAACTAATTTGTGAAGAGCAGAACGAGAGGCCACGGTGTTAAAAAGCATCTGTTCCTTACGGCACGTCCATCGTGCCGTGACTTGGTGCGGGTAGAGAGGTGTCCCAGCCCGGGCAGCAGCCAGTGCCAGGCGGGACTGAGGGCAGATGAAAAGTGAGGGGTTGCAGATCATCTATATTGACTATTTTAGAATAAACTGCTGCTGGAATGCTGCCCTGCGAAAGCCAGAGCCTGTGAGTGCTGAAGGTTTCTGAAAGCTGATATCCAGAGGCACATCTGCTCCAGAAGGGGCTGGGAGGGGAGAAATGTCAGACGGGCAACTCTGATCTCACCCTGCGCTCCTGGTAAAATCACAGAATCACAGAATGGACTGGGTTGGAAAAGCCCTCAGAGATCATCCAGTCCAACCCTTGGTCCAACTCCAGTCCATTGACCAGATCATGGCACTAAGTGCCATGGCCAATCTCAGTTTAAAAACCTCCAGGGCCGGTGAGTCCAGCACCTCCCTGGGCAGCCATTCCAATGCTGACCACTCTCTCTGCACAGAATTGCTTTCTCATCTCCAGCCTCAATTTCCCCTGGCAGAGTTGAAGCCCATGCCCCCTTGTCCTATTGCTGACTGCCTGGGAGAAGAGCCCAATCCCCCCTGGCTAGAACTGCCCTTCAGGTCGTTCTAGAGAGCGCTGAGCTCAGCTCTAAGCCTCCTCTGCTCCAGACCGAACAAGCCCAGCTCCCTCAGCCTCTCCCCATAGGGCTTGTGTTCAAGTCCCTTCCCCAGTCTTGTTGCTCTTCTCTGGACCCGCTCCAGCACTTCAATCTCTGTCCTGAACTGAGGGCCCAGAACTGAACACAATACTCTATTGCCTCTCATCCACAGGAGCCTGTGCTGGTGGCTCCAGGATGGCCGGGCTGGGAGAGGGCTCCGTAAAACAAGGACAAAACCCCTGCCTGTGAACATCTGCTTCTCACTTTGTGCCTTGTTGAAAGGTTGAGTGCAAGGGGGGAGTCAAATCTGTCCTCCTGAGCAGGAGCCTCCAAACAGCCTCTCCGTCTGCAGGTGAAACGCCACCGGTGATGTTGCTTTACCTGTTGTCACTGTCACTTGCAGTGCTGGGGATGGTGACAGCTCTGTCCTGTGCTGGCTGGGTGGGCTGGGGGACCTGGTTGTCCCCACCTTGCTGCCCCAAGCCCAGTTACACTGAGAAAGCGCTTGTATAAACACGTCATTAGTAAATGTTATGGGAGCATTACGTATGTGAGCGGTGCAAAGCAGAAATTGTGCTTATAAGCAGCCTCCAGGACTCTGCGCACTCCGGTTTAATCGGGTATGAAATCACATTGATCTCATAGCTGCCTTCCATAAGTTATTTATAAGTGAAGTCCTAATACAGACTGGGGTTCTTATTATTCCTCCTGACTTGCCTCATTGCCTGTGGCCTTTAAAATGTTCCTTTCACATCTTCTGCCTTCTCTTTTTCCATTCCCCCTCTGCCAGCTCAGAAATAATCAGAGCCGGACCTGTGGTGTCGGTGACTCCTGCTCCTCTGTCAGAGCCACATTAGTGCTGGCTGATGTCTGTCGTGTTCCTTGGAAAAACAGGAATGTCTCAGGGGCTCCTGGCATAGGAGATTTGCAAGGCGAGTGAGATTTTGGCATAAGAGATCTGTTAGGTGCAAGACGGTCTGTTTTGTTGCAGGGTGTGTTTGTTGTGTGTATATGTTAACGCTGCTTGTCAACCAGTGTATGTCCCCGCTTATAGGGCGAGGTGTGAGCAAAGGCAAAGCATCTCGCACAGGGGCAGAGGCTTTGAGCAGCTATGAGGAGTTAGGCTAAAAGTCATGCTAAAAGAATTGGGGGTTATTTATTCTCTGCATTTTTGCAAGCCTTGGCTTTTAGAGGGGGCTGCGTGTTTTGAGGCAGCTCTGCTGAATCTCCTCTGCATCTTCTTCCCAAACCCCAGCATCTCGCCAGCACTTCACGGACAGGAGGAAACCACCTTGCAGCACGCTCAGCCTTGCTTTAAGTCGCCACTAGTGAGTTAACCCAGAATTTCTGGCCACAGTAACATAATTTTCCCAGTTTGGGGAGGGAGGAGGAGTTCAGCACAGGAGGCTGCTGGAGGATGGAAGCTGCGGAGCACTGGCTCGCTGTTTTCTTTCTGCCCCATTGATCCCCATTAGGAAAGCCCTCGGTGCGCTGCTGCCTGCTGAGAGAAACTCTTCTCGGCACATTAACATAACATTAAAGCTGGCACACAACTAACCAACAAAAGCCAAGAAACGCAGAGTCGGAGGGAGCTGCTTGAGGATTTTGCTGTTGCTGGCAGACTTAGTGTGGAGAGCTCAGAAATGCAGAGGCAAGAGAGGAGACAAGGGCCGAACTTCTGTGGGCAGAGGACACTGCGAATGTGCAAGTGGATAATCTGGATAATGTGACACCAGGATCCGAGTTGCACACAGGAGCAGCTTTGGGAAGCCTGGACTCTCCCAGCTTTGCCTGGGCAGCAATTTAGAACTGAGATCCTACTTTGTGTCTCGCAGATCCTGAGCCCGGGGGAGAAACAGCAGAAAGATCCCAGACTCGTGTGCTCTTGCAGAGCTGACCCAGCACTGTTCCCCCTCCTGTGACAATGGTTTCCCAAGGACTCGTGAAGGGGAGATTCAGGAAAACTCATTTCTGGAAGGGGCTGGAGGAGATCTAGACCTTGTGAACTCGATTTGTAGAACCCTGCATGTGAGATTTTCAGAGGAGATATAAATACACACCTCCAAGGGCAAGTCCGGGATTATGGCGCTCTTGCCGCTGAGAGGAGATGTCTGAATCCTGAATGTATTTATTGTGGACGTGCAGTGAGGTGGATTTTAAAAACACATTGCAAGTCAGGCCGCATACATCATTAAGGATGTGGGATATTAAGAAGCTTTATTATTAATTAACTTTTATATTACAGCAATGCCTAGGGAACCCTAAATGAAATCAGTGTCCCGCTCTGCAAGGGCTGAACAAACACGCTGTGCAGTGCAAACACACAAACCAGATTGACCGAACAGGCAAAGGAGGCAAACTGAGCCAGGGAGGAGTGACGCGACTGGATCTGGGGCAGGTCCTCAGCAGACGCCCCAGCTGAAACATTGCCACGTCCTGTGCGGGAGCTCTAATGGTTGTGTTTCTGCATAAACCAAGACTTAGCATTAGCATTATTTTTTCCTTCAGTGCTAGATTCCACACATTTTGGAAGCTGTCTGCAGGGGTATTTTCTGTTTCACAGATGGAATTGGACGGAGTGCAGAGTCCTCCCCATGCTCCTACAGTGGGTCAGGCACAGCACACAGAGCCCTGAACCGTGTCTGCCTATGCTGCAAGGTTTGTCCCTCCTAGGGAGAGGATCCCTCCTCTAAAAGTGCGGAATTCTCCCTAAAGACACCGAGTTCCTAGAGCAGCCACCATTTCTTATTTTCAGACAACACCCACAGAACATAAAGCTGTTTTCTGTTGACTTCCTCTATACCTTGTGACGCAGCATAACTTCTAATTTCTGCATCCTTGGTAACTGACTGTGTTCTGTCTGTTCTGTTCCCAGCAGACGTATGGCAGGCAAAGCACTTCCCCTGTATTCCCCGGACTCAACTCTTTGCGGTGCTGATTCCACCACCCGCAGTATTTCAGCAGGTGCCTTTTCTAGAAACCTTTCTGCTCTGTGATCCCTGTTCAGTGCTGGTGAAATGACCAGCAAAGCCCCTCACCCTGGGCTGGTGTTTGCTCCCGAGAGCTCCTTGCTTGTGGATCCACCCAAGCCAGGGGCCACGGACACGGGGAGGATGCAGGGAGGATGCAGGGAGGACACGAGGAGGATGCTGCGGTCCAGCCCCACAGGTTGCATCCTTGGGCACTGAAAAGCCACAGCACACAGCTGGACTCCTCTATTCATCCATTCCTCCTCCTTTTGGGATTCAGAAACTCAGCAGTCCCACCCCCTGGTCCAAACCTCTGTTTCTGTGAATTTTCCTCCTCCGTAGCGAGGCCCAAAGCAGAACAAACCTGCACATTTGGCAAAAGTGGGGCTGGCAGCGCTCTCCACGTAGCAGGGTACCAGCCGGCTGAGTTTGAGTTAATTATTTCCTTTTGAATGTCTGTGTGTTTGTTTTAGTGCTGTTAGATGTACCATGCTGTAGTACTATTAATCAAGTGTCAGGATGCTTACAGCCCTTATCTAGGCATCTTTTATTAACTACTATTTAAATTGAGATTGCTTTGCTCATCACGATGGGTTTGACCAAGCCTCCCAGGCTGTTGCTGGAGGGGATGTTGCCCACGGGTGCCTCAGCCGACATTGTTGAGGGCAGCAGGTTTTTCGCTGTCAGATCTGCTTACCCAGCAGTTTGCTAAGCCAGCATGACACCTGAAATGAGAACTGACCCTTTCTGTGGAGAACGTGGCAAATTGTTCCATCTCTGGCCTTCCTACGAGATGTGCTCGGCATTGCTAATGTGCTGAATTCTGGAGAGCAGCAGATGGGTTTTAATGGCCTTTCCCCCTGCCCGGAGTCTGACGGCAGGATGGCACCGTGTTCACGCGGTGCTGTGTGTGACGTGTGCTATGAAACTGGCAGTTCCTGATGTAGAAATGTCTGAACCCGCTGCAAAAAAGCTGTGTCACATAGCGACAGGGCTTTACACAGTCACAGTGCTAGCAATAAAACATTGCAGTCTCCCATCTAGTATGTTCAGAAGATGATGATTTTGCCTAGACAGGGTTGGATGAGCGCTGCGCGTTATTTCCCAGCCTTGGTAAATACTGGGATTTTTGCAGTGCCTCTGGTCTAGCAGTCTCAGAGCCCAGGGGAAAGAAAAGGCGTGTGGGTTACATCTCCTGAACAAGGCTTTAAGTGCCCCCATGGCACGTTAAGGTCTGTAATTGTGGTTACCTTTCTCTTACCCTGTGCTTCTCCTGGCTCTCCACTTTTCACCTGTTGTCTCTTCTTTTCTCCTTGGAATATGGTTTTAGGGCAGGAAACCTTTCATCGTGTACATGCAAAACCGCAGCTGCTCAAATCCAGGTTCCTACTCATGGGCTTTACTTCCTACACATCATTTTCCATCCCAACTGAAGTAGTGCTGGTGCTGGGTGAAGCCCTTGGAAAAGCAGGGAAGGGCTGGAGAGGGTGTGAGAGGAGGGGGATGCTCCGAAAAAGCCGCACAGTCCTGGGGAAAGAGGGAGATCAGGAGGAGGGTCCCTTGCAGAGAAAAGGGGAAGGGGGCTTGTGGAGTGTCACAAACGAAGGAAATCAGCAAAACAAAAGCTGACTGAAGTCACCACATCCTGCGAGCGTAGGACACGGATCCTGCCGGGGAGATCCAGGCTGTGAGCTGGCACAGCATCTCAGCTCCCTGGGAAAAGCCAAAGCAAATCAAACAAACAAAACCCAAAACAGGCAACAAAAAACCGGAACAAAACACGGGCTTTGGGGGAAAAGTGAGTAGAGACTGAGCCATATTGAGTGGTTATGGCCAGATGTGGGTTCACACTTGGGCATCACTGATGCCCACCTGTGCTGATACGAACTTGCCCGACCACCTGCGCTTTGGCATAGGTTTTAAGAATTGAAATAAACCGTTTCCGAGGCTCCCACAGCCCAGGTGAATGCTGTGGACACCGGTGGGGTTTGCAGCCCCAGACCCCGGGGGGAAACAGGGGAACCGGCGCCGTTTGTGGGGCTGCAGCTCCCCCCAGTGTCCGCTCTGCCTGCCCAGGGCTTCTTCCAGACCTGGAAATGTTTGTGATTTATTTTAATTGGGTTTGTTTGTTTGTTTGTTTTCCAAATGTCACAACATAGAATTAAAACATTATTTACATTCGTACAACATGAGTCATGAAGCCTCCCAACCAGGTCTTTCCCCAGCCTTCAAGTCACCCTTACTCAGAGTGGAAACCTTGTGGAACGGTTCAGCTCACCAGAGATCTCAGCTGCCGTCTCTAGATACCATTCTCTCTTACATTTAGGCTTTATATTAATTGGCTCTTGCAGACAGGCACCCTAAAGATGGACCTGCACCCTTCTATAGGCAGACAGGATGAGAAGAAATGGCCTCAAGTTGCACCAGGGGAGGTTGAGGTTGGATCTGGGAAACAATTTCTTCCCCAAAGGATGTGGGGCATTGGAACAGGCTGCCCAGGGCAGTGCTGGAGTCACCATCCCTGGAGGGTTGGACAGACGGACATGAGGTTCTCAGGGACATGGGGCAGTGCCAGGGGTGGGTTATGGTTGGACTCCATGATCTTGAGGGTCTTTTCCAACCAAAATGATTCTGTGATTCTGTGTTAAAATACCAAGGAAGGGTTTGTATTTCCAGATTGGCATCAACTCTCCGCACGCTAATGCCTGCTAACTGGTCATTTCTGTTCTAATGCTGCTGCAAACATTCCTGTTGCTGCCCAGCCCCGCTCTTGGCAACACAAGAGAAAAAGGAGACCTTTGTGTGGAAAGAGCTTTGCATGAGGCTGACGACTGCCTGGCGGTGAATGGAGCATGTGAAGGTCACAGATGCATGAGTTACATTAGGGAACATCTGGCACCAAAAGCTGCTCTGTTCTGGGCTGGGTGAGGATGGTGGATGAGCTCAGCGCAGCTGAAGAGCAAACATCTGAGGGGACGGAGAGTCCTAAACGTCCTCGGTGGTCCCAGGGAGGGCAAACTGAACAACTGCAGCCTTGAAACCCAGAAAATTAGTACAGATGAGAGAAAAAAAATTAAAGAAAGCAAACCATTTCTTGGCAGAGCCCGTATGCCCATGCAGAAGAAGTTTATTCAATCACCCGCTGGTCTGCGTTTTTGGGGAAATAAATCAGCTGAGCGGCAGGAGGCGGCTCTTGATGTCTGGCTGACATCTCTCTCCGGGCTGTTTGGCCACCTTCTCTTTGTTTGTGGTGTTCAGCACGCAGATGACTGCCGGGTGTGGGCAGAAAAAGGGGGTACCTGCCCGAGCGTGGATGCAGCGCGGGTTTGGATGTGAGGAACGGGCCGAGGCGGAGTGTGGCAGTTGCACATTCCACCCCTTCAATGCAGAAGGTGCAGGCACATCCCGCTCTTCCCCAACACATCCCCCCTTCTCCTGCAATGGGGCAGTTAATAGCTCCTGTTGTTTAACCCGCTGTCGGTGAGCTAGGAGAGGGGAAGAGGTGCCGAGAAGTCCGGAAACTTCAGGGCGCCCATAGCCAGAGTGGGGGTGCAGAAAAGCTGAGAAGCTTCTGCAGTGCCTGCAGCCAGATCTGACAAGACTATAAAAATGAGGTTCCTGCCGAGTATTCCCTTTTTGTGTGTGTCCTCTCGGAGCCACGGGCCAAATGCAGCCAAGAGAGCCTCCCCTTAGACCGGCACGTGGTCTAAGGTAACCGCCCGGCACTGGGGCTGCCTCACCTCCACGTGTGGGTGAGTGATAATAATTCCTCGCTGGACTAGTGAGTATATTCTCCCGAATAATTCCTTGCCGCTCGGGCGAGTCTTTTCCTCAGTAGACAAGTGAGTGTGTTTTCCTGGAGTCAGGGATGGCTCTGGCATAGTTTTTCGTGAACCATGTGTATGCACGCTATGGGTTTCCATTATTCTTATTTGCTGTACCCCAATAATTTCCTCAACTGATGTCTGAACCTGTATTTTAGTGCTAACCGATTGTATAAACCCCATTTCTAGTTGGTTGTTTTGCCGGACTTTCCCAGACAGAATAAAAGTCTGGTTTGGACCTCGTTGTCCACCCAAAACTAATTTTGGGGTCCCTCCGTGACACGGGGGCAGATACAAATCCCTACAGCACCTGTCTGTATGTCAGGATAAGCACCGTCACGTGCAGGGGGTTCTGGTTTGTGTGTAGCTGTTTGTTCCCTGGGACACATTGGGGATTCTCCTGAAACTCCGGAGCCATGTAAAATAGCTCCATAAAACTTGTAGGGCTTTTTAAAGGAGAAGTTACGGCCTTGCTTTGTTTTTAAAACTGCACCTTTGATTTTAAGACTTCGGGTATTGTTTGCTTTTAAAAAAAGTGAATGTTGAAGAGTTGCTATAAACTCCTTTATTTTGTTGCTTACGGAGAAAAATCCAATTATACCTAAGGGAAACAGGAATGGAGCATTTCATAAAAATATATGGTATACAAGCAAACAAAGCCTCCCCCTTCCAAAGAAATTGCTGCTTGTGTCTCTTGAGCGTTCTGGAGGGAGCACAGTGGAGCAGCTCCAGGTCGAAGGATGCTGGGCAAACCCTTTTTCCAATCAGGCAATTTGCAACTTCAATGGCTCGGTGTTCCCCTTCCATTCCTTGGTACTCATCTGAATTGGCTTTCTCAGCACTTCAGAAAGGCTTGTGTTACATTATACAAGATTTAACAGCCACTGCTTCTCCAAAGGTAATATAGGAATGTCTTCTGTATGACACAAGAGGGAGATTTCTCATTTGGGAAGCTGATTCTTTGTTGCTACCAAATGGCTGCTTTTGGTGCACCCTTCATGCAACTTCAATCTAATAACTATTTTTTTTCTATGGAAAAACGAAAAGAAATTTTGTTGGTATTTCTGATAAATGAAAATAACTGCTGGAGATGCATACTTTAAACCAAAAGGAAATAAAATGTGTTTATTTATTGTTATGCATACTTATCATATATGTTTAGAGTAATAGAATGATTTTGTTTGGAAGAGACCTTTAAGATCATGGAGTCCAACCATTAACCCTTCACAATTCTCCAGTGATATTTCTAAAGGCAATTTGATATATCAACAGCTTCTGCAGTTAAGCACCAGACCTCTCAGACTCTATAATCTTAGTGAGGAACAGAGCTGAGCTTAATGAGTAAACAGACTTAGTCACATAGGGTTTCTGGTGTTCACCGCTTGCTTTTTCCAGAGCACACCCTGGTGGGTAATGGACTTTGGTTTTGCCAGCTAGCGAGGGTGCTGCCCACTGCAGCGTGCAGCAATCCAGACCAGGCTCCAGCTCTCTTGAAATACGAGTATCTGGAGTGGAAAGTGCAGGGATGCTGTGGGTTGCAGGAATGCAGAGGCTGCAGGTTGCAGGGATGCTGTGGGTTGTAGGGATGCTATGGATCGCAGGGTCACAGCAGGTCACAGGGACGCAGCAGTTGCAGGCCACAGGGAAAACTGCGCTAAAACATTCACACAAGTGTAACCAGCCCCTGGGCCCCTTCACAGCCCCAAGGACTCTGCAAACAGCATCTCTGAACTGTCCTGGGAAAAGTAAAATATTTCCAGAGTGTGTAAGCACTTACCGAGATGCTTTTATCTCTTTGCCAAAGTAGGAAGAGCTACCGTGTGTCCTGAAAAACCCTTATGGCATTTTCATTAAAGTTTCCAAGCAAAACCTTTTTCCTGCCTCTGCCAGCCTCCCTACCCCAGCACCCTGCTTTCCATCTTTATTGGATTGGTTTCCAGGCTGATCGTATTTGACAATCAGACATTACAATCACTATGATTTTTCCTTCTCTTTATTCAAGACGCTTATGATGAGAAAAATAACCCTCAGCATGTGCTGTGGGCCTGTGGTTTTTACACAAGGGCCGTGCAAACCCCCCTGGGCTGGTGCAGCGCGGTGCGGGGGCACCATCTAGCGGGGATGAGCACCCGGTAACACTTCGCCTTAAAAATAGTCTATGCAAAGGTGTTTTTCAGCAATTAACAGCCAAGGTAACCTTCCCTGGGGTAAGGACCCCAGCTGGATTTTCATCTGGGATGCAACTGGGGACAGAGAGAGTCCAGTTGGAGGTCTGTACCTCGTGAAGTGCCTCAAGGATCGATACTGGGACCAGTACTATAAAATATATTCATCAATGACTTGGAAGAGGGAATAGAGCGTACTATCAGCAAGTTTGCTGATGACACCAAGCTGGGAGGAGTGGCTGACACTGGAAGCTGTGCTGCCATCAGAGACCTGGACAGGATGGAGAGTTGGGTGGGAAAAATTTAATTAAATAGAACAAGGGAAAGTGTAGAGTCTGGAATCTGGGCAGGAACAACCCCAGGTTCCAGTGTAAGTTGGGGAATGAGCTATTAGAGAGCAGTGTAGGGGAAAGGGACCTGGGGGTCCTGGGGACAGCAGGGTGACCATGAGCCAGCACTGGGCCCTTGTGGCCAGGAAGGCCAATGGTACCTGGGGTGGGTTAGAAGGGGGTGGTCAGTAGGTCAGAGAGGTTCTCCTGCCCCTCTGCTCTGCCCTGGGGAGACCACCCCTGGAATATTGTGTCCAGTTGTGGCCCCTCAGCTCCAGAAGGACAGGGAACTGCTGGAGAGAGTCCAGCGCAGCCACCAAGATGCTGAAGGGAGTGGAGCATCTCCCGTGTGAGGAAAGGCTGAGGGAGCTGGGGCTCTGGAGCTGGAGGAGACTGAGGGGGGACTCATTCATGGGGATCAATTTGGAAAGGGGGAGTGTCAGGAGGATGGAGCCAGGCTCTTCTCGGTGACAACCAGTGACAGGACAAGGGGCAATGGGTGCAAACTGGAACACAGGAGGTTCCACTGAAAGAGGAGAAGAAACTTGTTCCTGGTGAGGGTGTCAGAGCCTGGCCCAGGCTGCCCAGGGAGGTTGTGGAGTCTCCTCTGCAGACATTCAAACCCGCCTGGACACCTTCCTGTGGAACCTCAGCTGGGTGTTCCTGCTCCATGGGGGGATTGCACTGGATGAGCTTTCCAGGTCCCTTCCAACCCCTGACATTCTGGGGTTCTGTGACGTTTGAGCAGGGGCTGTTCGATCGGACGAGGGGTGATGATTTTTAACTAAATGAGGGGAGAGACTCGGGCCGAAGATGATGAAGAAACGTTTCACGTTCCCCGCACGGTGCCAGGGGGAAGGAAGGTGTCTCCGGGCCCCGCCCACCGCAGACACGCCCCCGCCCATCCGCGGCGGAAGTGACGCGCCAATCACGGCAGCCCGCTCGCCCGCCGCCGCCACCGCGAACAAAAGGGATTTTTCAGCCCCCGCCCCGCCCCCCTCGCCCCGGCGCCGCCGCCTGATTGGTTGGCGCCGCCGCCGCCGGCCGGCCAACGCCCTTGCCCCGCCTCCCCCGCGGTGGATTGGGCCGCGAGCGCGCCCGGCGGCGCCTCTGATTGGCGGCCGCGCCGTCCGTCACAGGCGGGCGCGAAGGGGCGGGGCGGCTGGATGGGGAGCGGAGCGGCGCGGTAGCGGTGGCGGCGCCAGGTCGGTGCGGCGGGCGCGGCTCCTGGGACGGTGGTGGTGTCGGCGGGGCCCCCGCTCCGCGCGGCTCCGGCCCGGCCTCGGCGCTGCTCCCGCGGGTGGGCCGCGGCAGGTGCGGGGCGGCCCGGTCGGCGGGGGCTGAGAGGGGCGGCAGCGGGGCCGAGCTGCGGGCGGGGGCGGCGGCGGGCGGGGGCCGGGTGGGCTGTGACCGCGGTGCGCGGAGTCTGGAGCGGGGGCGAGGGGGCGTGGAGACCGGGGGGCGTTACCGGGAGCTCGGCGTCTCTGTCTTGAACCGGGCCTGGCGGGTGGGACCGAAGCGGCGGAGCCGGCTGCTGCCCGCGGTGCCGCCTCGGGGCGGGTCGGGGGCCGCACCCCGCGCTCCGGTGCGGTGCTTGTTCGGGTTGTCCCGGCCCGGGGCAGCTCGGGAGGTACCGGCCGAGCGCGGCTGCGGGACGGCGGGTGCAGGTGCCCCCGCGCCCCGTTCGGTGCGGGTGAAGGAGCCGCTGAGCCCGGGGGTCGATCCGTCCCGAACACAAACGGGCTCCGGTAGCGGGTCAGGCGGGGGTTTGCGTCTCCTCGGCCGCTGCCCCCGGGTGTTGTGCACCCTGAAGGTTGGAGGGACTTTGTTTTAATTTTCATTGAAGCAGCTGAGCTTGCCGTGCAGTGGTTGTTCGAGGACTTTAGCAATATTTTAAACGTGAATTTTATGTATTTTTGTCATCTAGAGTAGAACTTTGAGAGCTAACAGGGTAGGGAGGATTTGAGGGGGTTGGTGTCCTTTCTCCTTTCAGCTATAAGGTGCAGAGGTGGGGGATTTAAACGCTGCTGATTTTTAACCTAATTCTCCATAGCTGTGATGCAATGTCAGGTAGTGTTGTGTGTGCACGTTTCTGAAACGTATGTTAGCTTTTTTTATTATATAAACGCATCATGTCATTATTTTAACAACTCAAACATCACGCTGTAGATGCAGCAGCATTTTTAGAAACTTGTCTATCGAGACTTTTCAAACTACTCATTTAGGTTATCTTATGAACGCAATTACGTGACTGCCTGTGCAAGCTCCTGGAAAATATCAGTTCCTCTTCAGGGACAGGAAAAGATGAAAAAAACTGATTCAGGATGGTAGACATAGCATTGCTGAATTGGCGTAGCTGTAACCACGGCTTATGAAAGGAAATACCCTTCTTCAGGGGAAAAAAAGGAACGACAAGCTACGTTCTTCTCAATTCTTTTTTAAAAAGTAGGAGAGTTTTGAGCCAAGTGCTTGTGGAGCATCTTGGAGCTTCCGCTTGCCCGGTTCCCTGTGTGTGCTGGGGCTGCTCGCCGGCCGGTGACTCAAACGTTGCTGCGGTCGGTGGGTGAAGTTCTTTGGTTCTCTTGGTTCACTTGGTTTGTGCTTTGAGCCCGAGTGAAATGTAACCTGTGATGGTTTCGTAGCCATCGCGGTGGGATTCGGGAGCTGCCGCCGTTTATCTGTGCTGTTCCTCAAGTGGCACGTGCCAAAGATAACTCGCCCTGGTTTGCTTGCGCAGTTGTATGTACATTTAAACTGGTCCTGATATTTATTTTAGGTTAAATACTGGGAAATAACTTTCAAAATATGAGTTTTATCTCTTTAAAGAGTAGGTCTGGGTGTGCTGAGGACACTCTAATGGGCCATAGCACAGCTAAAGGGAAGTTTACCTTTAGGCAAGCAGTAAGTAATTATCTTTGTTTATGCTCTGAACTCTTACTTAGTGTCCAAAAATGGTGGTTTATCTCAGACTTGGGGAAAATATTTATACCATCAGCATAAATAATGAGGTCCTTGCGGTTTGTGATCTGGGTGACTGGACTGGTCGGGATATTTCACCGAGGGCTGATGTGCCCTGCGTGTTTCTAGATCTTGTTTGTGACGCTGTGAAACGCTGTCTCTTGGTTAAAGGTTCTGAAACAATGGGTCGGGTTCCCCAGGTGCTGGGTACGGATCTGTTTGGCAGAATGGGACTGTTTGCGAGGGAGGGAGCTGGGTGACTGAGTAGGGTTGGTGTGATCTTTGATGAAGAAGTGGGACGAGGGAAGGGACGTGTCACTGGGAAGGTCAGCTCAGGAGCCTGGAGGACAGGAAGGGATTCGGATTTGGGCGGGGAGGAGAAGCTCAGATATGTGCTTATTAACTCTGATCCAGAGGTGTGTGTTCTCATAAAAAATAATAATATACAATAAATAGAGCTTTTATATATTTTTCCCATTTCCCAGCTCCCTAGCATGGGATGGCTCTGGAACTGAGCACTTGGGTTTTGTTATCGATTCAGCGTCGCAGGTATTTGCCAGGTGTGCTCTAGTGCGTTAAAAAGTTCTCTGTAGATCTGTGCAGATACAAGTGCAATTTGTTTTTTGGCGTTTTTTGAGGGCAGGGACTGTATTTGCAGCACCTGCCCACATTCTGTCCCTCAGCAGCCTGGGATGCCCCACACAAACAGCAGGTAAAGCTCTTCTGCAGCAGCAGGTTGCACACAAGGAAGCTGAGGCTGTAGCACTTGCATATCTTTAATGTTCCCTGTTGTTGTATAAATGATTGCTGTGCCAACTGGCTCCTGCTGTTTATTTCTCTAAGTATTTTTACCCATATATTTTAGGACAGGGCTTGTTTATGTTATTAAGCTGATTAAAGACTATAGCCATAGGAGCATGTTAAGAATAGCACAGCTTATTTCTATAACACTGTGCAGCGCGAGTCACAACGGGAGTGTTTAGAATATAGAATAGAAGCGATTACCACCCAGACTAATAGGTTTAAAATATCAAACTGCAGTTGGTAGCTGTCCTGGCTTTAGGAACGTGCTGCTCGGTGCTGATGGAGAGATGCGGCTGCACATTTCCATGTCACCTCTGCCCAAGAGAAGAGCACAGATTGGAAGTCCATGTTCAAAATTGGCTGCCCTGGAGTAGCGGAGTTAGAAGATAACGCTTTGTTCTAAGATCTTGAAGAAAACTTCTCCTGTTTAGTTCTGGCTTAAAGTGCCACAAAACTAATATAACTTGATGAGTATCCGGAAAAAAGAGTTGTTGCTATTTCCTATCAGCGCTGATTCAATCTTAGAATCTGGGAGTGTAGTCCGAGCAAGGACTGAGATGGTTTTGAATTTAAGTCGTGCATCTCCTGATATTCCAGGTTTAAAACCTGCTCGGGGAAGTGATGCAGCTCAGATTCAAGTACCAAGATACACAGGGGTGATGGTAAAGGCTGGAAACAGAACCCTGTTTTTCTTACCCCACATGCCTGCTTTTTTATGAATTAGCATTAATTTGCCGCTTCAGTTGCGCTCCCTCCCTTTTGTACCAGATGAACAAGTTGTGCATCACCCTCCTTCGGCGTGATCTCAGCTGCAATGTGATTAGAGCCGATACAGCGAGTTTCCGAAATGACGCTTTTAGGTCAGGTCTTGATCAGGCTGTTTTGAAGCCACGCCGGTCCCAAGTGGCTTTGCCAAACGCTTCGCTCTGTGTTTTCCTCTCGACCGTATGTGAACGGATCTGCAATAAGGAACATAGACAGCAGATCTGCAGTGTCCAGGTTTTGGGACGCCCGTCCATACCCCGGGCGCTCGTGGTTGCTCCTGCTGAAGTTTTCCTTGTGCAGCCCATGCCGTGGTGGGGCTGGCAGGAAAACTCCGGGCAAAACGTCGCTGCTTTATGGAATTTCACCTCAAACGCTGCACAAAGCCAGACCCTGACTGCACGAGGAGGAACTCGCCCTCTTAGCAGAGCGGGCGCGGAGCAGATTTCCGATTGCTCCGGCTGCGCGAGGGCCGCCGACTGCTCTCCCTGAGCAGAACTTGGTGTTCCCAGCAACTGGAAAACTGCTTTGGCATAAACAAGACAGAACTTGCATTTGTGCATAATTCTCCAAGGCACGGTTATGCAGATCAGTTGTGAAGCAGCAGTGACTTCAGAAAATGTACAGTTGAGTGTTTTAGCTGGACGGGCTGCTCTAGGAAAGGTTAATTAACCCTTTATGGCTTGCCCGTGGAGTTTGATATCTCCGAGTAGCTTTTTTGTGCTGCAGCATTTTTTGCTTGATACAGAGAGTGGCAAAAGATGGATGTGACTTGGACTGGGAAAAGGATATTTGATTGTTGTGCAAAGCACAAAACTGTATCAAAATCAGGTGTGTTTGCATCAGAGGCAAGGAAATTATTGTTAACAAAACAATATTATTACTAGGCAATGATGAGTGTATCAGCAAAGATGCAGGGGGGGGGAAGCTTTTTGTATGTGCAGCTCAAACGATGGATCTTTGTTCTTATGTGGGCACTAAAATGATATTTAATCAACGATGGTGAGATTGAAACGGTTTGAAGGAACAGTAATTAAGTGCGTGTTTTTTGCGGCATTGATTTTTTTCCTGCCTCTTCTTTTTTGTAAAGTGGTTTGGACCTGTTCCATTGGTGATGCACAATGGCATTCCTAGGAGACGCATCATAGCACCAAAATGTTCGCTTCACCGTTCAGTTGTGTAGGTGGCCCAGTCTGGACCGCACTCATCGCGGCTCTTCGGTCTCGTTTTGGTGATGTTTGCAGCTGTGTGATCCAGATGTGTGATTTACAGTAGTATGGCTTTTAAATCCCCGTGTTTTTCCCTCTCCTGTTAACTTTGGCTGCTTCTTGGTGAATATTATACTGTCAGCTTGGCCCCCGCGCCATCTGGGTGTGCGTGTGTTCGTGAGCCCTTGGGAAAAGGTGAAAAACCCATCTTCTACAACTGGAATTGGAAATGGAAGAGAAAATGTTCGCCTTGTGTATTCTCCTTTTTCTCCCTCTGGGCAATTTGCGGTCCAAAAAAGCTGGAGTTAAATGGAGATTGTGTGTCATAGCTCAGAATGCTGCTTTTAATGTGCGAAGAAATACTGGTAAACTCTGTTCCATTTTACAGGTTTTCAGGATGAATCTGGAAAAACTCAGCAAACCAGAACTACTGACGCTGTTTAGCATTCTTGAGGGAGAATTAGAAGCAAGAGATCTTGTCATAGAAGCCTTAAAGGTACGTTGTGAGCGCCGCGATAAGAGACAAAACCGACACCAGCGCCGCTGTGGGTTCTGCAGGGCATTTGTGTCCAAGGTGAAGTGCTGAGGCAAAGATTTACTGGTTCGGAATCCCATCTGAACATCAGCTATATTAGATCGTAACTGCTGTGTAACATTCTGTGTCGTGGAGTTCATTGTTGGGCTGCAAGAAGCATTTCAGGGTGAAATACAGCATTCCGCATGTGTTTTCATTGCTTCTCATAAAGAGCTGAGTAAAAGGTCTATGGGGCTTCCTTTGGGTTTGTTCTGCTTTAGGAAGGAAGGCCCCTTAAAGCAGAAACTCCTCTTGCCAGGAGGGGTCACAGGTTGGTCTTTTAGTGAGAATAACTTCACACTAAGAAAAACAAAATAAAACATCTATGGGTTTATATCGTATTGAGCCAATACGAGCAGCAGACCTGGCTCTGCTGCCACTCGCTCTTTGCTGGCAGGAGCATTAATAAAACCTTCACATGTGAGGGGACAAGGCCCTGGAGCGGGTGGCAGCTCTTGGTGCTGCTGTGGCCCGGGGGGTGGTGGTGTTTGTGGCGGTAGCTCTGGGTTTCTGCCTCCCTTGGCCACTCTCTGGCTGCTTTTCTATGTTAACGGTAAACTTAGAAAATATTTTTTAAATGTGGAGTGGATTTTTGGAGAAATGAGTCTTGACAGGCTTGAATATTGAAGACTTTTTCAAGCTGATCTGTCACTGCTCATAATGTTTAAACTTTGGGTAATTTCAGGAGAGGAATGACAGCTTGCAGGCCCGAGCGGGAACTTGGTTTACCAGCAATTGCTTCTGTAGCTTGATTCAAATACAAAAACCTTTTGGGTGTTTATGGCTAATTGGTTTTGCATTTAGACGATCTTTTTATTTTGGAGGAATGTTGTTACCCTCCCAAACCCAGTGGCGGGGTGGCAGGGTTGGCTCTTTTCTTGGAACAGACTTGTACGTTTCCCCCTGTCCTGGGATCGCTCTTCTAATTCTGTGTGGACAGAATGTGTTACCAAAACCAGCATCGCTTCAGTGTCATGGTGTGAAATGTGTGTAATCGAGCACAGGGGCACGCAGCAGCTCCTTTCCAAAGCCTTTTAATGTGTACCTTCGAATAGCACAAAGCAATTATCCTTTGTTGAAATTTAACCTGCAGTTCCCTCTCGCGTGAGGGGTTTAATATGGTTAAAATACCCTCTGATGTAATTTGTCGAGGACTCGTAGCTGAGAAGAAATTAAATGAAATTATAACCTATACTTGATAATTACGTAGCATGAAATACCAACCTAATCAAAAGTTAGGGCTATTTTCCCCTCCTTCTGCAAGGGCTGCGCTGTAGTTTTGTATCTGAAGAACGCAAGGGAAGCTGATGGGAGCAAGGGCAGAAAAGGCTTTGGATCGGAGCCGGCCCAGCAAAGGTGAGATGCTGCGGGTCTCTGGCTGGGCTGGGTCCAAAGCTGCGTTCAGTAAAGCCACGGCTTAAGCCGGGCTTCCTGCTGGCAGGAGGCTGCGTTGCCCTTTTGCTGTTGAAAGCAAAAAATGTCCCGTATCTGCTGAATCTGGTGGCTGGACAGATTTTTCAGGAGCGGAAAACTCCCAGCTTCGCTTTGGCCATTTATTTGGAATAGACACTCAGAGAAATTCTGGCCTTGCTGTGCTTTTCTTTTTGTTTACTGATAGTAACTGTGGCAACAGCTTTACTGCGCTTCACCAGCTGGAATAGCTTTATTGTGTGTGACTGTAGTTAAAGGAAAATCCACCTTGCTAATCTGTTTACTCGTGTTTTCACACATCCAAAAATGCTGCCCTGAAGAAGAAGCCTTTAAGACCAAATGAAAGATCGAAACTCGGAGCATTTAGTTTGACTTGCATGCGATAAATTGAGCTGTAACTTACACCGAGAGGGGTTTACATTAATTGCGTGTGTATGTTGGAAAGAGGCGGAGTAGAACCTGGTATTTCTTGGAGAATTGCCTGATCTTCAGCCATGGCAGTGTTTTTCTCCAGTGGTTACATTAGACACGTCAGTGGTTAAAAATCAGATGTTTATCTGCCTTTTTACTTCCCATACAGTAAGAAAAATGCATTTCCCCTCATGGGCTAATTTGACTTCTAATTCAGTTTTAAGCACTTCCAAAGTCTATAGATGTTTGAGGCAGATCCTTTGGTACATTATAGGAAAGAACGAGCACTTGCAGAGAAAAATAATACCTTAATTTATAAACCTGTAATGTGATTATAGTCCAGTCCGCAATAATGGATATTCCTGCGTGCTTAGCGAAGAGCGCGTGGCATTTAGCGGAGAGAATCCACACATGCAGATGACAAAGCCTAAAATAGTTTTCTTCTCCCTCATGATATCGGGCCACTTGGGGGCTGGCGCAGTGTCAAGACCGAGCTGCAGGGCCCGGCTTTGCAGGGCCCGGCTTTGCAGGGCCCGGCTTTGCAGGGCCCGGCTTTGCAGGGCCCGCTTGCTGAATCTGCTCCTGTTTGTCCCATCCTCTCTCCCTGTGCGTTTGCTGGGTCTTGACTCCTGATGTCCATTTCAAATTGCCACGTTACTTCCATTCGAACACGAGATACTATTAAGGATTAAGCAAACAAATCTACTGTATTCACAATATTCTTTTCCAGTGCTTCAGTTCGCTTCCTCTATTTTAAAACCTCTTTGAAAAAGAGCTTTTTTATCTTCCTGAAAGTAGCTTCCTGTCCACTACATAAATCTCCATGTTCTCCTCAGAACAGACCTGGAGTCTCACTTCTTATTGTGCTCCTTTTCCTGTAGTTATAATTGTATTTAGAGCATCCACAACACCCGATGCCGTGGGGTTGCTGTGTGACACCAAGGGCAGGTTCTCAGCCCGTGTTGCCGTGCAGAAAACCACAGGTTGGGCTTCTGAAATAACACCCCGTGCCTGGAAACAATTCAATATTTAAATAGGCCTCTATCGCTATGTTGGATCACTTTGTTCCCTGCCCTCTGTGCTTTAAATGAGAATTTTCCGTGCATTAGAAATGAAGGCCTGTTTACTTTTCGCAAAGAGCTTTCTGGCTTATTCTTTTATGTTAACGAGGCCTTGGGCAATTTAGACTGGAATAGAAACCGTCTATTTTGTGCTAATGACTGGGAGCTGCTCTTCATCGCTTTGCTTCTGGATCCAGTGATTCACTCTATAAAGCAGAATTAACGCATTGCAAAATTAAGTGTTCGTTTGTCAGCGGATTTATAAATGAAATTTACAGTGGTGTTTCAGAAACTGAAAGCCTACTTCTTGTTTAAATGGAAGTTCAGTAATGTAAAACCTTGCTGCAGATGCTGGTGAATCTTTCACAGATGGGGCAAAATGGGGTTTCTGCAGCACTTGTAAAGCAGCTGAGATGCAGCAGCGTTCCCAGGGGGGTCCTGCTGCAAGACAAGCTTTCCTTACAGCTTTTCTTGCAAGTTTGGGGAACTTTTTGTCTCTTGTTTCTCTGGTTTGCTTGATATAATACGGCAATGAAGACAAATGATGCGTTTGAGCTCAAGTGCGGCTCAGCATCCTGCTCCAGGAGCTTGGCGTTTATTTTTGTGCAAGGCCAGTGGTCCCCACCCCCATTTCCCTTCCCCGTCAGCGATCGCTGTGACCTCAGCTGCTCTGAGGGAGTGCGGTCTGGATGAGCGGGGGCTGAGGTGACTGCAAACGGGCTGAAGGGAGAGAGCCGGAGAGTTGTGGTCAATGGGGCAGAGTCCACTTGAGACCTGGATCCAGTGCAGTGGCTCAGGGGTCAGTGCTGGGGCCTGGACAGGCTGGAGAGCTGGGCAGGGAGAAATTTAATGAAATAGAACAAGGGCAAGTGTAGAGTCTTGAATCTGGGCAGGAACAACCCCAGGTTCCAGTGTAAGTTGGGGAATGACCTATTAGAGAGCAGTGTAGGGGAAAGGGAGCTGGGGGTCCTGGGGACAGCAGGGTGACCATGAGCCAGCACTGGGCCCTTGTGGCCAGGAAGGCCAATGGTACCTGGGGTGGGTTAGAAGGGGGTGGTCAGTAGGTCAGAGAGGTTCTCCTGCCCCTCTGCTCTGCCCTGGGGAGACCACCCCTGGAATATTGTGTCCAGTTGTGTCCCCTCAGTTCCAGAAGGACAGGGAACTGCTGCAGAGAGTCCAGCGCAGCCACCAAGATGCTGAAGGGAGCGGAGCATCTCCCGTGTGAGGAAAGGCTGAGGGAGCTGGGGCTCTGGAGCTGGAGAAGAGGAGACTGAGGGGGGACTCATTCATGGGGATCAATATGGAAAGGGGGAGTGTCAGGAGGATGGAACCAGGCTCTTCTGGGTGACAACCAGTGACAGGACAAGGGGCAATGGGTGCAAACTGGAACACAGGAGGTTCCACTTAAATGTGAGAAGCAACTTGTTCCTGGTGAGGGTGGCAGAGCCTGGCCCAGGCTGCCCAGGGAGGTTGTGGAGTCTCCTTCTCTGCAGACATTCAAACCCGCCTGGACACCTTCCTGTGGAACCTCAGCTGGGTGTTCCTGCTCCATGGGGCGATTGCACTGGATGAGCTTTTCAGGGCCCTTCAACCCCTGGCATTCTGTGGTTCTGTGATTCTGTGAATATCTGTGTCTGGGGAGAGAAGCTCATAAGGAAGTTCAAGGCAGTAAGAAGCTATTTAAAGATTCTCTGTAACACAAAGGAGGAACTTCTGTGCCATTTGGTACTGGAGATTTGCACACGCGGGAGCTGCAGTTTAATTAACAGCGTGTTTGTGTTGTGCCGAGGGTTAAAACCTGAACTCTAAAATTACAGGCGAGAGTTTAATATTCATCTTTGTGTCCAAAAAAATACTTGAAACAAGTCTTGGAAATTCCCCGTTTGATGTTCCAGTAAAACAAGTTGTAAAGTTTATTGAAGGCAGAGTGAAAATGCTGTCTCATAAATAAGGTTTCAGTAAAAGGAAATATTTTTTTTTAAAAAAACCCCCAACAGACTAAAACACAAATAGATGATGGGAAACATTCATCCCAGACCAGACTGGAAATCCCAAGAGGAAACAGAAGCTTTTCCCTGACAAAGTGAAGCTTTTGCTTTGCCTGGTTGCTCAGGGAACGTCTCTTTGCTTGTGTCAGATGCTGCTTCTGCTCCATAAAACCAGCATTACGTCTTTTCAAACGGAGCAGCAGTGGCCAACCCCCCTCATTTGAACCGAAAGTCAACCCGTTTAAAGTGTCGCCCTCTCTGCATGTGCCTCATTCTTCCAATTGCCAGGAATTCTATTTCTGGAGAACAGTTC
This sequence comes from Patagioenas fasciata, assembly GCF_037038585.1. Lineage (NCBI taxonomy): Eukaryota > Metazoa > Chordata > Aves > Columbiformes > Columbidae > Patagioenas > Patagioenas fasciata. The sequence goes on from NC_092540.1 coordinate 4,130,330, forward strand.
ATGTGCGTGGCTGCTCCCTATTCTAAGAGCAGCCCAATAGTCTGTTTAGCTGCTTTTGGCATTTGAATGTTTTGATGGGAAATTCAGCATATTTGAGGTGATACAGGTGGAGCTACTAAATTAGAGGAGATTCTGATTGCGGGAGATCACAGAGCGCAATTGATGCTGTTGGGACTATGCAGGTCATCTCTGGTTTTCCAGATGAAATTTTCAACTCCAAAGTTAATGCTTTTTGTAGCCTCATTTCCTTATTATTGAAGCTTGGTTTCCTGTGGATTCCTCTGTTCTAATAGATTGATACTGGGATCTGAGATCTAAGGTGCTTTTTATCCACTTGGAAGCGGAACATTTCTCTTCAATCATCAAGTTCCTTCTGTTTTGAGCAAAAACCATGTTTAAGGCTGAATTCCAGCTCGGGACAAAATCAGAACTCTTGGAGACGTTTCTAGGTGACCTCCCACATTAGTAGAGGTTGAAGAGTTGCTCAGTGATGAGCAAGAGCGATAGGAGAAGTCGCCAATATATGTGACAGTTCAATATCTGCATAAAATAACCCGGGGCTTAATTTTAGAAGAGGTGTCCCAATTGTTTCAGTGACAGAGGTGGCTGCTCCATGGGACCCAAAGCACAGGGGATATTTGCCCCCTCCAGTACCAACTTTGACCTGCAGCGTCAAGATAAAAATTCATATCTATATTTGTATTTCCAAGTGTGTGGTGGCCCAAATGCAAAAAACACTGGATTTATTGTAAACTACATGTGGTCGTGTAGGATGACCTGTTTAAGGCTTTTCCTAGTCTAGACACCTTTAATTAAATGCTTGTGCTCTGCTGGCTACTGAAGGAGAAGGGCTGGACTCGAGAAAGCTGTTAATGTTATGATAGTCTCATCTGTTTGTCATGCTAGTTCAGGAAAAGACTTAATTGCTCCAAGTAACAAGGAGGAACTTCTTGTTCTTTCCCAGACAGGAAATAACCCCCCCCGAAATTCAAGATTGTTCAGAGCCCAGCGCTGCCGGGAGCAGAGGAGAACGCGGCTGCTCTTACACCTTCGCTACTGGCAGCAAATCAGAGTTTATAGGTAGCGGGTGTGACCTTAATCCCAAATCTTTAAGATTATTCTTAGAAAGAAGTTGCACAGAAATAATGTTTTCAAATATCCCCGCTTTGCTGAGGCTGTTGAAGCCCTTAGGAAGGGTTTATCCTGTTTCTGTGTGGCTGGGATCATACTGGGTAGACTGGGCTTAAAGGAAGCGCAGCTCATCTGTCAAAGCAGTTAGGATAGCTGAGTGAATATCCCGATTTGTATTTATAGACTTTTTTATTGCTTGAGTCACTGAGACGTTCCCTACGGGCACTTAGAGCGAGGTTTAGTTGAGTCATTTTTATAAATCCTTCGGAATAACTGAAGATTCTCTGTCTTTCCAAAAAAAAAAAAGGGCAAGCCTGTAGTTTTTCCTGTGATTCATTAAAGCGGGGCTGGTTCACTGTCCAGGGCCACCCTCCCATTTCCAGGGCTGATCTTTTCCTTCCTCTCCCTTTTTTTTCAATGTAAAGTTAGAACAATATCTTGAGTTCTGATCAAAGCTCTCCACTGTTCCTGGTGGATGTTGTTGATAAGGAGGGAGGGATATTTGTGCGTATTTTTTACTGCAAGGGTTTAAATACAACTCCAAACCGGTATCATAGGACAAGTGTCCCTAACTGGGTTTGCTCATCAAGAAGATATGGAAAGAAAAGTATTTTGTTTTGATTTGTTATGCCTCTTGTCAAGGTAATCACAGAATGGACTGGGTTGGAAAAGATCATCCAGTCCAACCCTTGGTCCAACTCCAGCCCATTGACCAGATCATGGCACTGAGCGCCATGGCCAATCTCAGTTTACAAACCTCCAGGGCCGGTGAGTCCAGCACCTCCCTGGGCAGCCATTCCAATGCTGACCACTCTCTCTGCACAGAATTGCTTTCTCATCTCCAGCCTCAATTTCCCCTGGCAGAGTTGAAGCCCCTGCCCCCTTGTCCTGTTGCTGACTGCCTGGGAGAAAGAGACACATCTCCCGTGTGAGGAAAGGTTGAGGGAACTGGTGCTCCAGCTGGAGCTGGAGAAGAGGAGACTGAGGGGGGACTCATTCATGGGGATCAATATGGAAAGGGGCAGTGTCAGGAGGATGGAGCCAGGCTCTTCTGGGTGACAACCAGTGACAGGACAAGGGGCAATGGGTGCAAACTGGAACACAGGAGATTCCACTTAAATTTGAGAAGCAACTTGTTCCTGGTGAGGGTGGCAGAGCCCGGCCCAGGCTGCCCAGGGAGGTTGTGGAGTCTCCTTCTCTGCAGACATTCAAACCCGCCTGGACCCCTTCCTGTGGAACCTCAGCTGGGTGTTCCTGCTCCATGGGGGGATTGCACTGGATGAGCTTTCCAGGTCACTTCAACCCCTGACATTCTGTGGTTCAGTGAATAGTGGAGAACCATCAACTTTTGCCCATTTTAAGTGTATTAATGAGCATTTAATTAGCTTGGAGCTTAGCTGCCAGTAGATCTCTCAACAGGTTTGTCCTGTGAATTACCGTCTCAATTTTTGTGTGTTAACCAAGGACCTTTACCATGACACGCTTGTGTCTGGAAACTCTCATTCTTGCAGCAGATAAGAGGATACGAATCAGGCTGTGTTAAGATCTGTTTGTCTCTAAGTGGAAAACCGCGGAAGATTAATATTAACTACAAATTACTTGCTTCTGTAGCTAGCTTCCTATTTTAAATGTATTGAAATGCAGCTTTGGTTTTGTGTTGCAGGCCCAGCATAGAGACACGTTCATTGAAGAACGCTATGGGAAGTACAACATCAGTGACCCGTTGATGGCTTTGCAGAGGGATTTTGAGACCTTGAAAGAGGGAAATCATGGTGAAAAGCAACCAGTCTGCTCCAATCCCTTATCGATCCTCAAAGTGGTGATGAAACACTGCAAGAACATGCAGGAAAGAATGTTATCCCAACTGGCTGCTGCGGAAAGCAGACACAGGAAGGTGGGTTTGGGTCAAATAAGATGTGCAGAAGTTAATAGTTGCGTTTTGATAATGTGTTAACTTCAGCAAAAAACACTTAAATGCCTTGAGTTTTGGTAACTGAAAGACTTTGCGTTGTAGCGCTCTATCGTAACCTTTTCACAGGCTACTTTTCCTGCTGTGGTTAAAACTTATTAAATGTTGTACCAAAGATCTCAAGTCCAAGCAGTTGCATTCTGTCACTAACCAAATGGTGCAAAGTTGAACCCTCGGTTTCATTGCTCATCAGCGTGTGGGTTAAAGTTTATTTTCCCGTAATTTATTTTGATAAAGTGGAGCAAGTTCCTTCCAGTCTGTGAACAATCTGACGCATTTCTGTTGCAGAAACTTTACTTATGACATAATCAGCCAGCCAGCTCGACTCTTCATGGGAGACACCGTTTCTTCTCTAAATCGTTGTTGGGAGAGCCTGGAGTTTTGGTGGTTAATAAGGCAGAGTCTCTTGGGAACTTTATATTCTGGCTTGTTTGTTAATAGAATTTCAGTTATTTATGTAATTCAGCGTTAAAGCTGAAGGAGCTCCTTCACTGGGCCCTCATGGCAAGCAGCTTCATTTCAAGAGCTCATCTTGTTCTTAAGTGGAAGAGCAAATTAATGTTCATGGTCCTGCCAGGAACTTCTGATGAGGGCACTGTACAAGCAAGGACTGATACCCTGTTTCCCCAGAAATAAGACAGGGTCTTATATTAATTTTTGCTTCAAAAGATGCATTGAGGCATATTTCAGGGGATGTTTTGTTGTTCCATGAACAACAATGTACATTTATTCTTGAACAGAAATTCAAACGTGGCCATATCGTCACGTTCTGTCACATCTGTCCTCCTGCATCCTATTGCCAAATAATTTTGCTTTCTTACATGTATAGCTGCTTGAACACTATTTAAATGACTCTTTCTTATTAGCTGTGATTTGGGCTTATTTTGGGAATAGGGCTTATATTTCAAGCATCCTGAAAAATCATGCTAGGGCTTATTTTGGGGGTAGGTCTTATTTTTGAGGAAACCGGGTAATGTGAACTTCCCAAGGCTATTCTGCAGTCTGGAGGAAAAGCAGGCGATTTAGCTGTTTAATAGTAAAATGAAGGATTTCCTGACTTATTTCTCAAACTGACTCAACTATACCAGAATAACACAGTTCTGTAACTTGTCCAAAAGCCACTTTTATGAGATTTGGAGTTGAACTGAGATGCCGGAGGCTGCGGCGGTTGCTCTCCCCTGTTGTGAATCTCTCCCTGTTTTGCACCAGCTTGTGCAATAAGTGTCCTGGGCTGTTTGTTCGGCAGGTGATCCTGGACCTGGAGGAGGAGCGGCAGCGGCACGCCCAGGACACGGCCGAGGGCGACGATGTCACCTACATGCTGGAGAAGGAGCGGGAGCGGCTCACCCAGCAGGTACCTGCAATTACCCAACCCGCGGAAAGCCCAACGCGATCAGAGATTGCAACGTGTGATCGGAGATCACAACCTGCGCGTTGGAAGAGCAGCAGGGACCTCCCTCCTTGGGAAGGCAACAAAGATGCTGAAGGGAGTGGAGCATCTCCCGTGTGAGGAAAGGCTGAGGGAGCTGGGGCTCTGGAGCTGGAGGAGAGGAGACTGAGGGGGGACTCATTGATGGGGATCAATATGGAAAGGGGGAGTGTCAGGAGGATGGAGCCAGGCTCTTCTGGGTGACAACCAGTGACAGGACAAGGGGCAATGGGTGCAAACTGGAACACAGGAGGATCCACTTAAATGTGAGAAGAAACTTGTTTGTGGTGAGGGTGGCAGAGCCTGGCCCAGGCTGCCCAGGGAGGTTGTGGAGTCTCCTTCTCTGCAGACATTCAAACCCGCCTGGACACCTTCCTGTGGAACCTCAGCTGGGTGTTCCTGCTCCATGGGGGGATTGCACTGGATGAGCTTTCCAGGGCTCTTCAACCCCTGACATTCTGGGATTCTGTGAAGGCGCTTGTATGGTTTCAATCTGAAAAACAGAGGTTATTCCACAATGATAATAAATATTTAAGCTACTGTTTTCTGTTACTCAAGCGCTGTAGACTGTATTAAACTTACATGTCAGCATTTTAAAGTCTACATGCCTTTAAAGGCAGAGCAACAAAGCAGTAAATGAGGTGGAAGGAAGCTTTGCCTGTTCAATCAGCACATGGCAGCCTGGGTGTACATCAGTTCACACAGGATACAGCTACTAGTAAGTAATATTTCGTAATAGGTGCAACCTGAGTCATCCAAGAAACCTGGGGCAAGAAACTTCCTGAGGCATTGCCATCTTGTCAAGTGCCATTTCCCCAAGGGGCACAGTAACCCCATTCCCTTCTGGCGGCATTATACTTCATTTACTTTCGGGAGGTTTCATGGTTCCCTTAGAGTCTTTTTTTTTAATTATTATTCTTGTTTTCCAGTTGGAGTTTGAAAAATCCCAAGTGAAAAAGTTTGAAAAAGAACAGAAGAAGCTGTCCAGCCAGCTGGAGGAGGAGAGGGCACGGCACAAGCAGCTGTCGTCCATGCTGGTGGTGGAGTGCAAGAAAGCCACGGCCAAAGCAGCTGAAGAGGCGCAGAAGACGGCAGAATTGAGCTTGAAATTGGAAAAAGAGAAGAGTAAGGTGAGTAAACTGGAAGAGGAGCTGGCGTCCAAGAGGAAGCGGGGTTTACAGATGGAAGCACAGGTGGAAAAGCAGCTCTCGGAGTTCGACATCGAAAGAGAGCAGCTGAAAGCCAAGCTGAACAGAGAAGAAAACCGTACAAAAGCACTTAAAGAAGAGGTGGAATGTCTGAAGAAAGCCCTGAAAGAGCTGGAGGCTTCTTGCCCTACCGAGGCTTCACCGCCGAGCCCCGTGGTGACGTCCAGGGGTGTCGCAACCGAGAGTCCCCCGCTGAGGTCTGTGTCCTGCCAGACCGAGTGTCCGCAGGCAGAGCGAGCGCATCCCGCCAGCGCCAGCAAAGCCGCTCACACCGCGACCCCCAGCCCCGCGACTCCTCATCCCTACGCCAAGTCCAACGGTCACTGCGATCCCGACGTCCAGGTGGGTGCTGAGCTCCTGCAGGCGACTGCGGTGGAGAACCAGGTTCCGAAGGAGAAATCTGGTGCAGCGCCAGAAAACGCCATTGAGAATGGAAGTTCTCCTGTGAGAACGGAGTCGCCGGTGCAGCTGACGCCCCAGCTCCCGTCCAGCGGGGTGTCCCTGTCCCCCGGTGCCACGGCCGCCTCCTCTCTGACCCCTTCTCCCTGCTCCTCGCCGGTTCTGGCCAAACGCTTGGTGGGAGCTTCCGCCAGCAGCCCTGGTTACCAGTCGTCCTACCAGGTGGGCATAAACCAGCGTTTCCATGCCGCTCGGCACAAGTTTCAGTCTCAGGCCGAACAGGACCACCAGTCGAGCGGTCTGCAGAGCCCACCCTCGCGGGATCTGTCTCCCACCCTGGCAGACAACTCCGCCGCCAAGCAGCTGGCCCGCAACACCGTCACTCAGGTCCTGTCCAGATTCACCAGCCAGCAGGGACCTATCAAACCCGTCTCCCCTAACAGCTCGCCTTTTGGCACGGACTATCGAAATCTGGCGAACGCCGCGAGCCCCAAAAACGAATCTGCTCACTCTCCAAGCCCTGGCAAGGTTTCCAGTCCGCTAAGCCCCTTGTCTCCTGGCGTTAAGTCCCCAACCATTCCTAGAGCAGAGAGAGGGAACCCTCCGCCCATTCCTCCCAAGAAGCCCGGCCTGGCGCAGTCACCCGCTGCTCCCGCTCCGCCGAACAAAACCTCTTCCCAGGCACCCATGGGTGTCCCTGTGGACGTGGCGAGCAGCTGCTCCATGGGCTCCGCCGTGTCCAATGGCAAAGACATTGAGATCCTCCTGCCGACCAGCAGCTAGTCCGCGGAGAATGTGAATGTGACGTTCCATGGCTTAGCATCCTAGAGCTAGGACGCTGTTTTTTCCACTCCGTGTTATTTATTTCCATAGTGGCAGATCCTGTCTGTATAAAGCATTTAGTATATATATATTTTTTTCTTTTTTTAATAGGTAGAATATTTTTGTTTATGAAGAAACCTTAACTACAGCTATACAGTAGCCTCAAAATGTCTCACGACAGCAGTCAAATCATTAGAGATAATGAGAACCCTAATCACGTGGCGGGACCTAGCTAGCAAACTCTAATGGGACTGAAATACTACTTTTAAATTATGCAGAAATAACTTTTGTGGACTTTTTACTCCAGACAAACCTTTTATAACAAGTGCCTGAACTAAGCCTGCGATATGAATGTGATTCTCTGAGGAGGGGGAGCAGGGGGACCATCCAACTGCAGAAACAATTCTTGTGAGTCATGAATGTTGAAACCAACACTGTTTATCTTCTTCACTCTTTTCCATTTGCTAAAATAAGTTAGCAAATGTGCTACGAATTCTATAAGGTGACCGCCAGCCCCACGTGGCCGCGCTTTGTCCTATAGGATGTAGCTCCGGCTCTTTGAGGAAGCACACGGAAGATTTGGGGGGTAAAATTTAGCCATAATACAACCCAGATTCCTTCTTTTTCATGGTCTGCGTGGCCCTTTTTGTGTTCCTGTAACACGTTCTGCAGTTGTGTTACAGGATTTTGAAGTCCCGTGTGCTTTAAAGAACTGGTTTCTGGTGCGTCACCTTGAATTTCCAAGCTCTTCAAGCATTCTACTGTTGTGTGTAGAACTTCTGAGAAAAGAATCTTGCTATTACTTGACAAAGATCTCGCTATTACTTGAAATAAAGCAAAATCACTAGTCCATATGATACAGGTTTTCTGCAACAGTAACATGGGATCTTCTACTATGAACAAAAGCAATAATTGTGTTCTTCATCTGTATCAGTTGTGTTCAGCTGACCTGGATTTTACCCACTAATTAGCTATGGGATCTTACTGGCTTTCCTTGGCTGCAAATATGGAACCAAATCGTTACTGTCATGTGTAATTAAATATGTATATATGTGTAAGTAGCTTCACACACATATATATTATATACACAATGTATTGGGAAAATCTTTATTCCTGACGAATGAAGAAATATGAAGAAAATGTGGGAATGTGAGATGTTTAAATTCACTTAGAGTGAGGAATCGCCCGAGTTGGAGGCAAATTGTGTGTGTGAAAATATTACTTGGGTCCTAGAGGTGGGAAGAAACCGCAGGTTGTGCAGAAATCTTCACTGCGAGAAGCAGCATCCCCAGCTGCTTCTCTGAGTCACCGCGGGGAGAAATCGGGGAACAAAAGCACCGCAGGCCAGCGGCGGAGAGCCCAGCCCAGTTAATTACCTCTGGCGTTTGGTACATGAGCTGGTCCTAAATTTAGAACTGGACTTGCCGCTCGGCGTCGGGCGCCGTGCAGCGTTTCCCTGCGCGGGGGCCGAGCTGCGGCGTCTCACCGCCGGAGACGCTTTCTCTGTGTCATTTAGCGATGTTTAATTAGGCTCATTCCGTAGCACCAGCTCCATGGCGGGACGGATCCCTGGGCCGGCGGAGGACGCGCTGCTCACATCACCCGGAGGGTTCCACACACCTTTCAGAAGCCTGTTAAACGGTGACATTACACGCTGTTGTCCCTAACGCGGTGGCACGGGCCGTGTGCCGACCGCACGGAGCCACAGACGGCCCAGCAGTGACTTTTGGAAGCACATTTATTACCTTTATAAGTAGCTACAGCAGATCGGTTTGGTTATTTTTGGCCCGTGGATCACTTGGGATTCAAAAGCGAGGCTTTCATATCCACCACTTTAACGTGTTTCTTGGCTTTTACATTAATCTAAATGATATTATCCTCTATCAATAGCTCTATAGAGAGAGATCTACTATGATGAAGTCTATTAGGAAATGCACTGAGTACTGTTTCTTCTAAAGTATAATATGGGAAGGGGTATGCAAAAGAATGTATTTTTGCTAGTAGCCTGTCTCCTGAGAGGAAACCAAGCACAAGATATTAAAATGGATCCAACTAATTCAGTAAGACATTTAGAGTTAGTATTTAACTGTTGATGTAGATTCTGTGTGGAAGCAACTAAATGTTCCTTCTATAACTCACGCCTGTTGTAAACAGACATTGTCGCAGAGTTTGTCACTGGCTAATGGGAGTATAATGAAGTGCAAAATGTATACACTAGTATTAATTCATTAACACTTGTAAATTTGTAAAGCCAAATGTACCAAGCTGAAGTCTTTAATCATTTTTATAGCTGATGGCGTTAAACATGTTAAACATTCATATTATCAATAAAGGATTTTATTTTTAAGATGTGCAAACAGCTTAAGAAAATGTCTGGAGTGGGGACAGACACGGTGCGGGGGCGATGGCCGGCGTCTGTAATTCTGTGGAAACCAGAGCTTTACCGGGTGCTCTGAAGTGCACGTTTAGTGAGGGTACCCAGCCCAGGGTACGCTGCGTGTGGTGCGGTCCGGGCCGAGCTGCCCACCCGTGTCCCCATCGGAGCCGGCGCTGTGGCTCGGGAGCTCCATGGGCAGCACTGCGCTCTGGCCAGCTGTGCCTTTCAGGTATTTTAACGTAAAAACAACATTCCTGGAGTACCTCCTTGCAGTATTGTTATATTGAACCAATAATATTTTGGGACCATTCTATTAATAGAGGCCAATGGCATTCTGGGGTGGATTAGAAGGGGGGTGGTCAGTAGGTCAGAGAGGTTCTCCTGCCCCTCTGCTCTGCCCTGGGGAGACCACACCTGGAATATTGTGTCCAGTTGTGGCCCCTCAGTTCCAGAAGGACAGGGAACTGCTGGAGAGAGTCCAGCGCAGCCACCAAGATGCTGAAGGGAGTGGAGCATCTCCCGTGTGAGGAAAGGCTGAGGGAGCTGGGGCTCTGGAGCTGGAGAAGAGGACACTGAGGGGGGACTCATTCATGTTTACAGATATATAAAGGGTGGGTGTCACGAAGATGGAGCCAGGCTCGGTCGTGTCACAGGGCACCGGTGAGCCCAGTAAAGGCCCAGGCTGCAGAAAAGTCCCCTTTGTGTGGGTGCGAGGAGCCCGCGTGTCTCCCCTGGAGAGCCGGGGCCCGGGGAAGAGTCCACAACAGTTTGTCTCCCCAGTGTACACCCCCACAGCGACCTGATTTTCTTATCTTTTTATCCCTTCAGTCAAACAGGTTTTGCCACAACCTGGGCAGAAGCTCTTTGTTGATCTCTTGAAGCCCGATGGCATCTCGGGGGAGCGCTGCGTGGGTGACGGTACCTCCGTCGGTACAGCCAAAACCAGCAGCTTGTTCCCTGTCCCCATCTCGTCTGCCCCGGAGCGGGGAGCCCTGCCCAGGCGGGGATGGGAACGGGTGAGTGTCTCAGCCACAGCCCTGCTTTATTTCATAGCAGTGCAGGTGGAAAGTCCTTGCCCACGCCTGGAATGCCTACAAACCCTCTTATAACCCTTGTCTCCGGTGCGCTGTGCACAATGAGGGAAGGCGTTCGGCCCAGCTCTGGGTGAGGCATTTATAGCGCCACGAGCCCAACCCAGCCCCGTGTCCCTGCGCGGGACAGGGTGAGTCAGCTCCCCAAACACAAGGCGTCTATTCATCCCCGAAACTGCTCCGTGCCAGCTCTGTCCCGCTGTGCCCTGGCTGTGTGTGCAGGGCTGCGTGCGCCCGGGGACAGAGGGGCCGCAGGGGCTTTATCTCTCCCTCCCACAGCCACAGTGCAAAGTCACCCCTGCACCTTGGAGGGCTCGGGTTGCACCCTCCTGTGGTGGGACCAGAGGAAACGGCCTCAAGTTGCACCAGGGGAGGTTGAGGTTGGATGTGGGGAACAATTTCTTCCCCAAAGGGCTGTGGGGCATTGGAACAGGCTGCCCAGGGCAGTGCTGGAGTCACCATCCCTGGAGGGTTGGACAGACGGACATGAGGTTCTCAGGACATGGGGCAGTGCCAGGGGTGGGTTATGGTTGAACTCCATGATCTTGAGGGGCTCTTCCAACTGAAATGATCCTGTGACTGTAGCCCAGAGCACTTGTTTTCCCGGCGTGAGGCCGAACGCTGCGGGGAGAGCCGAGCGCACGTTCCTCTTCCGCCACCTTCCCCCCGGCTCCCGCCCCTCCACGTGTCCGAGCGCTCCGCCCCGGGCGGGGACACGGCGGGGGAACCGGGCTGGTGCACGGCCACACGGAGCCGCTAGAGGGCGCTCTGCGGCCGGGAACGGCGCGGAAAATCCGGGTGAAAAATCCCGGAATTTGACAAGCTGAGTTTGACACCTCCCATGAATTCCTGAGGACAGGATAAGCCAAGGGTATCCGCGTTCTTCTCAAGGATTTTAATTCGAAGAATGGATTGAGCCACAAGATGCTGAAGGGAGTGGAGCATCTCCCGTGTGAGGAAAGGCTGAGGGAGCTGGGGCTCTGGAGCTGGAGAAGAGGAGACTGAGGGGGGACTCATTCATGGGGATCAATATGGAAAGGGTGAGTGTCAGGAGGATGGAGCCAGGCTCTTCTCGGTGACAACCAGTGACAGGACAAGGGGCAATGGGTGCAAACTGGAACACAAGAGGTTCCACTTAAATCTGAGAAGCAACTTGTTCCTGGTGAGGGTGGCAGAGCCTGGCCCAGGCTGCCCAGGGAGGTTGTGGAGTCTCCTTCTCTGCAGACATTCAAACCCGCCTGGACACCTTCCTGTGGAACCTCAGCTGGGTGTTCCTGCTCCATGGGGGGATTGCACTGGATGAGCTTTCCAGGGCCCTTCAACCCCTGACATTCTGGGATTCTGTGAAAAATGGGACTAAGCCCTAAACAAGATTCCAGAAGATAAGTATGTGTCTAGCCTCTTCTTCTTCATCATCCGACGTGCTGGTACAGAGAAGCTGGAATACTGTGAAGTCCTTCAATCACTCTTTAAAAGTAATAATTAAAAATAAAACACAACAAAACAAAAAAACACCCACTTTCTCATCAAATGTTTCAAGGCTTCCAAGCCACTCAAAGCTAATGCTGGTGAACTGTGCAAAAGTGCTGGAGCGGAGAGGTAGGACACAGAGAGCTCCTCAAACATCGACACCAAACATCTCCGTGGCTCCGGACCCGAAGTGCTGCACGCGTTCCTTGCTGTCCAAAGCCGTTTGCTTCAGCAGCTGCAAATTCAGCCCGTCTCTCACACACCGGGAGTGGGGGCAGCCCTGTTTAACCTGCAGGAGCAAATTGATGGGTTTAGCTAGAATTGGGTCACCTGGGCTCATGCAGTCCCAAAATATAATTTGGGCTGGGCACCCATCTCTGGGCTTGTTCCAGTGTCTCTTCATACTGAAAGCATACCTGAGCTTTTCTTACCCCCTTATTCACAGTGCACATGTTGCAATAACATAACTGTTCCTATAAAAACAGGGCTGGGCTCAATCACCAATTTCTTTTTCTCTTTCAAAATCTGATCTGAATCTCTTTGACATTTTGATGTGCCTATTCCTACTGTTGATTTGCATTGAGATCCTCAAAATAGGTTGCAGAGGAAGGAACCCACGGGGTTTGTCAGCAGTAGGATGCTGAGTTTTGCACAGAGTTTCATCCAGAAATGGAAACCACCCACTTCTCCATGGCAGTGAGCAGCTGCCAGTGCTGAGCAGGAAAAAGGCTGGAAAGAGGGCGTAGACACGACATAGCATTTGCAGGAGATCATGCTTAAACTTCCAAGAACGATAAACTCTCTTCTGCTGCCAGATCATGATGTAAACCTGCTCCCATTAGAACCCCATGTGAGCCAGCCCAGGAGAAGCTGTGGTTGTGCTCAGCACAGCTCCCAGGGAGCCCACCCAGACTCACTACCCCTTCCTGGGGCAGCGCAGGGTGTCAGGGCAGGAATCCCCATCTCTGGGTGCTCTTACCGCTCGATGATGCCGTTGTTGAACTGGAGATCACAAGTTACCGACCTCATCTGCTCCAGGAGCTCCTGCATCCTGCCGGGGACACAAGCAGCCCCTTAGCACCCCGCGGTCATCGAGCGGGGTGATGGGTGCGCGGGGGTGAAGGGCTAACGCAGCTCGTCCCTGTGGACACAGAGCCCTCGCCCCATCGCTCACCCAGCTGCTGGTGCAAAGGATGAGCGAGTCCCGCTTGTCCCGGAGGAGCTGGGCTGTCCACAAAACCCTCTTCAAGTGACTCACCGAAAAGCCATCTCCTGGCGTGCCTGGCTCAGATGGACAGGTGAAGGCGCGGGAGGAACCGGGGCCAAACTCCGTTTCTCCGTCTGGAGAAACCTGTCCAGAACCTGTGGACACAGAGCCATGGCAGCCCCAGCAGCAGTGGCTGTTTGCGGTGTCTGCCCTGGGACACAGCCCCGGGAAATGCCACCTCCACAGTCACCCCTGCACCTCCACCTCTGCAGAACGAGCAACGCAGAATCACCAAAGCACCAGGGCATCTACCAGGTGGCTGCGCTGCAGTTTGTCAGATAGCCCACCATGAGAGCCGGAGGTGAAGCATCATCTCTTCTACTGCTGCAATTCCTGTTTATTGGGTAGAGATACCCCAGTGCCACGGCCAAAATTTGACCCGTTCCTTGCTCTCCAAAGTGGGGGAAAGCAGGATGGCCAGTGTGGATCACTCACAAAAAACTGCAGCAAGATCATAGACCAGTTTGGGTTGAAGGGACCTTCCCAGCTCCCCCATGTCCCATGAGCAGGGACATCTTCAGCAGCTCAGGTTGCTCAGAGCCCCATCCAGCCTGGCCTGGGATGTCTCCAGGGATGCTTCATCCACCACCTCTCTGGCCAACCTGGGCCAGGCTCTCACCACCCACAGGGCCAATAATTTCTTGTTTAAAAAGCCGTTTCAAACCACTCTGGTGTTTCCCTGCTGATGCATGTGGTGGGCGCTGGGAGAGGGGAGCAGCAGTGATGTCTGGACCAGGGAGATGCTGCAGCAGCATCCGCGGGCACCTACGCTGTGCAGGCAGTCCTGGCACTCCGTCATCTCCACGCTGCAGGCGCTGATGCGGTTGCTGAGCCTCTTCAGATGCTTCTTTATCTCGTAGACTTTCCTAGAAAGAAAAACGATGGCAACGTTTCCAGTCAATGATCAGCAGCAGTGTGGGTCGTTAGATGTTGTTTATTATGTGCTTGGTTTATTTTTGCATCGCTTTCTGCAGATGCTTCTGGACCTAAGTGAAAATCCTGAAGGAAAGCAAGCGAGTCACAACAGCATTGTAATTACGGCTGCAGCTCTGCTAACAGCCACTGTAGGTGAGGTTATCCAAACAACACTAATAGCTAATTAATTAAGGCAAGTGTTGCTTATATGAGAGACAGCTCAAGCCCATCACTTCCCTCATAAGTGCCCCGTCCTCTGTCCCCTGAGGGGGGACTGAGCATCTACTCGAAAAGGCTACCTCGGTTTGTAGTTTTTTGGGATTATTTTGCATGGTTTCCTTTCACATTGAAGCCTATAAAGGCCAGAAAAGCTCCCCCTCAACCAGACCCCGACAGGGCGAGAGATCCCGGGGCGGAGGTGAGGAACGCTGAGAGTTGTATGATAAAAAGGTTTGGTTTGGCTTTAAAAAAGAAGGGAAAGAATATTTATGGTGAATGGTCACCAGAAACACAGCCACCACACCACAAACCCAGGCTGCAGGAAGAAACTCAAACCAGGACAATGAAAACTGAAAGAACAAGAAATTAAAAATACCCAGTTGTGACTCACAGCACCGTCTCCCTAAGGGCAGAAAACCAGGTACAAATATACTCTAGCAAAACACAAAAAGGGTTTTCTCCTCCCTTTGAGCGAAGGTAAATGCCCTGATTTAGTGCAGATGGGGACTGAGGCTGAAATGGGAAAAGGTGGGGATGGGACAGGGACAAGGACAAACTTGTAGCCTAAAAATCCTTCCCCTAGTAAATCTGACGCAGGACTACTCCACATCAGAAACAGGCACTGCATCAAAAGCCAGGTTTAATTCTAAGGCATTATGGCAAATCATTCTCCCCCTGCCCACACAGGGGAATGGGCCCTGCTCTCTAAAAGCAACTTTGCAATAAGAATTGAACTTCTGCAACATCCTCTTTCCCTCGCCCCCGCTCTTTGCATTGTGCTCAATCACGGCGAGGTCATTTGCTCTTTGCGTTATTCCCCGAACGCTGTTGAACAGAAAGCCATTCCTAATAAGTAGATCTCTTTGTCTCGATAACAATTTTGTCCTGATAGAATAACCCGTCCCCATCAGTGAGCGAGGAAACCAGCTGCTTGAGTTCGAGCTGCAAGTTTAGGGGGCTTTTTATAAAAATGTAACTTGAAACAACAGATAAGACCCAGCACACAGAGCAGGATTTCTAGCAATCAGTCGCCTAAAGGTCTTATTACCCCTTTACAAGTCCCTGAGCAGCAGTAACATCTCCATCTGCATCCCAGGGAGCAAATCTGTAAGCGATGGTTGTTGGTGGATCCCCTCTCCCATCCCAAAACCCCAGGAGATGTTGGTACCTCATCCTCCTGCCGTGGAGGGTCAGAGCCTCCTGGTAGCGCTGGACACAGTCGTCCTGGAAAATCAACAGAACCTTCCTGGCCAGGTGCCCTAAATTCACCCTAAAACCAGGAGAGAAACAACATAAATAAATAAAACCCACTTACTCTCTTAACTGCATGAAAATGAACATCACAGCTCACATGGTAGGAGACCTAAAGCTGACCCCCGAATGGAGAAAGAGGGACTGGATGCTCAGTAGTGAATTTTGCATCAGAAAACATGAAAAACATAAAGAAAACAAAAGCTAATTGTGGTGGAGAGGGGGATTTAGGGACCAGGGAAGGGACCCCAGCCAGGCCCTCATCCCCACCCCGGGGCACTTGGAGAAGTCTTTGCCTTGGAGTTTAAAGCAAATGCCCAAGGTTAGACTGAAGATTAATTATCATAACGGAGCCAGCTGTCAAATTTCACCACCTCTGGTAGATGTTGAAGTGTGCGTTTCATTTCTTCTCCGTGTTATATTCACTGGGTTTCAACAGAAACTAAAAGGAGGATTTTTAAAAGGTACAAAAGCCACCAGGCACTTCACTCCCACCGAAAGCAGATGTGAAAGCACAGACACGGCCTAAATCCACATCTCAGTGAACAAACGGCTACAAACAGAGTGAACCACAGCCTGAAATGTGCTCATCCCGCAGCCCAGCGCGGGGGTTTGGCCCAAGAGCAGCTCCCTGGCCCCAGGTCTGCAGAGGTTTTCTGCATCATCGCCTGAAATATTATAACTTGTGGCTTGAAAACTTTGCTCTGAAAGCTTCTGTGTCAATGAACCATCACAGAAGATGCTTGTAGGTGCCCTTTAGTGACCCAGGAATGTTTGACATCCCCTTGGGATTCGATCAGAAACACCAAACACCCACCTGTCCGCAGTGTGGGGCAGGTCCTACAAATGGGAGAGGGGTGGGACTTACTTATCCAGCTTGTGTATTTGTTCCTCGTTGTAGCCCAGCCCTGGGGGGGAAAGACACCAGTCACTACACATTTTCCTGTTCATAATCCAACAAACGGGCAATGGCACAACACACACAGGTCACTCGTGGGGCTTCTCAGGGCTGCAGCCCCTGCGACTACTGTCACAGCACAGAAATAACTGCGAAACCAGCAAAATGAAATAATGCACTTTTTCCACCCGGACAGCACAGGGACATTCCTGCTGCAGCTCCCGTCACTTACGCAGACACGTCCTGGCCTTCTTGAACTGCTTGTAGATCAGCTGCATCTTCTCCACACAGCACTCGATCTGCTGGATGCTGAGACGGGGACAGGGAAGGAGCCGTGAGACCCCACAAGAGGAAGGGGATGAGCTCGGGGTGAAATGAGCACTTTGGGGTGAAAGCTGAACACTGCTGCTACCCACATCTGTACACAGGGACATCACGCAATATTCCACGTGTGTGCACAGGGCTGTTAGAAGCCGTTTGCAGCGAGGGGCTGTGCACAGCTGTTTGGGACCACATGGCAATGTCACAGAATCCCAGAATGTGGAGGGTTGGAAGGGACCTGGAAAGCTCATCCAGTGCAATCCCCCCATGGAGCAGGAACACCCAGCTGAGGTTCCACAGGAAGGTGTCCAGGCGGGTTTGAATGTCTGCAGAGAAGGAGACTCCACAACCTCCCTGGGCAGCCTGGGCCAGGCTCTGAACTGGACACAATATTCCAGGTGTGGTCTCCCCAGGGCAGAGCAGAGGGGCAGGAGAACCTCTCTGACCTACTGACCACCCCCTTCTAACCCACCCCAGGTACCATTGGCCTTCCTGGCCACAAGGGCCCAGTGCTGGCTCATGGTCACCCTGCTGTCCCCAGGACCCCCAGGTCCCTTTCCCCTACGCTGCTCTCTAATAGGTCATTCCCCAACTTACACTGGAACCTGGGGTTGTTCCTCTCTCAGTTTAGCTGTGAGGATGCTGTGCAGACTGTGTCAAATGCCTTACTCAAGTCAAGGTAGATCACGTCCACCACTCTGCCATCATCCATCCATCTTGTTATGTCCTCATAAAAGTCAATGAGGTTGGTCAAGCACGACTTCCCCATGGTGAAGCCATGTTGACTGCCCCTAATAACCCTCTTAGCCCTGATCTGCCTTGAGATGGCACCAAGGGTAAGCTGTTACGCCACTTTCTCAGGGATGGACTGTCCCAGGGATGTCGGCTCAATCCAGCAAAGCATTGGTAGGGATTTCACTCAAGCTGGCGCTACAAACCTTTTGTCTTCGTGCACTTGTTGCCTGTGCTTCACCAGTTCAGACAAAAGGCCATTCAGCACTCCTTCGAAGTCAAAGATGCTGTGGGAGCACTGAGACAGCTCCTCGGAGACCTGCAGGTGGGGAGGAGAGGATGGAGGCGGCTGCTCCGAACGCTGCGGATGCTCCCGGCCCCGCACGGACTCACCGTCTGCAGCCTGGTCTTCACCACGGCCACGTCCTTCAGAGCCGGCACCCCGCTGCCTCCAGGAGCAGCCTCGTACCTGGAGAGAGTTCGAAAAAGAACATTCCTTAAGCAGAATATCAGCCAGAAGCAGCCGCCACCTGGGCAGAGAAAATCCACCCCGTGGTGGAGGCACCGTCAGCATTCCTAGGAGGGCCAGGCTGTGATTTGCTCAGGCAATAAATCTGAATTCCGGGTGCTAGATCTGAGGCGTAAGATGCAAAGTGCTGATCCGGTAAAAACTCGCCCTGTTTTTTCCCAATTTATTCCAAGATTATTGGCTTTGTATCCGCTGGCTTTACGCCAGGTCCGATGTTTTCTGCCTGCCTGCAGCTGGCACGAGGGTGCAAAGCGGAGCCAAGTCAGCAGAAATCCCCCCGCTCCGGCCCGTGTTGGAAGGGCTGGATGAGCAGCAGCATCCAGCTGCAGCATCCGTGCTCTTGGCACTGCAGCCCCGCGCTGCCGCCAACGGGAACCGCGTGTCCCTGTCTTTTGAGATGAAATGGAAATTAAGAGAATTGCTGAACTGAAAAGAGTAAGAGCAACCCAGCAGCAATGAGTTTTCCACTACAAAGCAACACAATCGTGGGTTGCTTTAGAGAAAATGGGTTCAGCTTCCCCTGGGGTGGGGGGATGTGGGAATGGTGCGTCGGTTATGGTGAGAACAGCCCAGGGTTGGTCCATAATTCAGCCCCAAATGGAGCCTTTGGAATGGAAACAAGAGCTATCTATCTCATCACGGACGGTGCGGTCGGGCGGACGCCAGCTCAGTGGGAACGCAGCGCGATGCGCAGCTGGTGCCACCCGCCTGTTATTTTAACTCTGCTGGCAGCGCTGGCTCTTTCTCCTGTTCCCACGAGCTGGCAGCAGCACCCCTGGCTCCTTCTCACACTTATTCTGCAGCTCGGGGGCTGGAACAGACTGAAAACCCTGGAGCAGGAGCCAGGGAGCAAGGGCCAATTCTGGGCTCCTGCAAAACCATTAAAAACTGAAGCAAAGAGGGAGAAACAGCCAAGGCGGCTCTTTTCCTGCGGCCTCCACATACAGTGAAAAAGCCTCTTACCTTCCAGCTACCAGCTTACTCCTGGAATTCTATTTATTTCTGATTATTGAGGCACCTTTGAGAGTCCCCGTTTGAGAGTCCCAGCTCCCTCAGCCTTTCCTCACACGGGAGATGCTCCACTCCCTTCAGCATCTTGGTGGCTGCGCTGGACTCTCTGCAGCAGTTCCCTGTCCTTCTGGAACTGAGGGGCCACAACTGGACACAATATTCCAGGTGTGGTCTCCCCAGGGCAGAGCAGAGGGGCAGGAGAACCTCTCTGACCTACTGACCACCCCCTTCTAACCCACCCCAGGTACCATTGGCTTCCTGGCCACAAGGGCCCAGTGCTGGCTCATGCTCACCCTGCTGTCCCCAGGACCCCCAGCTCCCTTTCCCCTACACTGCTCTCTAATAGGTCATTCCCCAACTTACACTGGAACCTGGGGTTGTTCCTACCCAGATTCAAGACTCTACACTTGCCCTTGTTCTATTTCATGACATTTTCCCCTGCCCAGCTCTCCAGCCTGTCCAGGTCTCTGGATGACAGCAGCCTCAGGACAGCACCAGTGCCGCCTGCATCCCTGCGGCTGCAAAGTCAGACTTACAGCACATGAATCTTCACCTCGGTGAGCTGCAGGCAGGCGAGCATGGAAAAAGCCCCTCTCTTCTGCTCCAAAATCCTCGAACACTCTGTTTTCAGGTTCCCGCTGCCAAGAGAGAAAACAACCTGTCCAACACATGCTCCCTGGCAGCCCGACCTCCATCCCAGGGCTGGCTGTGTGTGGTGGGGGGTGAGGATGCAGCTGGTGGCTCCTCAAGGGAAAATGGGGGGCTGGATGCAAGCAAAACTGGGTACAGGTCCCGAGCAGGGGGGCTTTCACCTGCTGGGCACTGTTCTGCTGCTGTGCAAGAAGCTTCTGCCTCGAATGAAATGGGTAGGACAGTGAAAATGCACAATATTATTGTTATTTTACAGAATATAATATAGTATGTTATAATGCTGTAACATACTATGTAATGCAGTAATATTATACATATTTGTCTATACTAATTATAATAATAATTAATGTAGTTTTCCTCAGCATCTCCTGAACTGAAAAAATGTGACTCAGAAGTAGCAAATGGGGACAGGAGCATCCTCACAACACTGAGTGTGGGATTTTCACGGAGGTCCAGCCCCCTTGCAGCCCAGTACAGTGGCCATGGTGCTGTGCTCCCTCCCCATACCCCACACTCACATCCCAGCAGGTCCTGCGCTGTCTGCAAGAGAAAAAACCCCGAGCAGTTTAAATCCCAAGAGGCAAATCTCTGGGTGCTGGGAAGGGACGGTCACCCCTGCCATGCCCACGGTGGCCCCGGCACTCACATCACCCAGTGCAGAGCTCTGGCCAGCAGCTCCCGGCAGCGCCGCAGGGCCCGGGCGATGCGCAGCGTCTGGTACCCAGCGCCCACCGCACTCTGCAAAGCAAAGGGCAGCACCCCAGGATGCGCCCCCAGGGCCGGGGCTCCCCAGGGGTGCGGGAACCCCCACTCACCTTGGCCGCGCTGCAATCGGCCACCACGTCCACCTTGGGGACAAACTTTGGAAAGTCAAGTGTGGCTGGAAAGACAGAAGGTGGGGATGGCACTTTGGGGAGCCAGAGCAGAGCCCCTGAGCCGTGGACCCACAGAGATGTCTCACCCCCGCTGAAGGAAACCCCACAGCCGCTCAGGATTTCGTGCACAAGAGCAGCTGAGATGCTGGAGGCTTAGTGCAGCTCTCCAAGATATTTTGGAAATGTGGACAAAAGTACAAACCACACCAGCACACAGCAGGGCCAAACCGCCCTAATCCTAATCCTGCTCCAGCACCATAACCCCTCCACCTCCTGCTGTGCATTGCAGATTAAAATCTAAGCCAATCTCTCTTCCAGCACCAACCCTTCATGCTATGCTGCATCTCCAAGCCAGCGGTACTCACGGTCTCTGTATCTGACTCCTACCACCTCTTCTGGGTGCTCCGCAGTGCTCAGCAAGGTCAGAGGGTTGTTCTCTGTGGTTCTGTAGAAATGATCAGCTTGTAGGTTAGGATCCAACTCATACAGATGACCTTCAAAAAAATATTCTTGGTGGTGAGGGACGATGTTTGTTTGCTTGAAGACAGCATCTAAAAACTTGGTGGTACTAAAAGGAAAAAGAAACGAAAGGATGTGGAATAAGCAATGAGGTGAACACTCAGGTTTCGGTCACTTTGACAACCTGCTGCCTTCTTCTCAGAGCAAAATATCCCCCGAGGTCAGCAGAGCCCCTCAGAAAACCTCCCTGGGGCTCCCCGGGTGCCACAGCAGGAGCTGAGGGTTCCCAGCTAATGCACTTCCCAGCAAAAGGTGGTTTGATCCTGGTTTGTTTTAACCAGGTTTAAGCAGGTGCTCCCCCCAGGTTTACCTACTGAAATGAGGGGCTGAGGCTCCTGAGCTTCATCCCCAAATTCTCTTTTACCACAGCCTTACGTGTTGTAGGAGTGGATGTAGATGCGATGCAAGGAAGCCTGCTGCAGGGAGAAGACGTCGACCACAATCCTGTGCAAAATGTCATTGGTTTCTGCGAAAAACTGGTCGAATCCCCAGCATTTCTCCTGGTCCACCTCCAGGATGTTAGCCAAAATGGGGATCAGCTGGTCCTTCAGCCCCCTGCAGCAAAGGCAGAAGAGATGTTTGCACAGACCCTGAGCCAGTAATGCAGTGACCCGCGGGACCAGGGAGAGACGCAGCCTAAATTCCTGCACCAACGGACCCTCTGCCTGGTCTTGCACCCTCTTTTCCCAGCTGTAAAGCCAAGACCTGGTCCAAGAGCTGTCAAACCTGCAGGTGAAAAGCTCACCTGCCTCGTTAAAACTTCCTGCACCATCTGAGGAGCGATGTCCCCTCCAGCCGTGGTGCCAGGACAGGAGACCCGCAGCAGGAGCCGAGCCCAAGGGACACTCACGTGGAGAGTTGGCAGGTGACAGGCAGCTCATAGCTCCACTCGATGCTTCCATTCTCCTGCCTCTGGACCCCCGCGATGGCTCCGGGAGGCTTCTCGGTGGTGATTTTATACCTGTTGAAAGGAAATTGTTTGGAGGTGAAACGAGCTGAGTATTTGGGCACCACATCCCTTGGGTTCAGTGCAAAGGGAAAGGGCAGAGCAGGGATGGGGTGGGAAAGACATGACTCACAGAAAGAATAAAAAGGCACAGAGGGAAAATACTTTAAGAAGCAGTCAAAAGGTCTCAAGAAAATGTTAACGCTGCCTCTTCTTCCAGCTGTTTAGCCACAAAGTCTCAAGGATGCATTTTGAGGGCAAATATGGTATATGGGGTCTTCTGACACACCGCACGTGCACGCTCTCCGTACTGCACAGACTATGGACTCAGCCACGTTTCAGCGCTTTCTGGGCTGTACCAAGGCACAGCCAGGTTGTCCTGCAGCCCCCGGGGCCACCAGCCACGGTCCCACCTCCGCACGCAGCATCACCCATCCCTCCCAGTCAGACACGGTACCTACATGATCTCCTTGTTCCTGCGAGGTCCCCCAAAGGGGACGAAGGGGAGGCTGCCGGTGGCAGCGTGGTAGAAGGTGACACCGATACTCCAGAGGTCAACGGTGACACCGAACGCCTTCTGCTGTGGCTTGCGCAGGACCGCTCGCTTGTACATGTCTGGGTGCTGCGGGGTGAAGAAGAGAGCAGCTTCCAATGCATCCATCGAGCCTTGGTACCAGGTTGGAAGCTGACCCCTGGCTTTGGCCACTTCTACTGCTGGATCCTCCAAACCACACACCGCCTGTAACTCTACAACAAAAGTGCTGAGCTGCCCTTCTTCAAAAAATGTGGTCCCTGTGAAACGGGGCTCTCCAAGCCACTGCTGATCTCGATAAGTTGCCCAGCTGTTGGATGGAGGGATGGGGACAAGATTCCCCCAGGACCCCCAGATGGTGGCACGCTGTACTCACGAGATATTCCTCCGTCCCATACACAGACACAAACTTTTCATCATCATCCAGCTCACGGGCGGCCCCAAAATCTGTCAGCTTGTAGATGCTTTGCCCGTCTTCCCCCATGAGCCGCATGATGTTGCCGGGTTTGATGTCTCTGTGGACGACGCCGTTCTCACGGAGGTGGTTCATCCCTGCCACTGGGCACAAGGGGGAGGCAGCGTTTGTGCATGGGGCTGGCGTGCTTTGTTTGAATGTAGGGACAGGAAAAGGGACAGGGAAGGGACAAGCCACAGGGCTGGTTGCATTTAAATGGGGACCAAGGTTACCGGGGGAATGGAGAGGATAAGTGAGCACACAACAGGGCATGGCCCTTGCGCTCCCCCATTGCAGGGCACAGCCTGTTCCTGCAGCTGCGTCCCGGAGCGGATCTGCAAGGGATCATCAGACACTCTTGGGGGGAAAGGGACCTTCCCAGCTCCCCCAGTGCCACCCCTGCCATGAGCAGGGACATCTTCACCAGCTCAGGTTGCTCAGAGCCCCGTCCAGCCTGGCCTGGGATGTCTCCAGGGATCCTTCATCCACCACCTCTCTGGCCAACCTGGGCCAGGCTCTCACCACCCTCATTTCCAGCCCGAATCTCTCTCCTGTAGTTTCAAACCATCATCCCTTGTCATCGCAAGGAGAAACCCTCCGGCTTCCCCTGGACACAGAGCTCAGAACCCCACCATGATCAGAGGTGCAATTTCTGACCGCTCAGCCCAGCCCTCACGTCCACAGGGTCCCACCAGCCTCACGATGTCCCCATCCTGCCATGGCGGGGACAGGGACCCCTGCACTCACCCACACACTGCAGCACGATGAGGAACTCGGACTCGGCCAAGCCAAAAGCATTCGCCGGGTCCTCCAGCACGTTCAGCAAGCTGCCGCTCGAGCAGAACTCCATCACCAGCACCTTCTGCTTGCTGCTGCCCTGTCGATGGAGCAGCCATGAGGGCTCAACTGGCCCCATGTCCCAGCTGGCAGCCTGTCACCACCCCAGACAGGACCATGTCCCCTCCCTCGGTTGGCACGTCCCCAGGTTTCTCCTCCTCGGACAAACCAGTGTTGGCGAATGTCCCCGCTGCGCCACGCGCCTGGCCAGGGGACAACAGCGGGTCACAGTCGTGCTCCAGCCCAGTGACTCAGTGCCACCAGTGTCCCCAGGTTTGGTGCTCGGGACCAGCGCTCCCCTCCCGCCGCTCTGACCAGTGTCCCCGCGTTACTGGCCCAGCCAGCATGGCGGGTTTGCGAGCTGAGGCCCCGCTTACCGTCTCCTCCACAGCAAATAATTTGACAATGTTTTTATGGTTCAGCTTCCTCAGCATCTCGAACTCTCTCATCTGGACCTCCTGGGGCCGGAGGTAGCTGGCGTTATTAAAGACCTTCACAGCAACCAGCTCCCCTGATTTCTAGGAAAAGAGGAAGAAAAGGAAATGGAAGGTGACACCATCCACGTCGTAAGCGGCTCCATCAGCTCAGGATGCAAACTGTGCTGACAGTGTAACGTGTTTTCTGAGCAGGCTTCCTGCAGCCTCTGTTTTCCCCACTGCAAAGGCAAACCGCTGTTATTCACCTCCCTTTGCTTTCTGTCCCTGAAGCCCAGATGCTACACGGCAGCGTGTTTATTCAGCTTCATACAAGGTTTATGGCTGGGGCGGAGGTTGGCAGCGCCCGCCTGCTCTCCCAGCCCATCCTCTGAGCCACCTCTGTGCAGAGACAGCTCGCTCAATAAACTTCAAAGGCCGGCGAGTCTCTACCCCAACCCCGGCAAGTGTTTGCATGAGCTATGCAAATGGCCAAGGACGGGGTTTTCAAAACCTCTGGGCATTCCCCCGAAATCAGCTCCTTCCCTCTGCAACAGCGTCGGCAGCCGGGGAGCAGGACCCAGCCACGAGCCCCCCAAAAGCTGCACTCAGCCCACAGACCTGAGCTGGTACCGTGGGGGAAGGAGCCGAACGAAAAATGGAAATGAAACCCAAAGCAGCCCCCATGCTGCCGGCAGCGTCTGCTCTCGATGGGAGCTCCAGGGGGTCCGAGCAAAGGGGAGCACAGACAGCACAGGTATCCCCATGCTGTGGGGCAGGAGGGCTGGGGGGACATGGGGACGGCTTTTTGGGGGGTGCTGCTCCCCTACCCACCCCCGCTCACCTTGTTGCGAGCTTTGTAGACAGAGGCCGTGGCACCCTGGCCCAGGAGGTCCTCCGTGCTCCACAGGTAGTTTGGGGTGCTCTGCATCTCCAGCAGTGCCGCTGCGGGGGGAAGCACACGGGTCACCTCTGCCAACCCCGTCAGCAAACCCCGGTGTTTATCCGTCCTCGCCTGGCGGTGCCCGGGGTAAAACAACAGCGCAGGACATTCCCCTTGGCAGGCTGTGCCGGCCTCCTACCTCGCCAGCGCCGAGCGGGCAGCACCAGGCGAAGGGCTGCGCATGGACGGGGCCGTTGGCGCTGCCAAAGCCACCCTGTCACCGGGAGCTGTCGGTGCTGGCAGCGAAACACTGACAGATCAAAAAAACTCAAAAACAACACCACCAAAAAACCAAAAAGCAAGCAAACAAACGCCGAGCTGCAAGGTGGCGAGAGGCACCTCCCCACCGCGAGAACAGAAAGCGATGGGATTGCAAAACCCGCTCGGCAAGCAGTGGCTGCGGCTGGAGGAGGAAATGCTTCAGCTTCCTGCTCGAGAAAAAACATTCCAGAGTTGCAACTGTCCCCAGGAGTGTTGGGCTCGCAGCCGGGGCCCCAACGGGCTCCGGGAGCAGCGAATGGGGCTGAGCAGGGACCGGCGTGGGGTGGGGAGGTGGGAGGCAAAGGGACCTCAGGATCCGCATCCAGGGTCTGTGTTCAGCCTTCGTGCCGGGCACTGCACACCCATGGGGCAAATATGCGGGCTTGCACTTAAAAAAACTGCAAAAGAAGATATGCACTGAAAATAAAATGTACTGGGAAAAAAATACACTGCAAATAAGCGATTTTCAGTGCTCGGCCCTGGTTGCCCCCTGGCACCTGGGGATGTGTTTGCCGTGAGCTGCTGTCATCGCCCCGCTCTGCGGAGCCACCCCTGCGCCGGGTGCTGCTCACAAGCTGTGCCGGGGCCAAGGGGGTTTAGCTCAACCCGTTTGTCTCCCAGAGCAGCTTTGCAGGAGTTCTGGGTCCCAGAGGTTTCCCACATGCAGCTGCAGGGATGGGGCAGCTCCCTGTCCCCGGGGCAGCGCTTGAGCCTGGCCCAGGTAAAACTGCCTGTAATAAGGAGCAGAAAAAGAGGGAGGAAGCAGGTGCAAAGAAAGCAAACAGCCCTGATCCTTCCCCTGGCCACAAACCCAGCCCCCATATGCACGAAACAACAGATCCAGCCCAGCCCCGGTGCTTGCAAACACTTCCAGTTTCAGAGATGAGCAAAGGGCAGCGGGGAGATTTTGGGGCATCCCCCATCTCCAGTGCATCAGTGCAAAAATGACACGGCACTTCACCGGTCTGCAGGCAAACTCTGCGCGTATTTTGTTATCTAATTACTGCTGAGCTTCGCTTGAGAAACCACGGGGAGCTGCTAAACTGTGGCCACAGGCTGGGCCTTGTCCTGAGCTGGGCCTTGTCCCGACCTGGTCCAAGGGGCATCTCCAGCTCTGGGGACAGAGTTCACCATCAGCTGCAGTGACATGAGCCCAACCAAGCAAACTGTAAATCACTTTGATTAAAGTCATTTTGCTGCTAACAGGAAGAGAAAGGATGACTTCTTGAAGTCATTTCTAGCCTTATTTTCTATGCATGCGGTAACCACGTCCTTCAGCCTGCGCTTGTCCCCATCCAGACGGGACCATCAATCTGTCACACAGCACCGGCTGAGCCAACACGTGGAACAATTGAAAAGATCTTCAATTTGAGCTGGAGCCGCTTGCGGAGCCGTTCCCCACGTAGAAATAAACCACAGCTCATTCCTCATCTCAGGCCGACGCTGAACTTGCAGATAAGAGCAGTGAACACAAGGAAGAGGGGCAAGTAAAACCTCCACGGGGAAATCCCGGCTGGGTTTGTGCCAGGGCTGCCCATGGGGAAGGAGCCGCCGCGGTGCCACGGGGCATGGTGCTGCGGTTCTGCAAATTCGGCTCCAAATGCGTCCGGGGGCAGCGGGAGAGGAACGGCCCCGTCCCACGGCTCAGCTCTCTGCTGCAAAAACAAACTGAAACTATGATTTTCTAAATTTTTTCTTATTTTTAAGGCAGAAAAGCCACCCCAAGGTGTTTTCTGAGACTTCTGACCTGCACACGGTGCTTCAGCTTTCACCGGTGGGTGAGCAGATTTGGGCTGGTGAGGGGTAGAGATAGACAGGATGGAAATAATGACGTTTTACAATGCCGGTGAACGATTGCTTTGGGGTTGCGCTGCTTTTCATGCACTTCCCACAAAGGGAAACCAACAGGCCTGGGTGCCAGGATGGTGCCGGCCCTCGGAGCACAGGGACCCCAGCACACCCCAGGGACCCCAGCACACTCCAGGCACCCCAGCACATCCAGTTACTCCAGCACATCCAGTTACTCCAGCACACCCCAGTTACCCCAGCACATCCGAGGGACCCCAGCACATCCCAGGGACCCCAGCACATCCTGGGGACCCCAGCACATCCGGTTACCCCAGCACATCCAGTTACCCCAGTGTCTGGTCTCACAGTCACGTCCAGCCTCCCAGTGCAACCCCAGGAACTCACCCACCAGGTTTTGTCCTGTAATAGAGCCCGGCTCCTTTCAGACCCCCTTATCCTTTCTTTTGCTGCCGTTTTACATTTTATAGCTTATTTCCTCATTCCCTTTTTCTCCTCCCCATCTCAAGGCACCCAAATCCTGACCTGCTCAGACCCTTCACATCCATGGTCAGAAACTGGTGGATCACCAACACACAGTGAGACCCCCAGGTTGTGACGTGCCCATGGGGGACAAAACCCCGTGGGTGATGGGAGAGTGTCCTGGTTTGTTAAAAACAAGTTTCTCTTGTAGTGAATTTGCCTCTCAGCTAAAGCTTCATATCAGCTGCATTTTCCTGGAGAACCGGATACATATGTTGGTGAACATAGCAATGGAATGTGAGGTTATTGATAAGGATGGATGGACATCCTACAAGAGACAATGAGAAACAGGTGACCAAGAAACCGACCAACTGAGTATAACATCCCGTTCACATGAATACTTCATATAAAAGTGGGAGATCACAAGGATCTCGTCCCTTTTCCCTATGGCGACATTAGGAGAGGACCTTGTGAGTCGTCCCTGTGAACTGAGGCCAGTGACAGACTGAATCCAGCTCCGGTTGGCTGCAGAGTCCAGTCCAGGACTTTGGTTGCCGACTCTGCAGTTGCCGGGACTTTCAAGATTGGTTTTGTATATTTTGTATTATTTTCTCTATTTTATCAGTAGCATTAGTAAAACATGTTTATTTTTTCCAAGTCTCTTCTCTCTGTCCTTCTTTCCCTCCCGATCGCCTGTGCTTAGCGGGAAGGGGAGAGAGGAAGGGGCTGAAGGGGGAAGCGGGGGGAGTGGGGGTTAACAACACATCTGCCAGGGTTTGATTGTCACCCCGCAATCAAAACCTCGACAGAGAGCAAAACCACGGCCTTGAAACCACATTTGTGATAAAAATAATTATTCCAGCTGGTGGCAGCAAAGCCTAAAAAATAAAGGCAAGCAGAGTGCTCTGCCTGGAGCCGGCAGTTGTCCTTGGGGGGTTCGGGGCACAAAACCAGGGACACACGGGGACAGAGGAAGCCCCACAGTGTCCGTGTGACTTCGGTGCAGACCGAGCCCTGGCTTGCACACACATTTGCACACCCAGCTCAGCTTCCCTTCACCGTTTGTTCCAGCAGAGCAAAGCACGTCCCATCTTTTTGCCACCAGACCCCGCGGTCCTGCCCGGAGCACCCATCACCTTCTCCTCCCTCCCTCCCCAGTGCTGCAGGGCCACGTCCTCCCATCCCTCACCAAGACACATCTTTGGCTGTTCAAAGCAAACCCACACAGCAAAGCAGCAAACGTGCCAGAGGCCACCTGCGCCCCCCAGAAATCAATGGAGACTAATTGAAGATCCATTGAGATGGAAGGGAAGGTGGATTCTCCCCGGCTGGAGGTTTATCAAGGATGGTTCCTGGGCTCTTCAGCCAATGCGGGAGGCGGCAAAGCCCCTGCGAGCAGCACCTGGGGGACCTGGGGACACCCAGTGTGGGGGGGTTGGTGACATGAGCTGGGTCTGGTCTAAGGGTGTGAGACACGAGGTGGTGAAAGCAACGTGGCAAAGGCTCACACTGACTCCCCACATTAAAAAAAACACCAAACAAAACAATGACAAACAAACCAACCAACCCCAAAAAACACCCACCAAACCAACAAATGAAAAACCTCCAAAAAAACCACCCCAAAACACAAAAACACACACCAAGAAAAACCGGTGGGTATTATGTGTATTAGAGGAGCACATCTCTCCCACCGTGCTGCAAAGTGAACCTGAGCGCCACAGAAAACTGGTTTGTTTTGTTTGTTTGGGGGTGGGGGTGAGGTGGTGTTTGTTGTTGTTCTTGTTTGTTTGGTTTGGGTTTTTTAGGTTGGTTTTATTTTTGTTGGTTTGCAGTTTGTTTTTGTTTTTGTTTTTTTCAGCAAAACCAGCTTCTGCAGCAGAGATTTGAGGCTCGAGGACGATACCCAGCGCAGCTGCTGCTTTGCCCTCTGCAGGTGTCCAGTGGCCTCCACAGAATCCCAGAATGTGAGGGGTTGAAGGGCCCTGGAAAGCTCATCCAGTGCAATCCCCCCATGGAGCAGGAACACCCAGCTGAGGTTCCACAGGAAGGGGTCCAGGCGGGTTTGAATGTCTGCACAGAAGGAGACTCCACAACCTCCCTGGGCAGCCTGGGCCAGGCTCTGACACCCTCACTAGGAACAAGTTGCTTCTCATATTTAAATGGAACCTCCTGTGTTCCAGTTTGAACCCATTGCCCCTTGTCCTGTCACTGGTTGTCACCCAGAAGAGCCTGGCTCCATCCTCCTGACACTGCCCCTTTCCATATTGATCCCCATGAATGAGTCCCCCCTCAGTCTCCTCTTCTCCAGCTCCAGAGCCCCAGCTCCCTCAGCCTTTCCTCACACGGGAGATGCTCCACTCCCTTCAGCATCTTGGTGGCTGCGCTGGACTCTCTCCAGCAGTTCCCTGTCCTTCTGGAACTGAGGGGCCACAACTGGACACAATATTCCAGGGGTGGTCTCCCCAGGGCAGAGCAGAGGGGCAGGAGAACCTCTCTGACCTACTGACCACCCCCTTCTAACCCACCCCAGGTACCATTGGCCTTCCTGGCCACAAGGGCCCAGTGCTGGCTCATGGTCACCCTGCTGTCCCCAGGACCCCCAGGTCCCTTTCCCCTCCACTGCTCTCTAATAGGTCATTCCCCAACTTACACTGGAACCTGGGGTTGTTCCTACCCAGATTCAAGACTCCACACTTGCCCTTGTTATATATATTAAATGTTTCCCTGCCCAGCTCTCCATCCTGTCCAGGTCTCTGATGGCAGCACAGCTTCCAGTGTCAGCCGCTCCTCCAGTTTGTTGTGCCACCACCAGTCAGGTTGCTGTGATTTGAGCTGCTAATCTCCTGAACAAAACCACCCTGGGCTCTCCCAGCTCTGGATCCCCAACAGCAGCTGCTTTCAGAGGAGATGTGGGACATATCCAGCCCGGGGGGGTGGCTGCCTGAGCCCCCTCTCCCCCTGGTCCCCGGGGACGCTCAGCCCGGGGATGTGGGACCTGTTGTCCCCATCCAACTTCCAGCAGAGCACAAACCAGCTCGGTTAAACATCAAACCTCACTGTAAATAATTAATTCCTCAGAACCTAAACAAAGAGAATCCAAAACAACCAACCCAACACCATTTCCTCACCGCGCTCTGAAAAACTGAGGTGGGGGAAAGCCAGTAATATTAATAATAATGATCCAGTCCGTAACCTCAATCTTAAATCCTCTTTCCCAGAGACAGTGGGAGGCCCATCCTCTCCAGGAATATGATGAAGATTAAGCGTTTTTAAATCAGGTCATTGCAAGGGAAGTCGATGCCCTACCGAACCCTGTTACCCCTGGGAGGTGTGTGCAGGCCAAGGTGGCTCTGCCCATGATGGGGCTGCTCCAAGCTCCAGTCCAGCCACTTCTATTCAGATCCCAGCACTCTGGATAATGCTCCTTCAACCCCCAGCACCTACGAACAACCCGTATTTCTGTGCCCTGCAGATTCTTCCTCATCTACTTACCGGTGCCGGTCGCTATTCAAAGATAACTCCCAAGGATTGCCCAAAAAGTCCCGAATTCACGATGCTGCTGAACCTCCTGCAGACATGGACCCACCTTGTACACCACGGACCTGCCTCGTACACCATGGACCCCTTGTACACCACGGACCTGCCTCGTACACCATGGACCCCCTTGTACACCATGGACCCCTCGTGCACCATGGACCCCTCGTACACCACGGACCTGCCTCGTACACCATGGACCCCCTTGTACACCATGGACCCCTCGTGCACCATGGACCCCTCGTACACCACGGACCTGCCTCGTACACCATGGACCCCCTTGTACACCACGGACCCCTCGTGCACCATGGACCCGCCTTGTACACCACGGACCCACCTCGTGCACCATGGACCCACCTCGTGCACCATGGACCTGCCTCGTGCACCACAGACCCACTTTGTACACCATGGACTCGTCTCGTATGCCACAGACCCACCTCATACACCACAGACCCCCCTCGTACACCACGGACCCACGGCCACAGCTCAGGATTTCCACCATACCCAAAACATTTATTTTTCCAAAACTATTGCTAATGACAACGGATACATTTTGTTGCCCTGGTAGGGATTTAACATTTCCAACACGTAGACTCCTAATACTGTACAATACTGTACCAAAACCAAAATAAAACAAAAAGGATGTACCTCCATATTGTACAGTAATATATACAAAGTACAATTTTACACAGTTTAATATATACACCATATATATATTGGTGTAGAAGACATGAAACAATGGAAACAGTTTTAGCAAGAACATTCCATCCCACCATTAAACAACCGCTGTTAATAAAAAGCCCGATGTGCCGCAGGACCAAGAGGTTTTGGCGCCCCAACTTCTCCCCCATTACAGCAGAACCCTGACAGCACCGTGACCCCCACAGCGCCTCCAGATGGTTCCAATAACTGCCCTATTTCGGCTACGTCGAGCTGGTTTTCGGAAGGACCCGCTGCTCACAAGTATTGCTGCGGTTCGGCACAGGCGGGCCCGACCCCTCGGGCTTTGGTTATTCGAATGACAAGACTTCGCCTGGAGAAAAAGGCTGGTGAAATCCGCTTCAGCAGCAAGTGCTGCTCCTAGCAAGGGTCTGTCTATTATTCCCATTGCAAACTGCTAAATATTTACCCTGTGTGAAGCTTGGTAGATCAAGTATTAACCCAGCGGGGAGCTGCCCTCCCCTCCACCTTCACCTCATTTTTGGCCCATCGTTGAAAAACACTCTCTTGTCCCAATCTATGCCATAGGAAGCACGAAATATAACAGGAATAATTAAAAAAAAAAAAAAAACAAACCAACAACAAACTTGCATTTTCCAGGCCTTGAATTGCTGTTTTGGCACCTCTAGATCCACCAACATTAGTTATTTTAGAACCAAGCCTGGAAAATGATTGATCTGCCTTGCGCCGGGCCGAGGTGTGGGGTCAAACCGCCCCGGCCTCGCTGGCCACAAGGCAGCGCCTCAAGTATTTTGCTATGTTTTCAAGTACCAGGTTGTCACACACGCAGAGACGAGCAGAACGATGTGGAGAGAGGGGTATTTTTGCGAGTGATGTGTCAGCTCGGACCCCAAGGTTCGGCCCCGAGCTCCGGGCACGCTCGGCCTTGCTGGGCCTGTCCTGCGCCCAGCACAGCGCAGCGGTGAGCGGAGCTATGGGGCTGCTCAATAAACCACTTCAAACCGCCTTGGGGGGCGCTTGCCGAGGCCAGATAATCCATCAAAACGCTCGTTATTTTTGCAAAAACTAAAAATCTCAAGATAGATAAATCCCTAAACTGATTTTCTCTGCTGGGCGGGCTCATTAGTGCCCAAATACTTGCATTTTCCTTCTCGTTTCTTTAAGCAGTTTTCCCAGCTTGTGGTTCACAGGCTGTTGAGTAAACACCTCATCTTAACGAGTCCATCAAATTTTTCCCATGGGTGTTTTTCCATCATTCACGAGCAAACTACGCCCCGCCAAGAGCATCATCCTCATGTCCCCTCACATGAAGGTGTAGAACATCTATTGAAGATTCCTATTGAAGAACATCTCGACTGCTTAACAAATCCCCAAACCTGTAGGAAATCCGGCTGAATTTGAGGTTTCGGCACACGGACGAGGGCAAATAAGGCAGCAAACTCCATCTGCAACGCCCTCTGTTCTCTTAATATCGCCAGAGCTCTCCCAAGCGACTGCGCAGCCGGTGCCGAGCGCGGGGTGGGAATCACGACAGGTGGAATTTCTTGCCAAACTCTGAAGCGCTTGGATTCGATAAAGAAAGTTATGAGAACTCGGTTATCTTAACCTACTTTTGTGCAAGAACAATCTTGCCTTTAAAATAAAAGAAAAATCAACAAAACCCCCCAAAACCCAACACATGAGGTATTCATCACAGGAAACCCAAAGACTCTTTTTTAAACAGGTATCAAAATACATACATATACAACAATTTTTTCTGCTGTCACAGTGCACTCTAATTATTTGATCGTTTTCATTGCAATAAAATATCCGGTAGAGATAAAGTGAGAGAGTTTGATCATGTCCGAACAGATTTACAATTGATAAACTGCGAGCCTTTGGATTGCCATAGAGAGGCGGCAAGCGCTGGAGCACGCTGCTCAATTCCCAACCAGGGAAATCAAACCTAAAAGGTTACAGCTTCAGAAACGATGAAGATTGATCACCTAAAATCGCATTTTATTTTAAAAGTTTCGCTTTGGATTATTTCAATCCGACATCCGATGAACAAGAATCCTTTGTTCATACAAAGCACTATCAAACAGACGTACGTTATTCCAGTTATCAAACACTTCTCGTCTTTACATTTGACACAAACGTTACAGGAAAGTCATGAAAGAGGATTTCCATGGAAGAGCGAGTATTTCTTCTGAATATGAAGATATGAAGAAGTAACACGGACACCTCCCCAAGCAAACCGCCGGGTACTTGTCCACTCTCCACCAGTCCCTTCCACGAGGTGCCCACTGGTTTTGCAGGGAGCGGCGCCGACGTTTCCAGTTCGACCTACAACTGGTCATAAAACACTCGCGGCAAAAGCCTTGTGTGTTCACAGAGTGAAGCAGACAAGCCCCAAATTCCCATTTCTGTGTGTGTTTTCCTCTCTGTGCGTGCGTGTGCGTTTTCGGCGGGCCGGCCGGACCCGGAGTGCGCAGAAGGAGCCCAGCCTGCCCGTATTGCTTGCTCTAAGTGGAAGTGTCCATCACAGTGCACACCGAAAATTCCAGTTGAGTTGCTCAAAAATCCACGTTGATCCTGCTAAGCGTATTCCCCTTGACAGTAGGATTGTCCTGGAGCTGTGGATGCTGGAGATAAGCACAGTAACTCATATACAGACAGTTGCTGTTACAGTAACCTGAAAGTCTGTTGATTTGTTTTAATGTCTGATTTCCATTCATACTTCAGAGCTCGAAGATGGAAAAGAACATCTCCTCCAAATGTGCTGCGCGTGGCTGGACACTTAATCCTTAGAAACATGACCGCTAGGCATAAAAATATAAAGAAAATAAGGCATTACAAATGAGTCGAAGTAAATTTACAGAGATCCTGCTCTTGACACAGATTAACGTTAACCAAAAAAAAGACAACAAAACCAAAAAATTCCCTTCTTAAAGTAAATGCCAGAAAATTCTGCCTGAGCACAAAATTACAAGTTTAATTCTATTTTTTTTTGTACTTATTTTTTTTCCCCAAAAGAACAAGTGGTTCCTTGGTGGTAGAGAGTCCATCAGAACCTGAGAGCAAAGGTCGCACCGTTGGGGACAGGGGAAGGTCCAGTGACAGTCACACACGTACCGCGGTGCTTCCCGGGGAACCGCTGCTACACATCAGCTAAAAACCCATAAGAAGAGCTTTTGCACTCAAATATTCCTGTGCTCCCCAATTTTTGCACGTTCTTAATTCAGGGCACAGAGAAAGTTGGTCTTTGTTTTGAAAAACAGCATTAATACGGATCCGTTACATCTGTAGAGACGGGGGTGTGCGCGTGGGGAGGGACAGGGACACAGCAAAACCCTGTTCATTCCTCCCGGTAACATCCTGAATGAGTCAGAAAAGTACATTGAAGAAATTGTTCTTAGAAACGGAAGCTTCGTTTCTTCTTCTTTAATTACTAAGTGCCAATTAAAACGACAGCGCAGCCACAAGAGAGCCAAGCGTGAGAAACCCATAAATTTAAGAGAAACTCAGCTAAATGGTAGAGGAAAACCACTTTTCTTATCTTGTCCTTGCCTGAATTTATTTGAGGAAAATACAGCATAGGACGTGCAGCCTTTTCTTTTCTCAAATCCCAGCAAAGTTGGGGAACAAGGTGAACTGGGTCTCCTCTCCTGCGGGACTGCGCGATCTTCCTTCCCGTTGCAAGTGGCACGTGCCTTCCTAAATTCTATTGTATTTTTAAATTAAATAAACGTTAGCACTGTGGAAAATTCTCAGTAAAGTACAAAAGAGTCCATGCAGCCTGCTAGCGGCTGAAGCGGCTGCTGCCTACCGTACAAACACAAAGGATTAACTGGTGGGTCTGTGGAGTCCGACGGAGACCGAAGGCGCTCGGGGGGTCCCCGCTGTCCCCGCTGTCCCCAGCAGCGTCTCCTGCAGTGCTCTATGAGAGCAGAGATCCCCAGAGCACGTCACAGCCGTCACAGCCACCGGCCTGGAACCGTTTGGAACCAGAAACAGGGAGAAGGTACGAAGCTGGAGAACTTGCCATCGACGTTTTCTTACAGTGCTCGCAACTGGGATTTTGGTAAGGATCCATCTTGAGAGATGATCAAAACAAGAACGTGTGCGTTAGTAAATGAAGTCCCATCAGAGGACGCTTAGTTTTTAAGTGTTGGCTTGTTTTTACATTCAGTCTCCCGAGACCGCAAACCACAACGTAGCCTATGGGTTGAAAATTACACTGAAAAACAATAAAACTGTTTTGAAACATGGGACAAAACAGCTCGATTGTCCATAAGCAACAACTGGGCTCTTTCTTATGCCCCTAAACCTCAGGAGCATGATTGTTTGTATTTGCACAGACACACATTACATAGAACTCCACAAAAATCTAAGAGTGTTCCAGAGTAAACTATTTTTTATGACAAGTGTCGACTAAAGGCTGAGGTTGGATGGCCAAGAGCTTTGGCCTCAGGGGAGGAACGGGGAAGCAAACAAACAAAACCAGAGGATGCGATGGAAGTCGAGACAGACCCTTAAACCACCATGGCACCAGCGGGCGACGTAATAATTATAATAATAATGCACAAGAAACTGGCATGTCCAAGCTCCACGTAACCAGTGGCACCAAAACATGCAAGAGCCTAAAATCTATCCTATTGTTTCCCTGTGATAAATGAAACACGGAATACAGAAGTCACTACACCAGTACTCCAAACATGATGCCGCTAAATATTTCTCTCGGTGGCCAAACACTTGACGAAGGCATCAACTGGAAACCAAGATCCAACTCTTTGCTTCTTTTGCATGTTTTCCTCCTCAGGTTCACAGTGACCCGATCCTGGGTTTCCTCCGCGTGGCACGAAGCGTTGTGCCTCACAGACACCACCGACGCGGGTCCGTGGGACAAGGTTGTCGCTGCTTAGGAAGGGTCCTCAGCAGTGAGCAGCAGTTCACAACTGACCTTCAGAAGTTCAAAAAAGGAGTTAAATAGGAATTTTTCACGTCTTTAACGGAGTCCGAAACAACACAGTTACACCCGCGGAGCAGCACCGAGTTTATCAGACAGTACAGGACTTGTCCGGAGGCTGCTGAGCCGTGGAGGAGGCGACGCCGGGGCTCGTGGCGTTCGTTTTGGGGAAAACCGTCGGTTTGGGCCGCGTGGCCGGAGGTTTCACCTGCGTGGCCATTTTGACCGATTTCACGGGCCGGAAGGTGCAGGGGATGTCGCCGGCGGTGCTGGCGCTGCGCTGGAACGCGGGCTCGGCGTCCTTGAGGAGCTGGGTGTGCAGGGGGCTGGAGGGTTCGGACGTGGGCGCCACCACCGGGGACGTTTTCAAAGGCTCCAGCGTGTCAAGCACGACGTCCGGCGTGTGCTTCACGCTGCTCTGCCGCTCCAGCTCCCGCAGCTCGTTCAGAGCAGAGTTCATTGTCGCTTCGATGTCCTGTGAATGCAAAGAGAAACAGAGTGAATAACAGCACCCCGACATAGAGAATTAAAAGTCGGTGTTGCGGGTAGGCGTATTTCTTTTCAGCCTCTAAACACCAACGCTCGAATCAGCTGGTGGGTCAAGCACCTTTAGGTGTCACAATGAAACCCATGCCAAACAATGCGGCATTATATACCAAAGCCAATAAGCTGTAATATTTTCCATCAATGGGGAATCTGGTCCTTAACTGGGACTGATGCTGTTTGGACAAGTACAATCCCAAATGCAGCAACCAGCAGAAAAGCCTGTGATTCAGAGCATTAGGACCCATTCTTGTCCTTTATTTTAGGCACGTGAGATTCAGGAAGGTAAATTCTTGAAGAAAGGATTGATGATTTTTCCCCTGGCTGATGGGCCATGTACCAAAAGCTGAAATCTCCGAGCGCTCTCACTGCCTCTTTGGTTTTCCTGCTGAGTTGTCTTCCCTTTAAAGTTTTAGAAAACACAGAATATAGCAGAACCACATACAGAAATTTAAGTCAGCACTTCTCCCGCCTCTGATAAACCACCACAGTTATTAACGAAGAAATATAAAGAGAATTTTGAGATAAAAATGTGGCTTTTCTTGGAGCTACATGCTTGCTACAGCGGAGGATCCACGGGAGAGCAGCCGAGCCCAGCGCTGCTGTGACTCACAGCTTGGCTGCAGCTTTGGAGCTTCCTCAGAGGGTTTTTCAGGGGGTGGGGAAGGTAAATCAGTCAAGGAATGGTGGAAGGAACCAGAGACAGTAATCTGACACTCCCGGGCTATCTTGAGGCCAGGCAGATTTTACTTACGAAGTCAGGGAAAATATGGAAAAGGCGTGACGATTATTAGGTGGTGTTTGAACAGATAATACAGGGCGAAGAGAAACACTAATTTAACACAGCTTTTTTTTTGCCCTCCCCTCCTCTTTCTTTTTTTTCCCCCTCCTCTTTTCTTTCTCTCCCCAGACTCTTCTCCAGTGCAAACAATGGAATTAAGGTTCTGGCAGGAAGAGGAGACAGAACAACCATGGTTAGAGCTTAATTGAAAAAACAAAGAAACTGATTTATGTCAAGTGAAGCCTTGGAAGGACAATGATATATGAAGACAAGAAGAGCGCATAATCCCACTGGAATGAATGGGCTAAAGATATTCATAATGGCAAAACACAACTTTCCATCAGGGCATGTATCAGGTTTTTATTCGGACCTTATTTAGTACCGTTTTGTCAATAAAAACCCTGTTTAATTTTCATGTATCTTTGGAAACCTGCAAACTCCAGAGCCAGGCAGAGGAGTCTGGTTTTGTAACTGGAGATCCAGGCATTCCTGGGCTTTCGACAGAGCCCCCGCGCCCCGGTGCAGGCGACGCGCGTGCGGGCGCATCGGAGCGGGAGAGAGAACAGATCCCTCGTGGAAGAGGGAAATTCGCCCCGTTAGGAGCTGTGGCTTGGCCAAATCTGACTTTCAGTCTTTTCGTCCTACTTGTGAAAGTGCAGACGGACGCACAGGCGCCCCTCGTGTTTTTGTTAACAACAGTGGTTGTGGCAGCGGCTCTGACATGGGGACAGATCTCTGAATAGAGAGAATCTGTCTCAAACCAGTCTGGGGCAAAATTAGCAAAGATAAGGAAAAGTCCCAAGAACATCTTTCCCTTTCAGCTGCACAGAAGGAACTGCAGGAGATGGTTCCCTTGTTGTCTGTGTGGAGTCGGTGGAGAGAGCTCCTTGCAAAGCGGGAACACGTGTCGGCAGCCTGCCCTCACTTCAAGGCACTTGTCTCAATAAATAACTAAGGAAAACGAGCAGTGTTATGTTCAGAGTTGGTTTCTAATCACACACTGATCCTTGGGAGCATATAAAGACGCCACTGTGAGCCCCGTACAACCCGCTGCTCCATACGCTTCCAGGAGAATGTTCAATTGACACCAAATACTCGACTTTTCTCACGTCTCGAAGTTATGATTGTTTAATTTTTTTGCTGACAGCTTTGGAATCTGTGTAACTTTCTGAAATGGACGTTTTTCTTGTTGAAATTAAATTCTGAAGAACGAACAGGGCCAAGTTTTTGTGGAGGAAGGACCTGAGTGTTTATTTTCACTCATGGAAGCAGCTTCAGCAACTCCCACAACGTGAGGTTGAAAATCTACACTCAAGGGCGGAGCAAGTTAATACTGCCCTGTGAGAAGGGATACGAGGTTAAGTCAGACTTTGCATTAAAGCATCTTATCGTATGCAACACCCTTTAAGTTTCCAAACCAAATCTCCCAGGCAAAGCGCTATTTACCTGTGCAATAACCTCGGGGTCCATGGGCCGATGGTTGTTGAAGCTCTTGGACCTCCCTGCCGTCACGGTTTTCCGGATCTGCGGGCTGTCGATCCTGTTCTTCAGAGACGAGTGCCGGCTGATGGAGTTGAGGCTGCCGTGGCCACTGATGGAGCATTTATCTGGAACCTCCTTGGGAAGACTTTGGCTCAGAATGGGTTGAGATGAGGGTCTGGAACCGGCTATGGCTCCTGGGGAGGCGGGTTCTGCCATTGAACTACCTAGTCCGTGGTTGTCACTTGGACGGAAGGCTCTTCTGATGCTGCCTGACTCTGGTTTCTTTCTTTGCCTTCAGTCACAAAAGCAAAACAAGTCAATACAAGCAGGTACAACACAACGGGCTGTCATTTGAAGATATCCCCCCAGGACGATACAGAGGACAATGGGAAGGGACACAGAGATACCCAGATGACAAACACACCCGGGCTTTTAGGAGTCATGGTGAAACAGTGAAATGATAAATCGTTCCGGTTTAACACTTCTAACAACAAGGCTGAGTTTCTGGCAGCTGTGCACATTCATAGCAACAACAGGAAACTTGGATGGAACGTAATTAACTTGGTCAAGAAGAAAATAACTGATATTTGAGCCAAAAAAAAAAAAAGAAACAAAACAACCCTCTGTGCCATCAACAGGTTTTGATGATGTGTTTTTATTACAGTAGAAGAGCAGAGCTACAATTTTTGACTGGAGGACACAGTATAAGTCTACTAAGCTCCTGGCCCAAGGCATCAAGTTATTGTTTTCAGAGACTGGCAAGCAAAGAAGCCCCCGGTTTGGGGTTAACGATCGTTTCCAATATTTGCTGGTGGTACCAGATGTTTCTTTTACATCGCTTTAGCAGGACCATGAGGCATTATCTAACGCAGGGCTACAGATACACCAAGAGATGATGTCAAATGGATGAGTTGGTCCAAACTATTTAGTTTCTACCCCAGCACCATGCGGTCTGACAGCACGATTCCATTGAAATCATAGGAAGGCCAATGCAGAACACTTTATGCCATAGGTCTGAAGCTTGGCATCCATTATACAGGGAAGGATCCATTTATATATAGCACCAGCCCCATGAATAACTGCAAGAAACTGTTAACTCCAGTAGGATTTTGGCATCCAAATAATAATTCAGTGGGTGGCACAACTGTCATTGCGAAACCATCTGATTTAATTTTGCTCAAGTCTGTTCACACATAGGTCAGAAGATTCATTCCTAAAGAAAAAACAACAAAATGAGTCTTATGCTACTATTGCTAAATATCAGTTTCCCCTAGTAAAGGGAAAAATAACTGGGGTGGACATTACCCAGAGGTTTCTTACAAACACTATGTACAACCCTACCAAAACCGGCAGATGGTGAAGCTCCAACAGGGCTCTGTTCATTACACAGAGCTCTCGGTAACTGGCAGAATAGCACATTTCAACGGCTCCGACAAGAAATACGGGAAAAGCAAGCCCAGAACCCAAGCTGATCAGATTAATGGAGCTTCACTGATTTCAACACAGCTCCGCCGGCGCCCGGGAGCTGAGGACCAGCATTAGCAGGTCCGAACCTTTAAAAAGGATGCATTTCTGTTAACGCCTTCACAGGTTACGTTCTGTTAAATTATGTGAAGGTTAAAAATATCCACTCCCATAAAATTATAATTATCATATTAACACTTTCACTGCACCACAGAGATACGCGTGGTTTTTTTAATACGAAGGAAATAATCAGAAAGAGATGGGGGCTAAGTCTGCTCTAGACTAACTAAATACCAGACTAAGACATTTAGTCTGTTCCTAGCTTCATTTCCCAGGTTTCTTATTCTGTTGAGTGTTGGCTAAAGTATCAATTTCTGGTTGACGAGGTGAAGTTAGAGCGGCAGGGAGGTGCGTTGTGTCACCACAAGCATATGGTTAGTAACCCAAGGTGAGAAGTGCTGGAGGAACCAACGAGCGTTACGGGCAATGCCAGATGGTGGGACTCAAGGTACGTCATTTAGCATAAAACGTGACACTAGGTGCTGAGAAAAGCGTCCCCCACCCCATAAAACACGTTAAATGTAAACGAGACACGACAAAGCACAGAACACAATGAGGAATGGGAACGCATGGTTACGAGAACCCCGTTATTCCCCTCCCTCTCTCTGGGTGTTTCGGTTATAAAATAGGATGTATTTGGGAAAACAGGAGCAGATGGCACCTTGGGGACAGGGAGGAGAAGTCAGTGGGGTTTGAAATGAGCATTGGCCACGCTGGCGACAGAGAGAGTGAGGACAGCAAAATGTGAGCAGGTTAGACGAGGGGAAGCAGAGCGTGATGGTGGCACCCCTCAGCAGTTACGCTTTTCCAGGGAAGGACTCATCACTTTACAGTTCAGTAAAATAATGCAAGGCTGTTCTTACTTGTTGATGTTTGCAAGGTAAATATCTGCGACGTGACCCCCGCTCGGGCAACTGGCACCAGCTCTAGCAGTCACTTTTTCCTCCGGAGGCTCAGAATTTATCTCTATTTCAGACTTCGGGCTGGATCTTTCAGAGATACCGTCCTCACTGGGAAGGAGGAGGGGAAGGAAATCACAACCGAGACAGAACCAGCAGCGCTGAATTTCACACCCAGCGCTGCAAACACTGCCCATGCAGGACACCAGCGCCCTGCCAGCGTCTTCCACTTAAAGAATCACTGCAAATCTTAAAAATGAGAGGGCCCGATTTCTGTGAGCAACCTGGAGAGCCCAGCTCTGCACCTTTAACAGGCCGGCAGCACCAGGATGATTTTTATATCCATCTCCACATATGTGGACACCTACACCTCTGGGAGCTCTGTGGGTTTTGGGAGGTCCCGAAAGGACGAACTCTTCCCCTCCCTGACCCAAACACTCCATTCCACACCTGAGTTTAAAGCAAGCCCGTCTCACAGATGGGCTTAAAATTGTAACATACGTGTCTTGAACGACGATATACTGATGAGGAATAAGGCCGTCAATTCCATTGTGGCGTCCCTCCCACCAGTCATCTGAGGCCCGCTGATAGAGCAAGAGAGAAGCTCCTTTTTTAAAGGACAGCTCTCGGGCAGTCCTGCCAATGTAGTCGAACTTCGCTATCGCTTCTATGGGCTCACACTCTAGGAGATAGAAGGGAATAAACAACAATTCACTAAACACTTGGGCTCAGGTAAGTAGTCAACAGTTTAAACCCACCATAAAGCAGCTTATGATGATGAGAGCATGGGATGGCGCTTCTTGAATGCGGCAGAGAGTTGAAGCGGTGAGATTCAGAGGGGAACCCCTATAACAGGGGGATGTTGCAATTTCAGCGTTCGCCTAATCTCTACGTGGCGGACACACTCACGTTTTCCAAGTCATCAACCCACTTACAGCAACTCGGTGTACCAGGATGGAAATGGCAAAATTAGTATCTCATTCAAATAAAAGAAAATATTTCAAAGCTGGGTAGCAATCAGGTGTGTTCTGGACAAAAGTACACCTAGGGTACATCTTCCTAAAGGCAGCTAAATAAACCTCCTGGGCAGGCAGGATGTCTTATTAGCATTTAGAGAGGGGAAGCATCCTCTGATCCCAAGCTGCTTCAGAAATAAAGCGTCTATTCAGAAGGAAATTTCGGTGAGGTTCCCCAACCCAGGTGAGTGTGTTCGGGCACCGCGGGCGGCCGCGCCATTCACCAAACACCCACGGAAATGAATGGAACCGTGCGGTGATGGGGAGAGCGAGCGG
The DNA here is from genome assembly GCF_037038585.1 of Patagioenas fasciata. Classification (NCBI taxonomy): domain Eukaryota; kingdom Metazoa; phylum Chordata; class Aves; order Columbiformes; family Columbidae; genus Patagioenas; species Patagioenas fasciata. The sequence goes on from NC_092540.1 coordinate 4,173,752, forward strand.
CTGCACGACGTGCTCCAAAACCACTGCGACTGCTCCCAAAGGAACCGTGGCCGCTGTTTCTGCCACCGGCCACCGACCCAGGTCCCTGCAGGGCTCTGATGTTACACACAGGGACAACACGGGCATTTAGACACTCGGGAAAATCAATATGAAATTCAAGCGGATTATTTTTAAGAGTTAGAAAACCCGGCCGTTGGTTGAGTTTAAATGTATAGTAAGCCAGCTCCCAAGCCTAGGCAGGAATCGGGGGAATGGAGATGAGCTCAACCACACAGCCCCCATGGGCTTCAGCCTCTAATTACTGTGTAGCCTCATCTAGGTGTTCCTGCTCCAACAGGGGGATTGGACTGGATGATCTTTTGAGGTCCTTTCCAATCCCTAGCATTCTATGATTCTATGATACTTTAAAGGAGCTTTAATACTGCCAAGCAATCCAGGGAAATTGAGTTCTTTCCTGAAGAAAGAGATGTGTCATTCCTCTTCCAGGACAGGGAAAGATACACCATCTCATTCCGACATCTCAGCATCACGGGAAGCTTTTGGAGTGCAAGAGCCAGGCAAAAGAGACTGGAAGGCCAAACGTGAGCCACAGCTTTTACAGTCGTCCCCTGGGAGGGCGTACACCCAAGAATTAGGCCTCCAAGGCAAAGCAGTAGCTGGGCTTGAGAAAATAGTGTAAATCCATTGGAGTGAGGTGATGGTGTCAGCCGGTGCGAGGGAGCAGAGCAAAAGCATCATCCCCCAAAGAGCCCCATCGACATCCGCAGTGGGGAAGTACAAACTGACCGAGTGCTGAGGACAATCGGCCACGGGACCTGCGAGGTTAACCCCCACACTATTAACTTCTCCGTTATTAAACCAGACTGCTCAGGATTCTGTCAAATCACACGTTTCGGGTAGGGCTGTGCTCAGCATCGCACAGGTCCCGTTATCAGCCCTTGGCGACCCGCGGGGGATTTGCCCGGCTGAGAAAGCCCGGCCCGCGCTGGCAGCCCGCGACAGCCGCCCTGCGCCGCGCTCCCCAGAGCACATGGTTATCTGGTTTTGGCTCCTTCTTCCCCGCTTGCTTGTTTTGCCTCTGGAGCCAGCTTCTTCATAACACTAAAAACCCGATAAAGCTGTGTTTTGGTGTCCCCCTCTGTTTGGGAAGGGGATGGGAGTGTGGTTTTGTAAATCCATCTGTTTCATTAAGAAGTGTTTATTGTTCCAGATGAGTGCGGCACTCAGGTTTCTTATGTTTCCAATTTGCTTTTTAGGACTCTGGCTTTTGCCCAGAGAAGTGATTTTAGACTCTAATTTCCAGTAGCTTTTTCCTACTACACTTATGCTCAGAGAAGAAAGCTGTACGAGTAAAGAGCACTAAGGCTAAGCCAAACAATCACCCCTGCCAGCCTGTGTTAGGAAAGCAGCAGTTTAAAATCTTTCCACTCATCCACATCATTTAACAAACACACGACCTGCTTGTCTCGCAGCATTTCTGACCTCTGACGCCTGTCTCACCAAAGAGCTAAAGGAGCAAGTGCTCGGTCACACCTAAAGACTGAAGGAGCGAGAAAAAGCGAAGAGCATCCGTCCCGCTGAGTTGCAGAGTCGTACGCTCCATTTCGGACCAGCGCCTGAAGTGTGACACCGCATGGCTCAATTAGGATGTGAGACTCTATTAAACCAGACCTTGCTGCTCCCTCAACGAGACAGGGGCCCAGCTCCCTCCTCTGCTCCAGTGCCAAACGCTCCCTCTCAAATGCTTCCTATGGAATATTCCGTGTAGGTTGCAGAACCCCATCCAAAATGCCTCCAGATTTTACCTTGCTCAGGGGCCCCACACGCAATCTAGTTCCAGAGGCTGTAAAGCTGCGTCCTTCTCTAATCTCTAACTGCTCGTTTTCCCACCGTTGTGCCCTCGCAGCCACACGAGCAACCTAAAAATCCCACGCAGGAACCATGCCAAGTGCACCCCATGGTGTTTCAGCCTGCAGACTTTAGTCCTGGGCCTTACAGACACGGGATGCGTTGCCTTTCCTCTGTTACAGCAATGAAATTGCTCCTTCTTTAGGTACCAACTCAAAAAGCGCAATTTTCATGCACTTTTAAGCAGCAAACGCTCTTCAGAAAGAACACTGCAAGACAGACAGTGAGCTCCCGGTTCATTCCTGCGTGCTTTGTGTTTCCTCTCCACAACCTTGGCGAGGATTCGCTGTGACAGTGCTTGTCCTTGCCGAGGGAGAAGTGATTTTCCAGTGTTTCTAGCAGTGTTCAACATCGTCTCCTTTGTTGCTGTGTGTGAGCTGTGAAGGCAGCACGATGCCATGGGAAAGGTTTGTTAGGCAGCTGCTGGAGGATGGAGAGCAAAAAGCCGCACAGGAGCACAGGGCAGGGCTATCGAGCAAATTCCTAAAGACCAGCTCAAGAAGGATGCCACTTCATCTGAAAGAAACGCCGCCTTCCTTCCCACCGTTACGGCTGAGGCCGTCACGAGCTAAACCACCGCGGGACTTACATAGACAACTGCATGGGACCAAAAGACAAGAATAAAACCATGCTATGTCCTGCTCGGGTCAGCCCGCTTTACGTGCTGGTTGGTATTCTGGGGATGACTGTTTCCCAGCAGTAACATCATCTTTTCCTCCAGTGCGGATGGGCTCTCGTGCAGCTGTTCCCCATCACAGGAGGAGGCTTTGCAGGTATCAACAGACACTCAAAGTCTGCAGTGTCACCTTTTTCCTAGGAAATATTGTGCCGTTGTCGGTGTTGGCACTGCTTTCCACCGCTCAGACAATGGATGGAACAGAGTTTCCCCAGCGAGACCCAAAAATTACCACCAGGACCCTCTATGCTAAAACCGTGGAACGCAAACGGTTTTTGATTTTGCATCCTTCCTTAAAGCAGAACTACTGGGGCGTAAAGCCCCCACGATTCCCTCGCCAAAGCTCCTGAGAGATGCCCAGCACACGCTGAAACACATCCAGCTTTGGCTCTGTGCTTCCCCCGGGACTTCCAGCTCTGAGGTCCTTCCAGGGCACAGATGAGCTCAAACAGTTGTGCAAGAGCAGTGTGTGCCCAGGCCTGTGCTGAGATACCCCTGAAAAGAAGGGATGCTTCAAAAATACTCAGGTAACTTCTAACGACTCCTGTTGATCTTATACCTTTTGACTTTTGGGCGTCAGATGCTGTATGTGACGTTTCAAGTGACTATTCAGATTTGAACTCCGCTGCGGATCTAACTTTGAGCTTAAATTGCAAAGCGCTGTCTCCTCTGCCTCCCGCCCAGCGGGTTGCGCCAGTTAACCCAGGAGGCCCTGGACGTACGTACCGTCGTCGCTGGTGTGGTGCTCAGCTGTCGCGTCCGGAACAGAGTCTTCTGTTGAGGCTCTCTCTCCGTGGGGACTTTCGCTACGACAGACAGAAACAGAGACAGTGCTTTAAACGGGTGGAAATTGAGTTTCCCCATTAGCAACAATCAAAGATAACTTGACGAGGAACATCCGTATTGGGAGTCAATATCTGGGTTCCACTGTGACACTCTGTGGATGCATCTGCACATGCTGAAGTCAGCGTGTCTCAAAATCAAGCTAAGTTCTTATCTGATCAAGCAAACCGAACACCTTCCTTAACCTTCTGTATGCGGTCAGGAAAGTCCGACCTCAGATCTTATAAGGCAGACCTCTGGAGATGTTTACAAGTCAGACACCAGTGGCGTGTTGGGTCTGGTCCCTCTCTGCCATGCCAGAATTATTCCCTCAGTTATATTCTCCATTGCCCTAATTAGCTCATTAGACGACTGAGATAGCTGCCATTTCCCAGGGGAGATTATTTCTCAACTCATAATGATATTTCCAGGTCTGAGTTTGTCATCTCCCTCCGTCCCTTTCATCACAATCTCAAATTTCCCCATTCATTCTGTTGATCAATTCCCACAGCCAGGCCAAGCGCCTGGAATCTTTATTTACAGAGCACCCACCCCACAAGAGCTCTCAGTCCCGGTTTGTGTGCAGAAAAGCTTTGGTAGGATCGACAGGCAAACAAGCGGCAACCGAAGGTGACGTTTCTGTAAGAAGCCACTCGAGCGGTTCTCCCGGGACAGGAGCAGAGAGGAAACGAGCAGAGGATGCGTTGCCTGTCCTGCCCGCTCCCCTCACCAGACACCGTTGATAAGGACAAAACACATTCGCTGCGCTCTCACTAACTCATTAAATTAGACTTTCAATTCTCTTCACATGGTAATAACTTCATCCCTCATTTTGGCCTTAAAGTGAGTGATCACGGATGTAAAGCCTTAGGTAATCTACCCCCCATACTCTTTAAAATGAGAGGAAAAAAGAAGGTGTAAAATGTTTGGATAATTCTTGCATCGCATTATGCTTAATCCACACAACACAAAGCTGCCCCAGCACCTCCTGAGTCAGTACATCAGGAATCAACCTTTCCCGTCCTTTGCAAAGCCTTTGTGCTACTTAATGAAGTTTACAGAAGAATTCGAAGCCAAACGCAGGTCCCGAGGGGCAGGCGGCATTGAGGGCTAAGGTTTCACACAGACCGTGAAGTCATCCGGCCAATGCTCCAGACCCAAACCCCACACAACACCACGCGCCTCTTCCCACCCCGGCCTCCAACCGCGTTTTCCTCCAGAAAACCCGTCCGTGCTGCCCACGCGGGCTCTGCCGTGTCAGCCCCAGCTTAACGCTGGGCTTAACCCCCAAGGCTCTGAAAATACAAGGAATATACATATTCCGCCAGAGGAACACCATGCAGGTCGAGCATCTACAAGATGTCTTCACTCAGTCCCGCTGGCCGGTGCGCAGGGCTCTCCCCGTGCTGACCTCCTGCAGTGCTGGATGGACAGACAGACGCGGCACAGCCCTAAATTTGTCACAATAAACGCGAATAACTGAATTTGTGCAAACAGCCCTTCTGTCCTCTGCTCAGAGCGAGCTGTTTCCAAGCTCCTGGGAGATGCGGAGTACACGAGCTGCGGCACGGAGCCCAGGCAGCCCCTGCACCAAAGCATCGCCTGCCAGTTCACAGAACCACACAGAATCCCAGAATGTCAGGGGTTGAAGGGCCCTGGAAAGCTCATCCAGTGCAATCCCCCCATGGAGCAGGAACACCCAGCTGAGGTTCCACAGGAAGGTGTCCAGGCGGGTTTGAATGTCTGCAGAGAAGGAGACTCCACAGCCTCCCTGGGCAGCCTGGGCCAGGCTCTGCCACCCTCACCAGGAACAAGTTGCTTCTCCTCTTTCAGTGGAACCTCCTGTGTTCCAGTTTGCACCCATTGCCCCTTGTCCTGTCACTGGTTGTCACCCAGAAGAGCCTGGCTCCATCCTCCTGACACTGCCCCTTTCCATATTGATCCCCAGGAATGAGTCCCCCCTCAAGTCTTCTCCAGCTCCAGAGCCCCAGCTCCCTCAGCCTTTCCCCACACGGGAGATGCTCCACTCCCTTCAGCATCTTGGTGGCTGCGCTGGACTCTCTGCAGCAGTTCCCTGTCCTTCTGGAGCTGAGGGGCCACAACTGGACACAATATTCCAGGGGTGGTCTCCCCAGGGCAGAGCAGAGGGGCAGGAGAACCTCTCTGACCTACTGACCACCCCCTTCTAACCCACCCCAGGTACCATTGGCCTTCCTGGCCACAAGGGCCCAGTGCTGGCTCATGGTCACCCTGCTGTGCCCAGGACCCCCAGGTCCCTTTCCCTACACTACTCTCCAACAAGTCATTCCCCAGTTTATACTGGAACTCATACAGTTCCGTGGCACCGAGACAGCTCAGTCCAGCCAAGCAGCACCGGCAAACGCAGCAGGAGCTGCTCCCTGATGGATCCGCTGGATGATGAGGATTCACTCTGCTGCTCCGTGGCAAAGAGCCCTGTGGGCAATAAAATCTAAATAGCGGGGCTGTGAGGAGGTGGAATAGAAACCAGGTGCTCCCTCCTGGCTTCGAGCAGTTTCCCTTGCCTGCTCCTGCTCTTCTCTGCTCAGCAGGGTCTCAGGGTCAGGGTGGTTAGGAAGGGCAACGAAATAAAACCAAATGCCTTCAGAAAATTAATATTACCTTCCAGGACATTTTGCCTCCTACATGAAGTGTCACCCCCACTGAACGTTTCACATTTTTATTCCCTTCATCTTACGGTACGGAACCTCTTGTCAAACTTTATGTGTTTCCTTAAGGTCGTAAAGATTCTTCATCTTTTTTTTTCCCTACAACATATAACATCAGCTAAAAACATCAGAGTGAAAGGTAAAATTAACAGAATTTCCAAAAGAGGCTCTGGCAAGTCTTCTGCAAACAGCGGTTAGTAAGAAGGAGCCCGTGGAGGGAGCAGATAGTTAATGCTACTCTGAAACAAGTCAGGGAAACAAGGCCAGCTCTGTCACCACAGCGACTTCATTTTAAAAATGTATTTATTTTAGTGTATGAAAATAATCATTTGCATTCCTGGGACACCGGAGGAGGGAAAGAGCTGCGGGAGAAGCAGGACACAATTTAACACTCCTCCTTTTGAGAGGGAGAGATCAGCCTGGCCGGTAGGAAAGAAAACACCTCCTTTCCTTCCCCCGCTCCCCAACCTTCCACCCCAGATGACAGGAGCCGCTCGGGCTGAATTGCTTCCAGATGTGGCTTTGCAGACTGAACACGCGGCCGGGCCTCCGGAGCTTTGAGCTGGATGGAAATGGTGATTCTGCATTCCTGCCTCTTCCCTCCCCCACCGCCGGCGCTGCCCGGAAAATTAAACCGTGTTGCAGCTTTCGAGGTTCAGCTGCAGTGACCCCTGAGTCTGAAGCAAAGGCCATCGGGACAATAAAAAAAAAAAGGCAGAAGCAGGAGAATAAAAAAGAAGAAGAAAAAAGAACAGATTGATTTTGGCAGCGACCACACCAGAACATCCGAGAAAAGCCCTTGCCCTTCAAGATAAGTGAGCTCGGTTTGACAACTGAACAGTTACTTTCTATCAGCTTATTTCTTAAAAGGTGGTGACGCTCCGGAGATAACCAGAGGCGTCTCCTCTTCTACAGAACAGATTTTTGAAAGGCTGAGCCAGATGCTTGAATCCAGAATTAGACAGCGCACAACGCACGGCTGCACCGTGCTAATCCATAAATAAATATCCACCCATTCATCTTCTCCTCTGTCATACCAGTAATCCTCGGTGTTTCCACCTCTGCTATAGACTGGACCCTCCAGCTCCCTTGGTCCCGGGAAGATGTTCTCATGTTGGATGATGATGGTTTTGATCAATTCATTGACATGGGCTTGGCAAGAGACTTGATCGTGACCTTCAGGCACAGACATCAGCGTCGGCCCAAAGCAGATGGCTAAATTGTAGGGATCCATCATGTTCTCTTCACTGAACTGCGACAAACTGCAAAAGACAGAAGTGGGGAGGAGGGTTAACAGCAAAACCCAACATTATCATCATCATCTGCAGAGCTGGGAAGGTTTGCTTTGGGTTTGCTGCTGTTTAAAGCTGATCAGTTGGGACTTGAATATTCTGGGTCTGCGTAAAAAAATGAGATACTGATGGTATCGACAGAGAACTGAAACGGAAACCTCAAAGGGACCTTGAAAGCTCAGGGCTATGCAAAAAGAGCTGGGTGCTGGCTTTACAATGGGAGGATGTTATTTTTTAATCTTCAATTCTTCTGTATTTGAGACAGCGAGCCAGAGACAGGTCTCTGTTAGGTGAAAATACTGTCTTGCAGTTCTATTTCTCTTTCACCTACATGGTATTCAAAGGGTTTTGACAATGTATATATAACCTTCTGGTCAGGACAGTTTTCCTCTGCGCTACCTCAGGTATCAAGACCACGTTACTGGAGGAAACTGTTGTCTCCTCGCTGCCGAGCTCCCCAACGATCCTGACAGGTTCACAAAAGCACCCTCAGCCTCCACCACCCACACTACTTAGCGCTCCTCGCTGGTGCACAACCCCGTGTCTGACTCTTTCATTGCATTCCTTGCTTGGTTTACCAGCACGTTATTCACTTTCCTTCCTGGAACTCCTTGGCGATTGCATTTGCACCGTTGGATTGAATCTCAGCGCGGCTGACAAGCTCAGGAAGGCAGACGCGACACAAAGCGACGGTGGCATTTGTATTAATACCTTGTTTGCTGAGATTACACACCACAACTTTACTGTTGGTTCTGCCATTTATCTTGTTTATACCGAGCTCTACATCGAGGTCGCGGTGCTCTCAAGGATACTCACTGATTGAGGAACGCAAAGAGGTATCTCATGACAATCAGAGTGGTTTTGGGCAGGTTCAGAAGGACTTTCCGCACGTGCAGTGCTCTCTCTTGTAAATTATCCATTGCTGAAAGGGAGAGAGAGCAACACGGGTCATCATCTCGCCATACCCACCATCCCACCCGCAGAACCTGCAGGTGAAGTCTTTGACAACGAAGGTCCCTGAAACACGTGAGACTTCCCTGCAAGCTCCTTCCCAGCGTGGGAGCGCTGGATGTCATCTGCTCCAAGAGCTCTGGCACAATAGCTCATTCAAGTTAGCTCCGAACGGTGGGTGTTTAAAAAAGGAAATTGTATAAGACTCAAAGGAAAATTAACATAGTTAAAGGGTGAGGCAAAAAGCTCTGTGTGCAGCAGCCTACTGAGAAATAAGTGGGCAGCACAAACCATCTCAGAACGCAGAGCTTATTTCCAAGCATATTTTACTTCTCGTATGATGTGAATTCAACTCTGTAAACGCATTTATCAGGAGGAGAAAACCACGAGCCATTGCAGGAGCAGTTATCTTCTGCTTTACTTCAAAGGCTGCCGCAGCAAAGGCCGTTTCACTACTCGGACAATAGGATCATTCTTCGATTCTGAAGGACATGGCAACGCTCAGGCCGTTTCAAATGAAGTTGTTCACGTACAAAAAACACCAACAATCGTCTGCCTACCAGATCCACCTTTAGAAACCATCAGAAATGTTACTAACTCCGCTGTGACTGCCCTCACCATCGATATTCGTTAAGAGGAGTGAATAGCTGGCACATCAGGGTTATGAAGCTAAATCCTCCGAAGTGGAGGTTTTGGTTTTATTCTAGTTTAAAAGAATCTTGTCACAAAGCACTGCCTCAGAAAAACCCATGATATGGTCCTTAAAAATCTCTTCGTTTTTATCTCCTTCCTCATTCATTTAAAAAATCACTATCAGAACAAGGATGGCTGTAACCAGGTAAATGCCCAGACTCTGGCTACTAGAGATTAGGATACAAATGGAACGCAAACCCAGCCAAAATAAGCATAAAAAGATTATTTTGGAGCCAGGAAAAAGGGGGAGGGGAAGAGAGGAAGGTGGCAGACGAGACTGGATGAATTAATCCTGTTTCTTTTCAGATACTTACTGACGCAGGCGATCAGATCGTGGAAGATATCCTTGGGGAAGAGAGGGTGCTCCAGCCCTCGGAAATAGAGCTTCAGAACTCCCGCTATGGAATCCATGTCGTGGTCATTCTGGTCCCCAGCCAATGGATCTTCCCCTTCGCAAGTAAAGAAAAACAGGCAAGAAAAATCAGAATCCGGGAGAAAAGGAGCAGAGTGGGATTCCCAGTGGTCCCAGGACAGATGATTTGTCACCATGAACACGCCACAGTTTGTCTGCGTTACAAAAGAAAAGATGCCCACTTAAGGAGTTGTTCCCTAGGGAAAACTCCCTATCAGATATAATTAGATTTAACGATGGGGCAATCCTCAAATTGAAGCTATATATATCCATTATGTGACTGAAATTACCAAAGCTTGTCTATTATCTTAATAACACCCGGGATAATAAATGGGCCACTACAAACAGGAGCATTATCCTTGATATTAACTGCCACCAAGGGTTCTGGATGAAGTAATAAACTGCAGAGACGTTATTGTTAACTTTGTCAGTTCTGTATATCAAATGCTTTACAGAGACAAGCGAGATGAAGAAAAAACATCACCTCTTTATTTCTGCCTGTTAGCACTGCAACAACCGGCTATTTTCCCAAGACAACCGGTATTTCTTTGATGGAAAAAAGGGTCTAATGCTGACATCAGGCTCTACCTGCACCCCGCGCTACACATTTCTCCCTCTGCTCCTGAAGATTTTAATCCTCGGGCAGATGGAGATGAAGAGAAGTGAAATCAGATGCCGCATTTCACACACGTTGCTCAAACTCCTCCCCAAAGCAAAATAAACTTGCCGGGCCTAATTAATGACTCTTTTCCAACAGCGAGCATAGAAACACCCCAACTCTATTTTCTGAGAGTGATGTATCTGGGGAATTACCAGGAGCCGTGTTGTTGTTGGGGGGCTCGGGCTGAAGAGCAAACGCCTAAACCTGCCCGGCTCGTGGCTTTTCTTTGCCACATGGAACCATGGAGTGGTTCCTCACTACGAAAATCAGATCTATTCAAAGCTACGTCAAGCTAACGGTGTCTTGGATGTGACTCTCTCATTTGCTGGTATTTAGAACAAAATGTAGCCCAGCTGTGCCTCAAGAAAAATACAAAATTTCACCCTCTAGCAGCCAGTTTATTCATAAAGAGCTGAGGGAGAGGGTGGGAAAACGCAGTTACATCCAATAATGAAATTCTCTATTCCTTTAGTGTTACAAATAATCAATAAGCTACCAAATATGAGGGAAGATGTGTTCAGAATATTCATTATACAGACGCTCTACAGGATATAAAGCGTAATGGTAAACAATGGTATTGAAGGTTAATGAGCACTGGGGAAGAGTTTGGGCTGGACTGACCTTGGATACACAAAGATCGAAGGAACAAAATATATCAAGTTGCACCCACAACGGGCCGTTTCAGAATATTTAAACAAATTCCTACGTTTGACCATGATTTCCGAGCTACCGGAACAGATCTTCCTTACCTCTCTCAAACGCATTTTTGATGTCGTTCACTTCGACTTGTGACCCAGACACTCTGAATATTCCTTCGTGCTGCAAGCCTGTGAAACAATGAGATGTTGAGAACAATGAGACAAACGGGCACCTTCATCAGCTGCAGCACAGACGATAAAAGAAACATCAGCAACACAGGTTTAAAAGCCATGTCTGGGCACATATAGAATATGTAAAAACAGAACCCTGCACACGGAGAAAAAATATTAACCCTTCGTCGTAAACTGACAGAATAACGGGGTTAGAACAGCCGTGCACGTTATCTTTTACCCTGAAGGATTTTAGAACCCGGAGAAAGTCATAAACCAACAGTCTATCAGCCAGATGTTAAACATGGTGAACTACACGAGGAGGCAGCTTATTTTCAAGAGCAATAACGCAAAGGCCCAGAGCAAATCAGCCCGTTGAAATGGAAGCATTTAATTACCCCAGCACGGCCCGCTATCTGGGCTTTTCGGATTGGCTTTGAGACATTGGCGCTAAAAAAATGAGCAACATCATTAAATCCAATTATCAAGAGGGCAACGTGTTGCAAAATACCATCGTCGTAACGATTCTGTGAGCGCGTTTGGGGTGAGCAACAACCGTTACAAATCGAGTAAGGAACAAAGTACACGCTCCACACAGGGAAATCAGTTCCCATTAATCGCAGACTTTCCAAAACAGGGAACGCTGCGATATCTTTCTTATTTATAATAATGGCTATAAACTAATAAGCTTGCTTGAATGCATCTGTGGCCTTGTCCTCTCGATTTCTGTGGTCGTTTTCATCATGATGCAATGAAACCTTTATAAAATAAAAGTTGATTCTGTTGGCAAAGAATCTTTCTGCTGGGGATCTAAGCTAATCCAGGAATACGACTCTAACACATAAAACCCGATGGCCCCGATTTGGTTTGCATCGCAATGTGGTTTCAGTGATTTCTTCCAGCAAACGGCCAAGTGTGGCCTTAATGAAGGATTATAGCACTTGGTTCTTCCAAGCGATGATGAGAATGGGGCTCTAGATTATAGTTTCTAAAATGGTAATTTAACAAGCAAAATGAAACGGGCCCTACGATCTGGCTCTGTGTCTTGGTTAATGAAGATAAATTCAGCCCCTTTCTACATATGTTAATTAGCAGCTGTTTCGCATGCTACTAACAAATGATATCGATTAAAAACTAAAACAAATTACAAGAAACGCATAAAATCTTTTACAGCATTCAAGGCTGCGAAGTTAGCGCGCGAAACAGGTATAAATCATCTCATTGCGGCAATAAGCAAGCCATTAATTCACTGCTTGGCCTCCTGTGTTCAAATACTTGGAGCATTCCTGCTCCCCGAGGAAGAGGATGATTATTGTTGGCGAAGGCCACGTTCCAGGGCTCAAAACAAGGTGAGCAGAGGTGGTGTGGAAGGATGGGAACCTTATTTTACAAGAAACAATGGGATAGTCAGAAGAACAGTATTTGCAAGGTCAAGTTATTTGCAATAAAATTCAGAAAAGCGATGACACACAGCACCACCAATAGAGCGCAAAAGTGAGCGATAATTCCTTTATATTGTGGTTTCTAGGATTCCTCTGCACAAGCAGCAGGTCCTGAGCTGCTCAATGTTTTTCAGGCTTTTTCAGGCTTTTCCATCCGTTTGTTTGATGGAGGTTTGTCCTGGTTTGTTAAAAACAAGTTTCTCTTTTAGTGAATTTGCCTGTCAGCTAAAGCTTCATATCAGCTGCATTTTCCTGGAGAACCAGACACGTGTGTTGGTGAACATAGCAATGGAATGTGAGGTTATTGATAAGGATGGATGGACATCCTACAAGAGACAATGAGAAACAGGTGACCAAGAAACCGACCAACTGAGTATAACATCCCGTTCACATGAATACTTCATATAAAAGTGGGAGATCACGAGGATCTCGTCCCTTTTCCCTGTGGCGACATTAGGAGAGGACCTTGTGAGTCGTCCCTGTGAACTGAGGCCAGTGGCAGACTGAATCCAGCTCCGGTTGGCTGCAGAGTCCAGTCCAGGACTTTGGTTGCCGGCTCCACAGTTGCCGGGACTTCCAAGACTGGTTTTGTATATTTTGTATTATTTTCTCTATTTTATGAGCAGCATTAGTAAAACATGTTTAATTTTTCCAACTCTCTTCTCTCTGTCCTTCTTTCCCTCCCGATCGCCTGTGTTAAGTGGGAAGGGGAGAGAGGGAGAGGCTGAAGAGGGAATTGGGGGGGAAGAGAGGGTTAACAACACATCTGCCACGGTTTTATTGTCACCCCGCAATCAAACCCTCGACAAGGTATCACGGGAAAGCCTTCGACTCACCGTGTCTGCTGATGAAGCGGATGCAGCTCTCCACGACCAGCGGAATGGCCTGGGAGGAATCCTGCGCCAGGAGAAACCCAAAGCAGAGTGGTCAGAACGCAGAGCAAAGACGAAGATGAAGAAACAACAGCCCGAAACCCATAAACCGCGATTAATCCAACAGCTCAAGGCCGTTTGGTAGTTTTGCTTCCGGGTCTGTTAAAACACGGGGTCAAATTGTGTTTAAATTTTGTCACAGAAAGCGACTCGAGGCTGTGGATCTGTGTTTTATTGATTTCAGTCATTGAACAAGCAGACACCAGTTCCACTTGAACAAGGTTGAAAAGGACACACGAGAAAAACGGATAAAAACACCTGTGTGTGTCCCATTTCTCTTCCACACCAACACACACCCACCCCTGGTTCGTTACTGAAGGAAGTGTTAATTACCTGCTTTCTTATGGTGGAGCTGCGCCTGCCGCTGGTGGGATCAGAACCGCCCATCGATGCAGGAGGGAGAAAACAGAACAGAAAAGTCAAGAGAATCCTCTACTCTCATTGTCCCGTACGGACTTTGCTTGAGCCAGATACACAAATCAATCATCACGACTTAGTCTCCTTCAATTTACAGCACTTCAGAAAGATTCTAAGTGACTTTAAATCACTAAAAACCTGTAACAGGCGCGAGGGAGCCCAACGCTGCGGCAAAAATTACCCTTGACATTCTAATTCCAACCATATGGAAATCTGTCATACAGGGCTCCTCGTTGAAGACGAAGTTTGTTAATATTAATAGAAATTGCACGTGGCTGTTCCCTAAAGGAGGAGCAGGTGGGAGGACGCTGGTCCCAACCGCGCTGGCAACATTGTCCAGTCCTTATTATCGTTTCCAATAAGACTTCAAATAAATCAATAACACAAACCCCCTCAAACACCAGCCAGGCTCAGCCTTTCCAGTATAAACCGTGATTTGTGTGGCTGGACATTAATTGTAGGCAAATAGGAAAAATCCCTTTCCTTTGCCAGGATATTTTTCCCTCAAAATTTATTACTGGGGTTTAAAATTCCAAGAGTTTCTTGTAAAAATGAAGCGTGAGAGATAACGGTAGTGAGGCCCTAATGTATCATTCAAGTCAATTCCCTGCTAGGGTAGATGGCTGCTGAATTATAAATAAGGTGATTAGAACCGTGATTTTTAAAAAGCCTGTACAATGCATTAATTCCGGGGAAATTTCTTTTATTAAAATCAGAAACACTGAATGAAAAAAAAAAATCGGATTCCATGGGCTGTCACAGACAATAAGGCCTATTTTAAACTATTAGCAGTAATGATTCTTTGATATTTAAAATTGTTTCGCGATGAATAATATTTTATTATTCCAGACGTCAGGCTCTAATTAGGACCTGTCAGCTCTGCTTTCGCTGTGAGGAATGTGAAGAGTAGTAATGACTCCGGATCGGTAGCAATCACCTTCCCCCGGTGAACGTGTCCCCTGCTCCAGCTCCTGGCGCCCAATCCGTCCGTCTGGAGCTGGAGATCGGGTGCGTGTTACAAAAACCTTCCTCATCCTAAATGTACCGGGGTTAAAAGGCACAAGCTCTCCATGTAGCTCTTTTTTCTTCCCCCCTCTTGATTAGTTTTAACCCCAATTAGGTTTCCTGCCGGCAGGTGTGTGGTCACAACCACCCATGGCAACACCAAGAAAGGAGAGGAGTTTCAGCAGGCTCTTAATCACAAGAATTATTAATTACTCAGCTGAGCAGAGGTATAAACATGTATAAACTGCACCAGCACCTTGCGCTGACGTAGGGAATAGTGATGCTATTTAAAGCCATATTAACCAGCAGGAATTCGCTTATATTTTAGCTAAATTAATATGTTTTTCTCACAGATAGATATATTGGGTGGGTAATCAGGCTGGGACCAATTTGCATCAGATTTTCCTTATAGAATGATGCCCCGAGCTGCACCTACCTGGCGATGGAGCAGTCAGTCCTTTGACCTGTTAAAGAACACCGAGAAACACAGTGTTAGGAGGAACGGCGAAATACTTTTAATGATTTGTAAAGACAGTTTTGGAAGGGGATGGAGGAAAAAAGCCAGCGGGGAGGGAGCGAGCAGCCCGGGGGGGCCGGCGGAGCTCATCCCCACGGCCCCGCAGCCAACGGGGCTGCCCGAGGACTCTCGCTTTGGAGAAGGATCGTTTACTTTTGAAAACGACTTCCCTGCGCTTTCTAATTGCCGACTTCTGCTGCCAAAACAACCGGGCTCGTCAACCTCTCCCTCCCTCCCCTTTCCCAGAGGAATCGGTGGCGTGAGAGATTCTACTTTATAAAGCCACTTAGCGAGACTGGAAGCATTCCCGGGTTTGTTAGCCCACAACCCGAACGTGCTGGCACCGCGCTATTCTGGGAGACAAGACGTTTAATGATATTTTCCAGCAGCATATTGAGAAAAACGTTCTGTTGGCTCGCAGAGAGTCCGCGAGGAAGCGGCCGAGCCGACGAGCGCTAATGGGCATCGCTGTAGAGCAGCACAACGAGGAGGGAGAGACAGGAAACGTGTTCGTGCCTTTGGGAATTGTACGGGCAATAGGTTTTGCTGGTAGGGACCATCACCAGTGAAGCCAAACGGATTGATAACAGCTGAAAATCCACCTTCCCTGCTTCCTCCTCCTGGGGAGACGGAAGAATGACCAAGGAAAACGTCTAATTGCCGATGGTTGACAATTAGTTGAGCACATCTCAACAGGCGCTTTCCTCTCCCCACGTAAAGCCAAAACAGGGTGTCATTTACATGAAAATATTATTCTGAAGCAGAATTTCCAGCCATCTGTCCCATTTCCATCACGGAATATTCATATATATAAATGACATGGCTGTGGCAACGTCAAGGGGCTCCTACATTAGGGTGACAAATGTGTACAGTAGCAGGGACATAATTACTCGCAGATAGGAGGACTTGCTGCTATTTTCATTACTGGAACTTGTCATCTTTCGATTAAGGTAATTTGCAAGAGGACTAATACATGTCACCTGAGGACGGGGCAAAGAACAATAAGAATAGCAAGGAACCCATGAGTTTTCTAGGGACTGGAGACACGCAGCTGTAGGCACATTTTTCAGTAAAGCTTCGAACCATGCTCCGGGGACTTGTGAAAGGAATTTTATTCGCTCATTTCCCAATTAAATGGCATTTTATGGATAAGCCCAGGCACAGTCCCCAGTTTGTACCACTAACCTGTTAACGTGGTTTTGGAAACAAAAATGTCGCTCCCTTTCGCAGCTCCTTTTGGTCTCAGAGATGACAGAAGTGATTTATTTAATTTCTTTTTAAGCTGCTGGAGCTCACCCTGACACACACCCAGTCACAGAGCGACTAAGATCGATCTGGTATTGCAAAGCAACCACAAAAAAGCCCCAGAATCACAGAATATCAGGGACTGGAAGGGACCTGGAAAGCTCATCCCGTGCAATCCCCCCATGGAGCAGGAACACCCAGCTGAGGTTCCACAGGAAGGTGTCCAGGCGGGTTTGAATGTCTGCAGAGAAGGAGACTCCACAACCTCCCTGGGCAGCCTGGGCCAGGCTCTGACACCCTCACCAGGAACAAGTTTCTTCTCACATTTAAGTGGAACCTCCTGTGTTCCAGTTTGCACCCATTGCCCCTTGTCCTATCACTGGTTGTCACCCAGAAGAGCCTGGCTCCATCCTCCTGACACTCCCCCTTTCCATATTGATCCCCATGAATGAGTCCCCCCTCAGTTTCCTCCAGGCTCCAGAGCCCCAGCTCCCTCAGCCTTTCCTCACACGGGAGATGCTCCACTCCCTTCAGCATCTTGGTGGCTGCGCTGGACTCTCTCCAGCAGTTCCCTGTCCTTCTGGAGCTGAGGGGCCACAACTGGACACAATATTCCAGGTGTGGTCTCCCCAGGACAGAGCAGAGGGGCAGGAGAACCTCTCTGACCTACTGACCACCCCCTTCTAACCCACCCCAGGTACCATTGGCTTCCTGGCCACAAGGGCCCAGTGCTGGCTCATGCTCACCCTGCTGTCCCCAGGACCCCCAGGTCTCTTTCCCCTACACTGCTCTCTAATAGGTCATTCCCCAATTTATACTGGAACCTGCGGTTGTTCCTGCCCAGATTCAAGACTCTACACTTCCTTGTTCTATTTCATTAAATTTCTCCCCGCCCAGCTCTCCAGCCTGTCCAGGTCTCTGATGGCAGCACAGCTTCCAGTGTCAGCCACTCCTCCCAGCTTGGTGTCACTGACAGTCACTCTATTCCCTCATCCAAATCATTGATGAATATACTGGATAATACCGGCCCCAGTACTGACCCCTTAGGCACTGCACTAGATCCAGGCCTCAACTGGACTCTGCCCCAGAAGCAGTCTTTAAATCTACATAGCAATAGAGAAATCACACTTAATTTCCCCTTCTTTTCCTCCCGGCGCAGCTGGTTCAAAGGGCAGGCAAGTTAAGGGGAAACAGGTCTCGGTATGCAGGGGTCAGGAATGGGATCGGTCACAGGGGCAGCCTGGGTGTCATTTGGAGATATTTAGAGGCAGAAGAAAAATACCCTGAGGACACAGATCTCTGGCTTCATCCACCCTCTCCATAGGAGAGCTGGGGAGAGCAGCAGCTTGAAACAGCCAAGCTCAAAACGACTGCAACATCCTTTCCTTTCCTTCCAGCAGTTTGGGTCTGATGAACATGAAGCTCTTAATTACTGGAGCAATAGGTTTTTGATTTTAATCGTGCATTTTCAAAATGGAAGCAAAGCACTTCCCAGAGCACATGCTGTTTAGGTTTCCACGCAGCAGCTTTGCACACCATAAACTTTGGGGAGTCCGGTTAGGTCACATATCGCACCGCGAGCCCTGGACCAGGACACAAACCCAGGAAGGAGCTGAGCCGCTTTCTGACCTGACATTTAGACTGTTCAAACCTTCTCCTCTGCAAACAGGAGGCAGACAGGTTTCTATGGAAACTTGGATGCATAGTTTAAGTGCATTCGGCCAACAGGATTTGCCCATACCATGAAGGGAAAGAAATCTTCCTTTGTTCTGACACTAACAGCAAATGCATATTCAGCTCTGGCTGCTGCCCCTTGACTAATGCCCTCTAGATATATAACATATCTTACATGCTCTGAAATCTGTTTGTTATTCTCCTAATGGAAGACTGTGCTCACAGACATTAGAGCATGGTCTGGATTGAACGCACGGAGACGAGAACCAGCTAAACTATCATGCAATGAAACTTCTGCCAAGCCCAACAAGACAACGCTCAACTGTAAATCACAAGGTTCACCCCAATAGATTATTGAGAAGCAGAACGTGCCTGCAAGGGGAGAGGAGAGGATGAACGAGTGGGCATGCGCTTCATTTTAACAAATAAGCGATGCACATTAGCAACTCATTAAGCATTTCCCGTTCACCATTAATCAAGTAGGTCATGTGGCCTCTCCATCATGCAGATGGGAAAAATAAATTCATAAAACATGAGCACGGTCACTTTGCCTCAGTGACCCCAGAGCGTTACGCTCATTGAATAAGCACGACGGGTCCAGACTCACTTTCTCCCAGGGTCTTCTGCAGGAGGTCGTGTTTGGCTTGGAGCTTCGTGATCAGGTTCCTGCCTTCCAGATACTCCTTCATTTTCTGTGAAATAAAGAAGAAAACAAGCTCATGAGTGGACAATTAATTTCTTCATCTGCATCTTAAGGCTGCTGGATTCTGAACTTAACGCTGAAGCAGAGAATTACACGGAAGTTTAGGGTGCGAACGATGCGCCAAGTCCTCCTGGTTTATCCATCTAATTTGAAGCTCGGAGCTGCAGCACAATTTCTCTTGTTTCCCCATGGAATCAGCTGAATATTTGGCATCTTTTCGAGCTCGGAGAAGCTGCCGTGCGGCTCCTCTCCAGCCGGAATGGAAACGCACGTCACGGCCAACTCAATGAGCCATCTGTTCACCAACCCAAAGCCACCACTGTGCTTATTGTCCCACTTAACCTCCCTCACCCCAATTCCTCCTCAAACACCCATCGCTGGGCGATACCCAGGGCTGCGGGGGGCACAGACAAAACAAATGAAGATATTATTTCAGTTCAGCTTTGTTTGCTCGGTGAAATATTATACAATCACATGGTCATTTTTTATCACTTTTCTGATTTTTCACAGCTCTTTCATCTCACAGAATCCCAGAGTGTCAGGGGCTGGAAGGGACCTGGGGAATTCAATCTCTGCTCTGCACTACGCTCTGGTTTCCCCCCGTGTTGCTCCCACAGCTCTGCCCTCACTCTCATTAACGCTCATCTGAGCATTTTCTCATACACCGACAAACCTGCTCCTTCCAGATTCAAAGCTTGAAATCCTTATAAATGATATTTCTAAGTCGATCAATCATTTGAACATTTTCTCATACACTGAAAAAACTGCTCCTTACAGATTCAAAGCTTGTAATCCGTAGAAAGGCTGTTTATAAGTCCGGGCAATAACGAATCAATCAAGTATCTGATTAGGCTTATTAAAGCTTTTTAATCTTTCTAAGTCAAAGCCTGACAGAAACCATCCTGCCAGCCAGTGGGATTTGCAGAGAAGCTTCAGACTTCTCATAACCCACATCGTTCTTGGAAGGGCGATGTAAAGGGCAGAAACTATAGGAAATTAATCCCAAAGCAATGACAAGGGAACCAAGACAAGTCGTATGATTTTCATCTGTTATTAGGAAATATTCTTAAAATGGCAGAGAATCCAGCAAGCTCTTGGCATCTTGTAAAAACGCATCGGCACAATTAAAAGCTTATGCAAGCTGAAATTGTAAGATGATAACAACGCAAAATGAAAGAACTAAACTTTCCTTTAGTCCATATTATTTTGAAAATCGATATTTACAGGCTATTAAGTTCTTTTCTCAGACAAATCCTTTTTAGATGCAGAAGAAATCAAATTTTACACAATTTATCCACCGACCAAGTTTGCATCAACAGTGGTATCCCAATGCATCTCTGAAGAATTCCAAGCGCCTCTTTTTAAAACCTAACATGCTTACTCTGCTTGTCCAAAACCAATCGCAGACGCGTTTCTGAAAGACGATCGCCTCGTTTTGCATTCTAAATACATTCTACGCGCTCACGCCGCACATTAAATCCTTACTGTGAAATAGAACTGCTCCGTCTCCTGCTGGTTGGCCCGTCTCTTGGCGATGCTCGGTTTGCTCATGAACGTTTCCGAGACGGTGGATTTAACGGACTCCATGGAGTTGCTGTATTGGAAGCAGTCGGAGACGTCAAAATCCTCGATCGTGACGATGTCCTGGATCGTCTGCAGCGTCGCCTCCATCGTCTTCTTAACCTGCCCAGCGAGAAGGAAAATACTCGAGAAACAAAGTATATTGCAAGTAAAAGCAGAGGTGCCAAGCACCCCGGAGCATTTTACTAATAAACAGATATTACTGGTTTTGCATCCCATGTGTCAGAAGTAAGGTGCAAGTTTTGCTCATTAACAGCACAGTCTGTATAAATAAAGGGCTGGGAGAACACAGGGCCTACCAGGAGTAGGAAAATACCCGTAAACTTGCAGGCTGCAATGAGGAGGAGATGTAAGGAAATTTAATCTCAAAGCCAAGAGCGCTGGAACCAAGATCTTCTAATTGTCTTCAGTAACTACATTTACTGAGCGTCAAATATTAGATATTAAAAACAGGACTTTGTGGCACTGTAATTTTTTTACTGAAGGCCAGAATCAACTTCCCAGACATAAAGGAGTGTCCTGGTTTTATTAAAAACAAGTTTCTCTTTTAGTGAATTTGCCTGTCAGCTAAAGCTTCATATTAGCTGCATTTTCCTGGAGAACCAGATACATGTTTTGGTAACATAGCAATGGAATGTGAAGTTATTGACAAGGATGGATGGACATCTTGCGAGAGGGGCAACGAGAAACAGGTGACCAAGAAACTGACCAACTAAGTATAACATCCCATTCACGTCATACTTCATATAAAAGTGGGAGATCACGAGGATCTCGTCCCTTTTCCTTATGGCGACATTAGGAGAGGACCTGGTGAGTGAGCCCTGCGAACTGAGGCCAGTGACACGTTAATGCACTGCTGGCCTCAGCTGCCTTATTCTTCATTTTTATCACAGTTCTTCAGAAAAGAGGATCATAGCAACCAGGTTCTTCCTTGATTAGTCCCCACGCCCCACTGGAAGGAGCAAGAGGGTTGTTGATTTTCGGCTGATGAGCTCACCTCTTCGTTTTCAATCTTAAGCGTAGATAATCGAGACTGTAATTGCTGGCACCTCTGCACTAACTCGCTCTGGACTGGTTGTTGGGCACAGAGTTGTGACTCCTGGAAGAAGAATAAAGAGAAATAAAACCACGTTTAGAAGGCTAGGGAAAAAAATTCACAGAATCACAGAATGTGAGGGGTTGGAAGGGACCTGGGAAGCTCATCCAGTGCAATCCCCCCATGGAGCAGGAACACCCAGCTGAGGTTCCACAGGAAGGTGTCCAGGCGGGTTTGAATGTCTGCAGAGAAGGAGACTCCACAACCTCCCTGGGCAGCCTGGGCCAGGCTCTGGCACCCTCACCAGGAAGAAGTTTCTTCTCAAATTTAAGTGGAACCTCCTGTGTTCCAGTTTGTACCCACTGCCCCTTGTCCTATCACTGGTTGTCACCAAGAAGAGCCTGGCTGCATCCTCCTGACACTGCCCCTTTCCATATTGATCCCCATGAATGAGTCCCCCCTCAGTCTCCTCTTCTCCAGCTCCAGAGCCCCAGCTCCCTCAGCCTTTCCTCACACGGGAGATGCTCCACTCCCTTCAGCATCTTCGTGGCAATTCCTTTATTCAATTATTATAATCAAATGTCTTCCAAACTGCTTCATTTAAAAATGTTCTAGCCCTGGGTTCCAAGCAGTGCACATTCTACTAAAGTGTGGTTCAAACCTCAAACTTCTAAGCCTGTCTCAGGGTGCCGCAGTTAATCGCAACTTCAACGAGAGGCTAAACCAGTGCTCCCTATCTACATTTAATATTATACCTAATTAAGCATCTTCAGATAGTCAAAAAGTGAGAGTCATATTCAGACACCCACCCCACCAGCATCTGCTTAACCTTTCGACCAGTTCCCTTTCCCAAGGCTCCCTTCTACCTCCCAAAAATAGAGCCCAACAGGTGGCCTTTGAGCGGGTCCATCTATCAAAGATGAGGGAAGGAAAGAGGCGAAGTTTTTAACCAAGCTAGAGTCGGAGGAGGAATATAAACCAACCATATCACCCATGTGCGGCTGAAACTCGAACTTCATGGGCGGGCAGAAGACGTTGTTGTACATCTCCATCAGGCGCTGCTTGTCACTGTTGGCATCCAGGTTCTCGACGGCGTTTTCGATGGCGTCCAGACCCTCGTGCTTGGACTGCTCCAGGTTGAGCTCAGCGGACAAGAATGTCCGGAGAGCCCTGTTGAGGCTGGCGTGGTATCCCAGGTCACAGCACTGCTGGAAAAAGGCACATAATTCCGTATGAATGAGTAAAGAAATTCTGCAAGGGAAAAAATACAAAATAAATCCAAATTTTTCCAAAGCCACAAGTTATATACGTGGAAAACAGGTCGTGGAAATGTTAGCATCTTCTGGGGAGCGGAGCGGTCCCACATCTCTCACTGATCACAGAGTAGGGTCCTCAGAGAACAGAATTCTCAGCCTCTCATCCCATACAAATTTCAACATCACGTTACAATTAGTCTCCAAGTACAGCTTAAACCATTAGAACAACGTGCTGAGTTCTCAAGAAGAACTAGAGAGTTTATTTCATGCTGTTAAAAAACCAAAGAGCAACCTAGAAGTGGGTATGTGCAATGTATTTCTTTAGATTCTAATCTTACTTTCAAGGCAATGATTCCTGTTGAAAACACTCCACAATCCTTCAATAAAATTATTCAAAGCAAGAGGAAAACAATGCACTGAAGCACCACCCAAAGAAACAAGACAAAGGTTCATCTGCAAGTAAATTATTCCACCCAAGACCCAGCAAACTGCTTCACTCCGTGTGCTTCAGGAAGCAAGAACACGACCTGCACATCACAGGCATGAAGAACAGAGTAATTCAAGAGCGAGAAGCGACCGGCCGGGCTGACTTCACTGCTGGGGTGAAACACAAGAGAAAATAAAACTTCCAAGCAGAAAAGCAGACGCGGTCAAGAATTTCCTGGCGATTCCAGCACAATGTCACTGGGAGACAATCGAGCGGCTTCGTCTCCAAAACGGCTGCACAGCCAAGTGTGAGAGTGGGTCTGAAGATGGAGCAGTATTTGCCTGACCATTGCCATCAAGAACTTCGAGAACGGAGGCCCTGACAGAAAGAACGCAGGGACAGTGACTTGGAGAGCGGCCCAAGGAGAAGCATTGTGTTGCACTGGTTTCTCCGATACGGGGGGCGCTCCTGCTTACAATGGTTGCTGCGTGGACTTTGCTGCCTCAGCCAAACCAGCCCCCGCCTCCTGAAAGAGATTGTTATGAGGGTCTCTTCGACCCAGGGACAACAGCTGCTGTCCAGAAGATGTGTTCTCACCTGCAGCTTCAGCTACATGTGTCCCTCAGCTGCTCCCCCAAACAATGGCCAATGGAAAGGAGTATGCCAAGGGTCCTGAGGTCACCCAATGGACCAGAGAAAGACCCCTGAATGCTGGACATGCAAGCGTTAGCAAAAGAAAGTGCAAATCTTTCGAGTCTGCGCAGTTAAGCCTGGGTTGCTAAATCAAGGTGGAGACTGGCACCAAACAATGGGAGCGAGGGGTGGGGTGAAGAAGGATAAAAGACGACTCCAGAACGGACACCGTTGAAGATCTTCCTGCCAGAGGATCCCGAACCACAACAGAGGACCAGCAGGACTCCACGGGACCGGAGAGCAGAGGGAGCTTCTGGAACTGGACTGGTGATAAACACAACCTCATTTCTCATCTTTACTTTTCCCCGTTTCTTTTTCCTTGTCTTTTTCTTACTCTATTGCATGCCACTTTACGGGCAAATTAATAAAGTAACACTGCTTGATTGAATTATAACCCCTTGGCGTTTTGGTCGCCTTAATTTTGCGCTCTGAGATGAAAGTAAAAGAACCATCACGAGTCCATCGCCAAATGGACCGCGACACCAAGTCTCCGTGTTCGGAAAGGAGCAAAGCAGCTTTTCATGAGCTGGTCAGGAACAGCCTGGATTTTTCAGACTAATAAAGCAAAGAAGGAGCCCACCTTCTTGGAATGGCAAGCGCAAGATCAGACACGCTAGGAGAAGATCCAAAGCAAAAGAAAGAGACCATCTGCTTGATTGCCGCGCTGCTCTCTCAGCAAAATCCACATGAAATCTCCCTCCTCGCTCATCGCTCAGGGTTCATCACTGGCATTGTGTGCAAACGCGAAAATACAAAAGGGAAAAGAAGAGGGGTGGAGAGAGGGAGAAGAGAGAGCGACTGCTGGTCTGCTCCCTGTTTTTGGAGGATTTCTGTCACCGAGGTGGGTGCCCGGGTCCCGCGCCAACAGCTGCGGCAGGTGTGGGGTCTTGTCCAAAGAGCCGCGGTTGCTGGTGAAGCTGAAGGCGGAGAATCAAAGGATGTCACATTCAAGCAGAAAAACCAAAAACCAGCCAAAACAATCCCCAAGAAACAAACACAAAAGGCGCTTGATTGAGAATTTGCACATGCGGAGGGAGTTTTGGATCAAAAGCCGCTCGCGGCTCCTGCCCTTCCGCACACACATGATTCCTCCGCGGGGATCTGGGGAAAGCCAGGCGCAGTTAGGCCAGGATTAGGGTGAGCTCGGGTTTAAGAGGAGCAGCCCTGCTCCCCCAGCACGCACCATCTCCGGGAGGAAAGCTGCGCAAGGGGAGTTCACTGGTGGTACCGGGAACTCAAATGGGACTGAATATCAATATTTTACACCCACTTCGCTGAGTGCCAGGACGACATTCAGACGGTGAAGCCTTTTAGCTTTATGTTCTCCGAGCCAGCGACAGCAAAAGTTTCAGCCCACTCCACCACTTTAACACTCTGAAAAGCCCAGCGTATCTTATTTATGAATGTATCGCCTCGCCATCCCTTTTCTGGGTTATAGAAACGTTTGATGGAATTGTTCTCCGAGGAAATTAATTTTTCATAAGAATTTAATGATAACTCATTCAAATTCACTACTCCACATGACAGCGGATTAACCCTTTAGCAGTTCTCAAACAGGTTCAAAGCGGAGGATTTAAGGAGAAAGAGCCCTCTGCTTTATAAAGCAATTTATATTTGGAAGGGAAAGTACGAGAACCTGGAGTAAATTGCAATAATTATTCCTAGAACAGTAAATTAAGCTTTAGCACTCACACATACACATGCGTCTTTATCTTTTCTTTTTAAGAGAACCTGTCTTATTGACCCTTTCATAAATATGACTGAATACAAACTTCCCCATTACTGTAATATCTCCTCAGCATCAAATTGCTGCCTCAGTCCCCAAAGGCAGGAAATTCAACACCACTGGGCTGTGTCAGGAACAATTTATTGCTCTTAACTCACACTGAGGAATTAACTTGTTACCCTTCCATGTGCACGGCAGGGGGAACACAACGTGCTGCACAAACACGACACGTTCAATGCCGCTTGGCCTAACACAATCTACTCGTGAGTAACTTCGAAGATTGCTTTTAGCTTTCAAAATTCAATAAGATCAAATGATTAGAGCAAGGAGAAGAATTAAGACCTGGCTTAAAAAAGAAATCACATTTTTATTTAAGTCAGATTCTTCAGATAATCATCGCTGGTTATAGCTAATTTTCCATCCTTCGGATCTGTCCTGGTTTTGGTTCTCTCTCAGTGATTTTTCTTTCAGCTCAGTTCTAGGTGGTTGTACTTTTCTGAGGTTTAGACTGCATATTTTTCCTTGGATGCTGCACTCGGTGCCGATAAGAGACCAAGGGAATGCTGAAGAAGCTCGTGTTTAGATTTATTACTATGGTAGCCAAGAAAGACTGATAAGTTTCCCCAGGTTCTGTTGTGAGAGTGGCGTGTTTGAGGAGGGGTGGGTGGAACAAGGTGACTAGAACTGACCAACAGAAGTATTCCATCCCAAAATCATCATACCCCTATATAAGAGGGTGATCATGAGGGTCACGCTCTCTTCAACCATGGCCGGCATCCAGAGAGGACCCTGTCTGTCTGTCTGTCTGTGATCTACAGGTCCTGCATCCTGCACCCAGGTTCCGCCAGCTCCACACACCCAGCTCTGCTGCTGGAGTGACGCCAACTCCACATCAAGCACTCCAGATTGGGTTTGTATAGTTTTTATACATATTCTCTATTTATTAGTAGCATTAGTAAAACCCTTTAAAACTCTCCAACTTGAAGTCTAAGTCTCACTTCCTTTCCCCTTACCTTTCTTATCATCTTTCCGATCTAAAGGAAGGGGTGGCGGGAGGTAAAGGGGATACCAGGGAGCGTCTGCCATGGTTTATTGCCGCCTTGCCTTAAACCATGACAGGATCCAAGGGATTAATATATCTATATTCCCTGTGTCTTAATGATGAGATAACTGAATTCCACCATCCCACATTTTTCCAGGTCTGCTGAAAACAGAGTAGAAAACACCTGACCTTTAAAAAGATGATGAGAACTTGCAATTCGGTGTTAAACTGCAAACTCCAAGGAGCACAAGGGCGTTAACACGGACAAATATAACACATATTTGTCAATGGGATCTTAATTCTGTGCCTAAAGATTGTTATGGATTTAGGAAATCTGAACAGATTATTAAATACGACTCATGAAAATGTACTAAGAAAAGTGCGGTGGCCGAGAACCAAACCGAGCACATCTGCAGCATCTGGGGGAGGAATTATGGACAGGAGTTTTAAAAAGAAAAGAACAAAACTATTAAAACAACTGAATTCCACTGCTGTCAGTGAGATGAATCCCCATCTTGTAACTGTCATTATCAAATCCCCGGCGCTCTACAGACAGTTATCATTTGTTAAAAAAACCATTTAAATTGAGCAAATGTTAATCAAAAAAAGGTCTCCTGAACGGGCAGCGATTTTGCAAAACGCGACATTTTGAAATCACAGGATTTTTCAAAGGCATCTAAGCCCTGCTGATCCCGACCTCCAAAGGCCAGGCTTAAATAAACACCTAGCAGAAGTGCACTTCATGTGATTTTATGAGCTGCTGAATAAATGTATTAGATATACTGTTAGGTATTACAATAGCTGACTAATTAATAGAGAGCTGAGTGCTCTTTATTGCCTGTCTGGAACACTCCCGTTCGCTACTCCTCCCCCCTACAATGAAGGTTCCCTGAGGGCTCTGCAGTCGAGCATTTCCAGCCCTGGGCGCGCAGAATAATATCAAGGACCAGTGGGTGACCCCAACACAACGTGTTCTGTGTATTGGGTGCTGTGGTTCTGCAGGTTGAGGTGTGTACTTCTGTATTTGTGAAAAATCTCAGTGTTCCCATTCACAGAATCCCAGAATGTCAGGGGTTGAAGGGTCCTGGAAAGCTCATCCAGTGCAATCCCCCCATGGAGCAGGAACACCCAGCTGAGGTTCCACAGGAAGGGGTCCAGGCGGGTTTGAATGTCTGCAGAGAAGGAGACTCCACAACCTCCCTGGGCAGCCTGGGCCAGGCTCTGACACCCTCACCGGGAAGAAGTTTCTTCTCAAATTTAAGTGGAACCTCTTGTGTTCCAGTTTGCACCCATTGCCCCTTGTCCTGTCACTGGTTGTCACCCAGAAGAGCCTGGCTCCATCCTCCTGACACTGCCCCTTTCCATATTGATCCCCAGGAATGAGTCCCCCCTCAGTCTCCTCCAGGCTCCAGAGCCCCAGCTCCCTCAGCCTTTCCTCACACGGGAGATGCTCCACTCCCTTCAGCATCTTGGTGGCTGCGCTGGACTCTCTCCAGCAGTTCCCTGTCCTTCTGGAGCTGAGGGGCCACAACTGGACACAATATTCCAGGTGTGGTCTCCCCAGGGCAGAGCAGAGGGGCAGGAGAACCTCTCTGACCTACTGACCACCCCCTTCTAACCCACCCCAGGTACCATTGGCCTTCCTGGCCACAAGGGCCCAGTGCTGGCTCATGGTCACCCTGCTGTCCCCAGGACCCCCAGGTCCCTTTCCCCTACACTGCTCTCTAATAGGTCATTTCCCAACTTATACTGGAACCTGGGGTTGTTCCTGCCCAGATGCAGGACTCTACACTTGCCCTTGTTAAATTTCATCAAGTTATTCCCTGCCCAACTCTCCAGCCTGTCCAGGTCTCTGATGGCAGCACAGCTTCTGATTGCAGCCGCTCCTCCCAGTTTGGTGTCACCAGCAAACTTGCTGATAGTACACTCTATTCCCTCGCCCAACTTTCTTTCACCAACTGGTATACTGTTCCTACAGCTAACATTCTCCTTTTCAAAAAATGTGCTTCTGAGTTCGAATCTTGCGGGTTTGCTTAAAATAGTAATTAGAAAATGTCAAGCAACAGCGCGATACTGAAGCCAAGTTTCATTTTAAGCAAGCAGCTCCTCCTTCTCTGCTTTTCAATGCCAGCTCTCTTGTGCGAGTTTCTATCTGTGCAAAAGATTCCCAGTAAGAAAAAGCTCAATTAACAGCTTGATGACCAATTATTATGCTACTCTCTAAGCTGCCCACCCAGGCACATCACTCCACAGCGGTACCGAGGTTACCAGGTATATAAGATGATGAAGGAGACGGACACGCGAGGGTTAATCGCGCTGATATTTAGCGCAGCCACCCAAGCAGCAGCACTTACATCAATGAGATCCGACAGGTCATGAATGTAATACTTGAACACAGATGCGTTGGTGGCTTCCAGGGCCAGCAGATACTCATTTCTTGCCTTGATAGCCTTCAGTCTGTTTTCTGTGTACTTCGCTTGGCGCTGGAAGAGAAACCAAAACCAGAATGTATTTTAAAAAGAGGTGCGGCAGGAGTAGCAGCAACACCTGACAAATCTTACTCTGCTCACATGGCTTTCGTTCATTTGGATTCCAGCTCTATCAGGACTCAAAGATTTAGAACTTAGATTAATTATTTAGATGGTTTTAAGCATTACTGTACTAGATGGCTTTGCATTTAAAGCCTTGTCTTAAAACAGACTGGGGGTTGGGGAATATTAAGGGAAGAATGAAGGAACCACACGGGTTTATGAGGTTATGACCCAGCTCTATAGGTAATCTGGGTGCTGCTGCAGGCACCCTCCTCTTCCAATAGAAGCCAGGCCTAAACTTGGTCCTTTCAGAGTCTAAATCAGTCCAAAAATAACTCTTCACTTTCCGTTGCCTTGAATCTTAGCACTGAATGACTGGACCAACTGACCAGTTGCTCAGGGAACTGGTCCAGCCCATGAAGTTAGTCTGGGATTGCGCATCTCCCTGTAGCTCAGGTCTGAGCTTAAACTGGTAGGAATCAGTAAACAAAATCTTGTACTCCGTACAAGAAAAGAAGTGTGTTAACAGTGACTTCCAAGAAGGCAGTTGTTACTTTGAAACTCGAACCTCTTTTCGGCTTTTTGTGCCATGCTCGTGTAACCTGGGATCACACAAAACTGTTCTAAAAATGAACCCGGCTTTTGCCTTTCCTAAATCCCAATGGTTAGAACCTGTACAAAACCTGAGATTTGCATTTGAATGTCACAAAGGAGGGAATTCAGCAGCTCCTGTGCATGAACACTGCAAAGCTCCCCCACCAGCGGCGATGCCGCGGCCGCACCTTCTCCTTCATCTTCTCGATCTTTTTGACGGAGCTTCGCCGAACGTGTTTCTCTTCAAACTTGACGTTGGAAGTCGAGTCGGGGGAGCGCGGCGTCTGCTTGTCCTCTTGCTTCACCGACTTCCCAATCTGCTTTTCCTCCTGCTTCTCCGCCTCTTTCAGTTTGCTCTGGGCGCTGATGCTGTCAGCGTTGTACATGTGGTAGGTTTTCATCACCTGCACAACACGATACATGAGAGTTAGAGAGCACCACGGTTGGATTTTTTATTATATTTTATTATATTTTTATTATTTTTTAGCCAATGCACTCCCCAAAACTGCAAGTTGCTTTAACATCACTATTTCACAACAGCTCCCCATTACGTTAATATCAAATGTAAGGTATCACCCAAGCTAAGCAAAGGCACATGGTGACCAGCTGGGGGTTAGAAATGTCTAAACGGGCAAATAAAGATATACTTGTGGAAATTTCACATCTCAAAAAAGCACAACAGAAGCCACACAAACTGGCTCTTGAATCTGAAATCAAAGCAGATCCTTTTGCAGCTGCTTCTTTGTTTAAATTTGGCACGCGCCTTCTCGTACGGCCCAATAAAGGAGTCAGAAAAACCATATAAAAAGATACAGACTAAACCCAGCCTCCTTAGCATTCAAAGACAATTCTACGCCAAGGTTGGGGAATGATGGCTTTTCATCAGCAGGTAAGGTTTCGGAAGGGACGTCTATCAGTCTTTCATCCGGATGAATCGGTGCTTTAAACATCCCAGATCTCGAGGAGCTGCAGGCAAACCCACAGTCTGAGCACAACGGCTGCAAAAGCAACTCAGGCTCCATTTGTTTAAATCTAATTTGATCTACAGAAGCACCTATGTAACAAATATTAATAAAAGAGCGTGGTTCTTGTGCTCCGGGAGACCCAGACCCTGTACTTATTATAGCCCGTTTTTTATAAGCAAGTATAGATAAATATCCCCCAAAGTCACAAAAAAAACCCTGTTTCACAGCATATTCATGTCTATCTTTGTGTTAGGCAAACAGAAACAAAGAGCAGAATATATAAACTTGGTTTTTATAACCATGATTGCAAAGCAATTCAATTCCCACACCAAAGCAAACGTTATTATGATATCATTTTGATAGGGGGCCAAAAAATGCCAAGTTGCATGAAGACACCCCAATAGTGTCATTCCAGTATTAATAAAGGTCCCACTTGCAAATCACGACGTATTTAGACATGAAAGCGAATGTGAGCACAGCCGGTATTAAAGAGACACTTTCTGAATAACTTACACTTCCAGCTCCTGCGTATGCTCAGACCATAAAGTAACAACCCCCTGGATTTCACCTGTGTAGGAAACTAAAGATTTGGTCCATTTTCATGTCTGGAAATACGAATTCTGCCAATCCTTTAGATACCCAGTGGAACAAGAGGTTAATACCCCAGGTTTGGTTATCAAAAGGCTGGATTCTGGAAGATCTTCTATCCGGCGAAAGAGAAACGATCAGGACTCAGTGTTTGGTTCAATGATCTGTCACTTGTGTCCAGCTAAACTCCACTAACTAAACTCCTGCTTAAGTTCCACGAAAACTCAGCTTAGAAATAAATCTCAGTTCCTAGAAATCCATGCTTAGTATTGATATTCATACTGAATTTCTCCCCAAGTTCGACACACCGAGAAACACCCCTGCAGCATCTTGTGAAAGAATGAAGGCCAGAACACGTACCCCGGTGTAATGACCCAACGTACTCTTAGGGAAGGACAAAAAAAAGCCCCATTTTGGGCAACAAAACTGAGTGTAAGTTCTGCTTTTAAAACAGAACTAGCTCAGTAACAGCTGCAGAAAGCGAAAATCGAATCAAACAACTTGTGAGGATAAAAGTCCCCACGCGTGCTGCTGCGCCTTCCTGAGGCGATGCCTCTGCTTGGGGTCTCCAATAGACAAGGAGAAGCAAAAGGCACAGCTGGAAGAGCACGACTCTAAAGGGAGCCGTTTGCTGAAACAGTTGAGGACCAAATAAACACCGTGTGCTGCCTTTTGCACGCTCCAGCCACTCAAAATCACGGACTGAAGATTTAGGAAATAACCCTAATAATCCTCTTTTTAAAAGTGAGACTGGGTTGAGTAGCAGGTGCTTTGAGAAGCAGAGCTGACACTTCGAGAGCTAAAACATCATAAGGATGGAGTGAAAAAGTGAGATTTATGGTGTTCTATAGACTGGTGAACACAAGCTGCCATGAACCGCAAAGGCCACAGATATTTATGGGGTTTGGTGTTCGGTCTCTGCCGGGGAGAAGCCAAACGCCTCTTCCCTCTGCTCAAAAAGACGCCAAGAGGTCGGTTTCATTTACCGTGTAGAGCTCGTTCAAGACCTTCATCAAGTCTTCCTGGAGCTGCAATCCCACTTCCTTGCTCTGCAAACAAACAGAGAAATTAGAGTTAATTGGGGAAGACGAGGTAAAGGAAAGGAGGACGTTCCGCACCTACAAGTCATTTATTCTCAATTAAGGACTGGTATTTATGCCAATAAACCCAATCAATAACTGCCCAGCCCAGAGCCACTTCTGGTCAAATTGCACAAACAGTATTAATGAAACAAAATGCGCAGTATGGAGGCAGGGAAATTTTCAGCATTACAAGCCTGGAAACACACAGATCAGCCCATTTGAGCAGGATCAAGCAAGACCATGAATATAGGACAGCTTGGAATGGAAACTGAAGACACGCAGGGTAAGAAAGTCAATGGGAATGATTTTCTTTTACTAAATATTATATCCCAAAAGAGACAATATTTTGCTGATTGTATGTGAAAGACTATACAGACTCTATTTTTGAGCACAGTGTTAATATCAATATGTTTATTTTTTTATTTTTTATTATAAAACCAGAATGGGTTATTTTTTAAAAAAGCACTCGTTTTCAGATACACAATCTCACCTTTGAGCCTCTATGAGATTCACCAAAAGTTTCCCTCTTCTTCCACAGATATCACAATTCCCTCCTGCACCCTCCGGCTCCATCCCACTGACACTCCCCCTTTAGATATCTGTCAACCTTAACGAGTCCCCCCTCAGTCTCCTCTTCTCCAGCTCCAGAGCCCCAGCTCCCTCAGCCTTTCCTCACACGGGAGATGCTCCACTCCCTTCAGCATCTTGGTGGCTGCACTGAGGGGGGATTCATTCATGGGGATCAATATGGAAAGGGTGAGTGTCAGGAGGATGGAGCCAGGCTCTTCTCAGTGACAACCAGTGACAGGACAAGGGGCAATGGGTGCAAACTGGAACACAGGAGGTTCCACTTAAATGTGAGAAGAAACTTGTTCCTGGTGAGGGTGTCAGAGCCTGGCCCAGGCTGCCCAGGGAGGTTGTGGAGTCTCCTTCTCTGCAGACATTCAAACCCGCCTGGACCCCTTCCTGTGGAACCTCAGCTGGGTGTTCCTGCTCCATGGGGGGATTGCACTGGATGAGCTTTCCAGGGCCCTTCAACCCCTCACATTCTGGGATTTTGTGAATCCAGACACATCAAAAGGCGCAAAGTGAAGGTGCAGCCGCCAGCAGCTCCCACAGCACAAACCTGAACAAATCCCCTTCTCCTACAGCAGAAGCATCACCGACCAAAGAAAATCTCCATATTTGTTACACAATTTACATCTCCAAGCCTGTGCTTATTAAAGCTTAAAGCAAATCCAGTCAGACACAAACAGATGTTTCCTCTCTGTGCTGTTGACGGCTCCAAGAAGCAACGTCTGAACTGTCACCCCGCTCACCCCAGCGGCTGCTGAAATGATTTTAACTTGCTGCTTCAACCCTGTTCTGCAGCCGCGTTATCACACCTGATCATCTCTTTGAAATTCCAGGAAAATCCATACCCATTGTGACAGGGAGCTGGTTATCACCCCTGCCTTGGAGCAAGCACCCGAGATTACCACATATTATAAGAATATCAATATCACACAACGTGCTCTTTAAGGTGAATAAAAGGAAGAGTGCAAATGCCTCTCCATGCAACAAGAACAACTTCATTCGATTCATAGACTGGGTTCATTCCTTACCTACTAAGGAAGCGTTCGCCTGATTGAACCTTCATGTTCTGGGTGTTGGAAGCATATAATACCTACTGGATTAAGCGCATTTGATAGGTTCAAGATTATTTATGTCTACAAAGTCCAGGAAAGGAAAAAGATAAGAGGTAATTCAGACCAACCCACACTTCAGCCAGCATTTCTGCCTAAGAAGTCAAGATAACATTAAGCCATTAGGAAAAAAAACCCACACTGAAAGTAAAAAGACAAAGACCATATAATTTAATTTTAAATTAGTCTTTCTTTTTTGAATCCTGTCCAGCTCAGCAGCGTGGAGAATTTCCCATGTTTCTGAGAGCAGAGATGTTGTATGAGAGTCTTTATGGGTGTTGTGACCTATCCAGACCAGCCCAGCAATGGGACCCACGAGCAGGAGCATCCGAGGCTGGTGATTCCCAGTCTCCAAGAGAATTTGCAGAACCAACAGAACCGACAGATTTCCCATCTCTGAAAGCAGAAAGGCAAAAGCTGAAGCTGCTGCTGATCGCTGCAGTGATACAGGTTGCAAAGGTTTTACAAGCATAGGAGATGATTAATGAAAGGGACTGGGTCTGGTTTAACCACCCTGAGCGCTGAACTTTTCACGCGTTGCTGCGCGGCTTAAACTGCCCAGACCAGGGCCATCGGTCCCTTTTCCCTGGCTCTTTTCAGCCCATTTGCTTATTCCTCGCATTAAAAAATCGCCCATTCGCTGTACAAACTGCTGAAGCATCAATTATGCGCAAGAGATTAAAATGAATATGTTAACGCGGATTCGGGTCGAAGAAGAAAAGAAGCAGCGCAAGTGCCAAATTGTCAAGACGTGAAACTCTCTGTGCTTCCAAATGAGCTCTCAAGAAAGAAACTGCCAGATTGCTGGACTGGAATGAAAAAACCCCCTTACGTTGAGATGAAGGTAAGAGAGATCACAGGTGTCATGAAAACAAGAGCTATGCAATGAGCACTCTGAATTTAATGCTGTTTCCAGTGCCGATTCCACCCAAAACAAGGCTTAGGAGAAGAAATGTGAGCTAGCTGAGCTTGATAAATGAAAATACATGGGAGGAAGGCGAGTGGTTAGCTTGGGAAAGTCAACAGAAAACGCCTCGGACATCAGCAAAAAAGCTGTTGCTCCAGTGCCATAGAAGGTGGTGGAAACCTGAGCACAAAGAACTTTCCTGAGGTCCCCAGGGCTCAGAGAAGATCCAGATTAAAGGCTACTGATCCTCAGCATTGCCATAGAGACACGGGAGATTTGAAGGTCACGTTAGAATAGAATGTGGCGTGGAATTACAAAATCCGTGCCAAGGAGAAACAACACAGCCCCTGCAGTTGCAAACGTCTCCAGGTATCAACTTCTATTTCAACACCAAGTTCTAGACTAAGTTTTCCAAGGTAGAGAGAGTTTTGAAGGATGAATTTTGCAAACAAGCTCCCAGGAAAAAGCAATAAATAAAAGAAAAGAATCGGACAAACCCCATTATTATCTATTCCTGGCTGCATGTCCTGGTTTTGTTAAAAACAAGACTGGTTCTCTATTAGTGGATTTTCCTTTCAGCTACGTTCTTCGAAGTAACTGCACTTTCCTGAATCTACTTATATGTTTGCCATTTAGCTATATGTTTGTCAGACATCGTGCCACAGAGCAGATAAGGGCGACCAATGGAATAAAGAAGCAGCCCCACATTCAGATTTATTGCTATGACAGCCAAGAGGGCTGATAAGATTCCACACATCCTATCACTGAGAGAGGTGAGTTTGGAAGGAGGGGTGGATGGAACAGGTGACTAAAACTGAGCGAGTATTCCATACCATATGCATCATACACCCTATAGAAGAGAGAGATCCCGAGGGTCTCGCGCTCTTCGACCATGGTCGGCATCTGGGGAGGGCCCTGCCTGTCATCCCTGCGATTCGAGACCTCGATCCAGGGTCCTCAGTTCCAGAAGGACAGGGAACTGCTGGAGAGAGTCCAGCGCAGCCACCAAGATGCTGAAGGGAGTGGAGCATCTCCCGTGTGAGGAAAGGCTGAGGGAGCTGGGGCTCTGGAGCTGGAGAAGAGGAGACTGAGGGGGGACTCATTCATGGGGATCAATATGGAAAGGGGCAGTGTCAGGAGGATGGAGCCAGGCTCTTCTGGGTGACAACCAGTGACAGGACAAGGGGCAATGGGTGCAAACTGGAACACAAAAGGTTCCACTTAAATCTGAGAAGAAACTTGTTGGGGGTGAGGGTGTCAGAGCCTGGCCCAGGCTGCCCAGGGAGGTTGTGGAGTCTCCTTCTCTGCAGACATTCAAACCCATGGGGAAACTGTACAGGGAAAGGTAAGAAAAACTGTGACACTGCACCTGCAACTCGAATCTATCTGTCCATCCCGTCAAAAGCCTGAGGAAGGGGCTTGTGCAACAAAATCTCGCAAGTTGCCTTTCTCCAGCCTTTTCTTCACCCCATAAACCCGAAAAGAAGCTGCCCTACGTGTGCAGGCCCATGTACAGACACACGCACACATGCTCCTTTGTTACAAGCGGGTGTAAATGCAGAGCTGTAGGTCGCCGGGACATCAATTCCCCGCGCGCTGTGCCAGCTCCTCAACGGGCTCTTTGTTCCACCCTCCTCCCCCTGCTAATTTAATCAAGATGTTTTCGGGATCGACAGCAGCGCTCCCTTGGCTGTTCCGCATTCCACCGGCCATTAGCGACTTCAGCTGCAAAATATTTAGGGGTGGGGGGGGATAATAAATAGGAGAGCAAGGGAATGCTGTCAACGTTTAATGCCCCGGATCTCGAGCCGCGGTAACGTGGTTCCAAATCCGATGGGAAGGTGGGACGGCTTCAAAACAAACACAGCGTGAAGTTCAGGAGGTGATTTTGGTATAAAATACACTCAGAAACCATCGCTGGGTGAACGCGCAACACACCCAGATAAGAGATTTCATCTAATACGCTGCTTGAAATGACGCCAGGGCTGGAACTGGAACCCAAAGCTGCACATTCTGAAAAGCGCTCTCAAAAACCACCATTTCTCTCCATCTTTTACAAAGGAATAATTAAATATACATAGGTGGAAGGCAAATAAACGTTCTAATGTTTTTTTGAATCAACAGTGGGTTGAGTTCTTGCTATGACCAGGCAGGAAACTTGCAGAAGTGCAAAAGCTTCTTATTATTCCTGTCTAAATGAAGGTTACAATACAGGGTATTTACTGTGTATTAGTTAGCATCTACTTTGGAATTTTGCTAGAGAGAAGGTTTGCCAGGTAAAATTTTCCAAGATCATACATGCAGCACTTAAATAGAACTACTAATTAGAGTTCTCTGTAGGTAGATTCTCAATAATGTTCTTTTCCCTCTTTTTTAACAGGCCTGCCCTTAATGCATTTGGATGTAGTAGCAAATAGGACTTATCAGCTTCACCGTGTGGAAATACTCCATCATCACCATCCAAAGCATTTGTTATGAATATACCCTTTATTTTACAATGAAGCCCATGACCTACCTGAAGCCTGTGCAAGTTTTATGCAGGTTTCTCCCACAATTTTTACGGATAAAGTTATTATCACATGGCCCTACAGCACAGGAATTCTGCAAAGGCTTCTTCAAAAGCTTCAGACTCTCCAGAATTTAAAGACAAGCTACAAAACCAAAATCTACGTCATACAATATACACACATAGTTTGGGTAATAGATCATCAGTTTCCAGTTTAATGATCCATTATGCCTTGGCCAGTCAGACTGAAATTACAGTTGTATTATCTAGTTTTACCCACCATTTCACTAGTCATTTGTTTCACCACTATGTCAGTAATAAGGAATTTTCCTCATTACAGCCGAGTACTGTGCTCTGAACCACAGCACACGTGCTCGGGCCTGAAAGAGCTGCTGCCAAACGCCACCCACCCCTGCTTAGCCCTTCCTTTCTTTCCTCTCATTCTTCTTGCCTTCCTTCTCTTTCCTTCCTTCCTTCCTCCTTTCCTTCCTTCCTCCTTTCCTTCCTTCCTTCCTCCTTTCCTTCCTTCCTCCTTTCCTTCCTTCCTTCCTCCTTTCCTTCCATTCTTATTCTTCCTTCCTTCCCTTTCCTTCCTTCCCTTTCCTTCCTTCCCTTCCCTTTCCTTCCTTCCCTTCCCTTTCCTTCCTTCCCTTCCCTTTCCTTCCTTTCCTTCCTTCCTTTCCTTCCTTCCTTTCCTTCCCTTTCTTCCCTTCCCTTCCTTCCTTCCCTTCCTTTCCTTCCTTCCTTCCCTCTCCTTCCTTCCTTCCCTCTCCTTCCTTCCATTCTTCCTCCCTCCCTTCTTTCTTTCAGAATCCCACACTGATGCCATTGAATCTCGGGCTTCAGGCCCCTAACCCCGACAAACCAAGCAATTTTCTGGCTGAGGACGCCCGTTCCCATTGGGAACCCGGCTAGGCTCACCCGCGTTGAACAAGCCGCGTGCAGAACAGGTGTCAGAACCCGGCAAGACCTGCGAGCAAGCGGTGAAGCCCTGTGAAATATTGGAAGCAGCATCCTACAATCCCGCTCAGTTCTAACGCTCCGCATGGCAGCTTCGTCCTGACTGCCCCCAACACCCCGTTCCAAATCACCAGGGTTTATCTCCAGGAAGAGCCGACCGGAGGGATCAGAGTGGGACGAAACCTGGAGGGTAAAGCTCTGTTCCCTCGGTCCTGACCTGAGTTCACACCGCGGCAAAATAAAGACGAGCACCCTGGGGTAGGGAAATACAACAAAAGCACACAGGGCATTAGAAATAAAACGCAGTAACAACGTGCTACTTGCCCACATTTAAAAGGGCCAAACGCAGTGTATTCCTTGCCCAGTCCACATGCAGAAGTGACATTTTTAGCCTGTAATGTGTAGTAAAATTCCTCCAGCTGTAGCCTTTTTGGTACGTCACCCCGGGCAATAGGCTGGGATCGCATCATTATATCCCAGCGGGTACAAAGTGTCGGCAGCGTAACAGAAACTCTCTGCTTCAATTACAGGTGGGGGGATCAAATCTCTGCCCCAGCAGCTGATTCCTGTGCTGTTCAACCAGAGGAAGAGCGGCACAGGAATTATTTCACTCCCTCTCCCTTTCCACACATTCTACAAACGAGCAGGTAGGAAAACCGGGTTGCGATTAAGCACGTACCCACCAACTCTGCACCTCCTGACGATTTCGGTCTCGGCATTGGTATATTTACATGTTCACACTGTTACGGAGAAGTATTTTTACCAATTTTCTTTCACCTGTGTGGCTTTTCCACGCGTTTCGTACGATTTTCTGAAGATATCCCATATCCCGGTTGCAATGCGGCACCGAGACGCGCGGCGGCTGTAAAGTAGGTCACCGTCAGCACCGACCCCTTCAGAGAATTAATAATTCTTCCTGCTTGATTACTGCGAGGCTTTTAACCAACTCATTGTGGATTTTGCATTTCACATCAAACACTGTGCAGTGTACTAGGAGATAAACTCTTTTGGTTTTTTTTTTTCCTATGATCAAAGGTATTAAAGAAGCAAATTTCAAATCCTCTGTTTTATTTTCTTCATTCCTAATAGGGTTTTCTACCCATAAATAACTGAATTTGATACAATAGTGTAAAGGAACGCTTGAAAATAAATCAGTCTGTTCAGGAGTTGCTCAAAGTGACCGAGGCCTCCACAGTCCATTCTTTTACAAGTAAATATCTTTCTTTCTATTCAATTTGAACAAGAGCTGTTGATCTGCTTCTAGGAAAATCTCAAAGAGCCAACAGAGCGATCAAAGACATCAAACTGAAGAGGCTGCTTCTCAAAAGGCTACACATGTGTGTTTAATACCAAGGGACACCACTAAAAAGATACGTGCATAGACAAGAATCACAGAATCCCAGAATGTCAGGGGCTGGAAGGGACCTGGAAAGCTCATCCAGTGCAATCCCCCCATGGAGCAGGAACACCCAGCTGAGGTTCCACAGGAAGGTGTCCAGGCGGGTTTGAATGTCTGCAGAGAAGGAGACTCCACAACCTCCCTGGGCAGCCTGGGCCAGGCTCTGCCACCCTCACCAGGAACAAGTTGCTTCTCATATTTAAGTGGAACCTCCTGTGTTCCAGTTTGCACCCATTGCCCCTTGTCCTATCACTGGTTGTCACCCAGAAGAGCCTGGCTCCATCCTCCTGACACTCCCCCTTTCCATATTGATCCCCATGAATGAGTCCCCCCTCAGTCTCCTCTTCTCCAGCTCCAGAGCCCCAGCTCCCTCAGCCTTTCCTCACACGGGAGATGCTCCACTCCCTTCAGCATCTTGGTGGCTGCGCTGGACTCTCTCCAGCAGTTCCCTGTCCTTCTGGAACTGAGGGGCCACAACTGGACACAATATTCCAGGTGTGGTCTCCCCAGGGCAGAGCAGAGGGGCAGGAGAACCTCTCTGACCTACTGACCACCCCCTTCTAACCCACCCCAGGTACCATTGGCCTTCCTGGCCACAAGGGCCCAGTGCTGGCTCATGGTCACCCTGCTGTCCCCAGGACCCCCAGGTCCCTTTCCCCTACACTGCTCTCTAATAGCTCATTCCCCAACTTACACTGGAACCTGGGGTTGTTCCTACCCGTATCAGAACCAGAAAGTTTGGATCATGTAGGGAAATCAAGGGTTGTATTAACACGAGAGGGTGATGGGGTGGGCAGAGTGAAAAGTGGAAATTAAAAGGGGAATCAAATGGAAGAATATTTTGAATAGATTCATTGAAATACATTTTTAAAAGGCCTGGGCGGAAGGAGGAGCAGCAGTAAGGAATTAGAGCAGTGTTCTCTGCGAGAACAGACGGAGGGATGAGGAGCGGTGAGCAGGAGAGCACGCCCGGCACCTGAATGAGCTTTCGATGTCCCTTCCAACCCCTGACATTCTGTGATTCTGTGAACAGGGATGCGATACCTGGTTTGGCCTTTACCCAGTTCAGTATGCCCGGCAAACAGACAACAAGTAGTTGGGATTTACTAACAAGTGCCTTTTGTTCGCACAAACTGGGTTTGCATTCGGTCTGTGAGAACTAAAAGAATTTTGGTGTTGGTTAGTTGTTGGTTTTTTATTCGAGTTCTGCTGCCCAAAATAAAACAAAACAGGGCCAAACCGTGCTGAAAGTTACGACGCTGGTTTCCAGCCAAACTGGGATAACATCCATTTCCATGGACTTCTTTGCCGAGGCGTTTTCTCAGCCGCCTTCCTCAAGCACAGCCCTGGTTGAAATGCAGTAGGGAGATTACTTATCCTTTGGAAGGATTAGAGGAATTGAAGAGTAACTGCCATTCAATGATCCCGTGTAAGTATCTAATCAACCATAATGTAATTACCAGGAAGTCTGAAAAGGTCAAAAAGGCCTTAGTGTGACGTTACTTGAACAAGAGGAGGTTCCTCCTCTGCTTGGGCAACACTTCAAAAACAGAAGTCAAAGAGAAACAGAATGTAATACGCTTTTCATACTCCATCGCTATCCATTAAAAACCCCAGAAATACACCAAGTTCAATGAACACAACGGTGTACTCACACTTATTTTCATTTTCCCATCAAAATCAGCTGCCGACACACAAATAACTGCTGGAAAAGAGCAAACATGACCTGCTCTGTGGGTCCCGCATGAGCTGCGGCCCTTTCGAGTGCATCTTGACATGAAATATCACCCACAATAGTGAGCATGGAACACAACAGACCACGGTTTATAGACCCTCTGTATTAGTTAAAGCCATATAGAGATACTAAGAAATATCTGAACGCTCTTTCCTGCAGGTATTTCAAACCACTGTCCAGACCAGAGTGAAAAGCCAACTAGGCCTCTAGTTACTGCCAACTGAACCTAAAGAGCTTTTCATTTGTAAGTCACACTCTACTCATGACTCTTTTTTTAATCACAAAATGGTTTGGGTTAATATAACAATATCATTGTTAACATAACAATATCATTGTTAATATAACAATGTTGTTAATATAACAGCTGAAACCACCGAGGGCAAAAAGAGATGTGAAAGTACATTACGAGGTTTTTTATCAACAACGCTCCCCTTCCATTTCTCTCTCGGGTTCAATGTGATTTAGGATGAGTCTCCACAAAAATATCCTTTAGAAAGCTCGAGTCCCTCCGCGATCCCCTTCTCTGGGTCTTGCGATAGCAGAAATAACTCTCCAATGATCACCAGAAATCGCCCTCCCAGTCACAACTGTGGCGTTTTTAACGTGTTAACCAGCAGATGTTACAACGATTGAAGAGACGTGGCATTACCACTTAATAAGAGTTTCAAAGCCTCCATATTGTGTTTCTCCAACTGGAAGAACAGCTTCTTAATAGAAAAAGACCACCCCACACTGTCCCAGCTCTTTTCCCAGGTGGAAACAAGGGGAGAGAAAGGGGACAAGGCTCCCAAAAGAGACCTCAGCTGCATCTTCTCCTTTTTCCAGAGGACATTACATCCTTTTACTATCTAGCATGGTATGAATTCTCCCTAATTCTTCTTTTAACAGTAGTTTCTGTCCTGTAACAACTACTAACTTGCTTTTAGAGAGTCGGTTTTGATTATATTCAGAGTTGAAAACCTGGAGGGTTTCTCCTTATTTAATAAGTTTCAAAACTTACGAAACCACGAGCAGGTTACGAGGAAAAAAGCACGGCCTGAATTTAAGACCAGAGAATCTCAACTGACCGCTTTTGGGAAAAACCTTAAAATACTAGAAGAAGAAAATTACTAAAGAAATGAAGGGTACAGAATCACAGATAAGTCAAGCACAGTTATCCACAACAAGAAATAAAAGCCCCATGTGTTGGCACGGTCAACAGAAAAGTGATGCCCCAGAAATCACAGAATCACAGAATGGACTGGGTTGGAAAAGCCCTCAGAGATCATCCAGTCCAACCCTTGGTCCAACTCCAGTCCGTTCACCAGATCATGGCACTGAGTGCCATGGCCAATCTCAGTTTCAAAACCTCCAGGGCCGGTGAGTCCAGCACCTCCCTGGGCAGCCATTCCAATGCTGACCACTCTCTCTGCACAGAATTGCTTTCTCATCTCCAGCCTCAATTTCCCCTGGCAGAGTTGAAGCCCATGCCCCCTTGTCCTATTGCTGAGTGCCTGGGAGAAGAGCCCAATCCCCCCTGGCTAGAACTGCCCTTCAGGTCGTTCTAGAGAGTGCTGAGCTCACCTCTAAGCCTCCTCTGCTCCAGACTGAACAAGCCCAGCTCCCACAGCCTCTCCCCATAGGGCTTGTGTTCAAGTCCCTTCCCCAGTCTTGTTGCTCTTCTCTGGACCCGCTCCAGCACTTCAATCTCTTTCCTGAGCTGAGGGGCCCAGAACTGAACACAATACTCCAGGTGGGGCCTCCGCAATGCAGGGTAGAGGGGAAGGATCACTGCCCTTGGCCTGCTGACCATGCTATTTTAGATACAGGACAGGACACCATTGGCCTTCTTGGCCACCTGGGCAAATAACAGTGAAAAGTTTGATACTTGTGAAAGGACGGACAAAAATCGGCGTGTTGCAGCACTCAATTACCTTCTTGAACAGGCGGCCTGAGTCCTCGCTGACCTGGACGAAGCGCGGGATGATGTTGTTGAGATAGATGTCGCTCAGGGTGGTGTGGTCCCTGCTCTCCCGCTTCACCTGGTTGAGCAGGAGGTTCCAGCAGTTGACGGGCGAGAGCACGTTCTGGTCCTTCCTGTGAAAGACAAAATAGAGACGAGAATTGGACGGGGCTTGACAAAATGATTCTGTTTGTGAAGATCTATACAAATGCTCGAAACTGCGGGGCGTGTGCATTTGCTGAGGGAGAGGAGGGCAGAGGAAGGCTCGAAAATGGCTGTTGGATATACAGAAAATAAACCCTCAATTACACGATTACAAATGCAAGCTACAGTATGCAAAACGCCCTGATTATGTTCTTTCAAATCCAACATTTTGTGCATAAATCACAGCACCCGAGGGAGCGCGATGGCTCCGGCGTCTCACAATAGGTTTCCCCAGCATTTGTGACTTGGCCACAAGGAAAAGATTCCAAGCATCCAGTTCGCTAAGTAGCATCTGCAAAGAAAACAAAATGTTTCATGCACAAAACGAATTATGTGCAAGCACCTCTACCTGTCCTAAGCAAAAGAGAAAGCAACCTGGAATATTGTGTGAGCAGGAACACCCAGCTGAGGTTCCACAGGAAGGTGTCCAGGCGGGTTTGAATGTCTGCAGAGAAGGAGACTCCACAACCTCCCTGGGCAGCCTGGGCCAGGCTCTGCCACCCTCACCAGGAACAAGTTTCTTCTCACATTTAAGTGGATCCTCTTGTGTTCCAGTTTGCACCCATTGCCCCTTGTCCTGTCACTGGTTGTCACCCAGAAGAGCCTGGCTGCATCCTCCTGACACTGCCCCTTTCCACATTGATCCCCATGAATGAGTCCCCCCTCAGTCTCCTCTTCTCCAGCTCCAGAGCCCCAGCTCCCTCAGCCTTTCCTCACACGGGAGATGCTCCACTCCCTTCAGCATCTTGGTGGCTGCGCTGGACTCTCTGCAGCAGTTCCCTGTCCTTCTGGAACTGAGGGGCCACAACTGGACACAATATTCCAGGTGTGGTCTCCCCAGGGCAGAGCAGAGGGGCAGGAGAACCTCTCTGACCTACTGACCACCCCCTTCTAACCCACCCCAGGTACCATTGGCCTTCCTGGCCACAAGGGCCCAGTGCTGGCTCATGCTCACCCTGCTGTCCCCAGGACCCCCAGGTCCCTTTCCCATTTCACCATTGCCGGACAGGAGAAACTGGGGTCAATGGTTCTAAAGGCAATAGAGTCACAAGAAATTCCCGATGGAATTCAGGGTTTGGAGAGTTATTATGATGTTCCAGTATGTATTGCCGTGACTATATTTGAATAAGTGCTGGGTTTCTTTTTGTTCAAGAATAAATGTAGATTGTTGTTCATGGAAAAATAAGACATCCCCAGGAAAAAAGCCCTCATGCATCTTTTGGAGGAAAATTAATATAAGAC
This sequence comes from Patagioenas fasciata, assembly GCF_037038585.1. Classification (NCBI taxonomy): domain Eukaryota; kingdom Metazoa; phylum Chordata; class Aves; order Columbiformes; family Columbidae; genus Patagioenas; species Patagioenas fasciata. The sequence continues at coordinate 4,218,699 of NC_092540.1, forward strand.
CCTGTCTTATTTTCGGGGGAACTGGGTAGCTGGCCATCGATGTCCCCACTCAGCCCAACATCACCTGGGGCGGTTTGGAAGAGTCGCAAGTGACATGGACCAGGGGTCACAACTACGGCCAAGACACTGGGAAGCAGCACGAGGGCCTCGCTTTCCAAAGAAAATTAAATGAAACGGGAACCAGGAGAGATGCAACAGTTCAGTGGACAATCCCAGCTGTCCCGGCTGCCCCACCACAACCCCCCGAGCTATTCGGAGGCGCCGCATAGCACAAATACCACCAACCCGTGAGCAGCCTCGGCGAGCGAAGCCGCTGGTGTCTAATGGCGCCAGATGGGTTGTTGACACGCTCCGTGTGGTTAGACATGAAAGGGGGGGGAAGAAAAAACCATCACAACCCCACGCGCTTCCAAACCCACCAGCGGGACCGTCACCCTGCGCCCGACCACGGGGTTTTTGCATTTAAATTCCTTTAATTTCTTGGCATCCGCTGGCTTCGCTAACCCCCTCGGTACCTTGTGCAAACGGTCTCGCTTCTGTACAGGTTCAATGTTTTCACGGCAAGGTTGTGAGAGGAAGCGAGACAAAAAGCTCTCCATTATTTGCTAGCGACAATTCTCCTAGCGCTGGCAAAAAGAGAGATAAAAGCAAGCCTTAAGACAGAAATGAAAGAGAAAAGAGGGCACTACTTGCTTCCAGCCTTCCAAGTCGCCTTTAGAACTACACACATTTAACTGTTCAAGCGCTTCTACAAAGGCAGCGTTTTCTGGGGTGGAACACGGCCACAGTTTTCCCAACACGGAGCAGAAGTTGTACAACTGTTTACAACAGGCCCTTTTCCATCGTAACCACAAGCAGATGGCAGGGAAGCAAATTGCGATTTTCATTAACCATTTCTGCTCTCCAAGGGGCTGCTGAATACATCCCGCTCCGGTTTCCTGTCACCATGTGAGGAGGGGTGGAAAAGGGAATTAAAACACGTAATAAGGACCAGTGGGTATAACAAGAGTGAGCTGCATTTCCACAGATTCTGCAGAACGAGTGGACTCACTATTCACACTTAAGAAGTCAAACTGATGAGATCAACCCCAAAAACGTCTGGATCTGGATATGAACTTCCCCAAAGTGCCGGTGATTTCACATTCCCAACAACTGTTTAACTCAAACTCCTCCCGCAAGGAGAAGAGGAAGAAGATGCCAAGATCCAGGTTTATTTCAAGCGCTATTTATACTCGTTTAAAGATCGTGTGATGATAACGAACCTGGAGAGTTTATTTAGGTTAAGCCTAAATTACAGCAGATCACAGCAACCGGGCTGCTCGGGAGCAGGAAGGGGAAGTTGTGCACAGATTTTTTAGGAACCACAAAGTATGAAGCTCTGCGGTTTCTTGGGTGTTATCTTGATCGGGTCCTGCGCAACTTCCACTTCAAAGCTTTCAGTCAGTCTCAAAAGATCAGAAGGGAAGATTGAGTCCTTCTTAATTAAATTACTCATTCATACAAGGAACTCGCCCACAATCCAAGATTTATCTGCTTTAAGTCAAGCGGGAGAGAGCGACAAAGGCTGGGGACACTCGGGTGGGCACTGAGGGGAACCCCATCCGGAGCGAGGCAAAAAAGTGGCTTAAATAACAACCTCCTCCCCCCACATCAGAATGAAAATAAAATAAACCACACCCACAAACCAGAAATAGGAATATTTGGTTTCCATATGGGACACGAGATGAAGGAATGAGTCAGATGAGGATGAAAATATGACTTAGCTAGAAAGAGAGAAACGTTTAAATTAACACATCCCATCATTTGCGTGAACAGAAAACTTCTCCGACCATCCTTGCTGCAAACTGTGGCTTTTAAAGCAACTGTCCTGGTGGTAAATGCAAAACTGAAGTTTCCTGTTCCTCCGCAAATATTCGGGATGTTTCCTAGAGGTTTGCAACAGCCATTTCCACACCTGGTACATCCCAAAATAGTGCTCGAGATCCCGTATTTTCAGACATGGGCGATCGTCAGGTCCGCCCTGCGAACCATCAGCGCTCGACCAAGGGCTGGAGCACGTGGAGAATCCTTTCTGCGTCAAATTTTTCAAACCTGTTTGAATTTTGTGACCTGTAAGAGCAGCCACGGTCACCCCAGCCCGTGCAGTGTGGTGTTTGTGTTGCTGATACCATCCAAACCGAAACAAAGAGCCGGCCGACGGTTTTACACCCATTTTTGCTGGTGATGGATCCTCAGCTCTGGCTTCAGTGAGGCCACTGAATAAACGAAGGAAAAAAGAAACCTTCCAAATGTTGCTATTTGAAAGAGAAAATAATGTTCAGGACTCTGCTCCATCAAAGAGAACCACAGGCCAAAATACCCTATGATAATATTTATCAATTAAAACAACAAGAGTAATGCAACCGACCCAAGTGCTTTTGTCGACACGTCTCTCACAGCCTGGACCACCTCACCTTCAAAGAAACCATTGCGCTGTTTAGAAAACAAAAGCTGAATTTCCCTGCAAGCTGCTCATTCCCGTAAGCGTTCGATTTCCCCTTCAAGCCTTCCTGACGCTGCTCGGCGTTCGGCGTCAATCCGGAGAATTACAAGCACGGACAACACGCTGCCCTTCGCTTCCCAGAGCTCCCAGCTATGAACAGCTGGTGTTTACAAGGGCTCAGCCTGGAGGTTGCCAGAATGATTGTGCAGCTTGTCCTGCGCGGCGAAGGCTGCCAGGGAGCGTCTGAGCCTCACGCTGGGATCCCCTGCACATCCAGCTCTCCAGCTGACAATCGCTACTCGGCGTCCTGCTTCCAAAGATGATTCTGATTTCAAACACGGCCTTAAAATAGCGCTGGCTTTTCATTCTTTTTCTTCTTCTTTTTTTTTTTTTTCCTTTCCAATTTCTCCTGTGAAAGGAATCACTCCAAGTTTTTCTGTTCTAAGCGATTATTTGAATAGGCAAACGCCTTCAGGACAAAACTCACATGCAGTAAGAGAATCGGAGTTGACAGTCCCTGGGTTTCAAGTGTACAGGACAGAGCCTTCCTCCAAGGATGAGGATGGAAGGTGATTTTACCACACTTGTGACCAACAAGTTCTTCTAAACACAGGAATTATAAGACTTGGGCTGTGAAATAATGCATTCTTTTCCCTCCAGTCCTCACATCATGTGCAAGCGTACTGAAGAAGCCTTACCGAAGATATACATTCGATACTGTTCTCTTCAATAGCCTGTCCTAATTGAAAAAACCACCTTTTCAAAGAGAAGAGGCAAAGCGAGGTCTAACAGTCACGGCAGAGCAGTTAACAGCAAGTAAACCTTGGGATACATCCAACTGTCACCGACTCGTATGTCACCTTGGCTAAACCAATCTGTTCCCCTTCTTCAGAGATGCAAGACGAGAATAACACACACCTACCTCTGTGGATCGTTTGAAGATGCTCCGGTGACGCTGGTTTCAAACCAGCGATGCGCGAGCACCTTGTGGTCCATCCCCAGCTACACACACTTTGCTGGCAAGACCCAACCGCCTACGTTTCCAAACCCCTATGGCAAACGGAGCCGTCTGAGCAGCTCAAACGCCGCCACAGCTCAAAAATTCAACCACCTTTGTTAGAAACACAACCCGGCGTGTCGCTCTTTCCTTTTACCAGCTTGGAGATGGACGGCGGAGGAAGCCACACAATCCAATTTCAAGGGTCAGAGCGAAGCCTCCTGCCCTTGACAACATTCCCCTAAATGAACACATTGGGAGCAGGCGGGCAATTACACGATGGCTATTGAGTATGAAAGCACATGTAAATTACAGGGTTGCTGCCTGACAGATTTCCTCCTTGACAACGTGTTATAAGATCTAAAAGCAGCAAGTGACATGGGAAGCAGCCACTGAATGATACGGTGCCTTCCGACATAATTATCATGTTATCAGAAGAATATGTTATTACTGTGTATTTATAGGGTCAGAGTCGGGCAATTACAGAGCAGCCACCCGGCTGCGCTCGTCTCCAAGTCGTGTAATCCCGGCGCCTTCAGAGGAGGGAACTGAGGGCTGGCTTTGATCAAATCATCTTTTGGGGATTTCCAAATGACATTACAGCTTTGGTGGCTCCAGAAAAGACACCAGCCAAGTTACAGCGTTCAGACAGAGCAAGGTTGGGGAGAGGTAACTATAATCGGAATCACTTCCTCAATGAGCAGCATCAACCCTTCTCTGCAAAGCGAAGTGAAGCGGATGCTCAGCACCAGGTTTCAGGGTATTTCAGGCAATGCCCCGGGGCTTGGCCAGAAAAGCATGGCCATTTAATTCAGATAGTCAAGTGAAAACTTTATGCGCTGATAAAAATCACCTGTGCCATTGAGGCACTGCTCAATAGCTACGATATTTCACACACACAGTATCAGGGGTTGAAGGGACCTGGAAAGCTCATCCAGTGCAATCCCCCCATGGAGCAGGAACACCCAGCTGAGGTTCCACAGGAAGGTGTCCAGGCGGGTTTGAATGTCTGCAGAGAAGGAGACTCCACAACCTCCCTGGGCAGCCTGGGCCAGGCTCTGCCACCCTCACCAGGAACAAGTTGCTTCTCAAATTTAAGTGGAACCTCCTGTGTTCCAGTTTGCACCCATTGCCCCTTGTCCTGTCACTGGTTGTCCCCCAGAAGAGCCTGGCTCCATCCTCCTGACACCCTTTAGATATCTGTAAACATTAATAAGGTCACCCCTCAGTCTCCTCCAGCTCCAGAGCCCCAGCTCCCTCAGCCTTTCCTCACACGGGAGATGCTCCACTCCCTTCAGCATCTTGGTGGCTGCGCTGGACTCTCCAGCAGTTCCCTGTCCTTCTGGAGCTGAGGGGCCACAACTGGACACAATATTCCAGGTGTGGTCTCCCCAGGGCAGAGCAGAGGGGCAGGAGAACCTCTCTGACCTACTGACCACCCCCTTCTAACCCACCCCAGGTACCATTGGCCTTCCTGGCCACAAGGGCCCAGTGCTGGCTCATGGTCACCCTGCTGTCCCCAGGACCCCCAGGTCCCTTTCCCCTACACTGCTCTCTAATAGCTCATTCCCCAACTTATACTGGAACCTGGGGTTGTTCCTGCCCAGATTCAAGACTCTACACTTGCCCTTGTTATATTTCATTAAATTTTTCCCTGCCCAGCTCTCCATCCTGTCCAGGTCTCTGGATGGCAGCACAGCCTTCTGGCGTGTCAGTTTTGTCCACGTGCAACTTTATAAAGCCTCAAGTACAAAATAACAACACCTACATTCACTACATCAGCTCTTCGCGCGTTCCTAACCTTGCAACTGCAGGAAAAACAAAAAAATAAAGGGCAAAAACCAAAAAGGTCAATACTTTACTTGAATTGCTGGTCTTTGGTGCTCCTAGTTTTAGCCAGGAATCTCTCAGCCAACTTCTCCAAATTCCTCGAGTAATCCATCTCAATCTCTGCCTTCTTGCGGAAGAAATCCTGCAGGTCCTGCAGCAACTGGACGCGGAGCTCGCACTGCTGGTCAAGGCATTTCAGCTGCTCTACCAACTGCGCACGGATCTCTGCAACAAAGAAAAGCACCGCAGGTCAAACAAAATCCCCATCAAAATTCTACAGTGAAATACAGCTTGAAATACGGTCCCTCATTTATAATACAGCAGCAAAGCTTCGTTACGATTAACTGTAGCTACGGGGAGAAAACGATGGCGATTGTGCAGGATAAACCACCCGAGGAGCCGCAATCCAGCGCTGAGATTTCCAAGCGAAGCTTTACCACTGAACAGCGCGTCCGCTACGGGCGTCAACCGCATTTTGGGTGTCAAAAAGAAGCGGTCACTGCCTAAAAACGTACTGAATCTCCATCTGGAAAAAGGACCGAATGCTGCAATACCCCCGGCAGCTCAGGAAATCACTTGGGGGCATTTCTATCAAATTCCTTCGCAGGCTCCGTCTGATGCAGAAACAAGATATTGTACACACTGGGGCACCCCCCAAAGGCACCAAATTGGGATTATTCAGTTAGTCAGCGATTCCCCGGCTGTGCAGCTCTTGTTATAAACCAAGCCATCAAAACAGATAATGAGAGGCAACAGGACAGCGCCTCCCATCAGGGAATGATCCCCAGAAAGGCTGCTGTGCCTTTTAAAACATCTGCAAGTAACATATCTATGCCAAAAGGAGCCATAAAGCAGACAGATATAGGTGTTATTATTATGCATAACGGTGACTGAAGATATCTATTTTTCAAGCATTTTATAAATATGAAATCTTCTCACATTAGCCCTTTAAGCCAGAGTGGTGTTCACCTTATCTTACTGGTTCTGAATTGGAGGGAGAGAGCAGTGAAATGTCAAACAGGGCAGGAAAATACAGCAGAAATTAATCAATCCGTCTAAAAACGCAGAAATATTCAGCGATGCAGCAAGTAAAGGTTATTTGGCTTTTACACAGGCAATAAACTCCACATGGAAACAATAAAATAGGCGCTTTCATCTAAGGATCTTTGAGCACTCGAACTCTAGAGGTGCCTACTATTGCTTGGCTGGTTTTGCTGCTCTTCCCACAGGTTTTCCGAGATAAATTCACAAGGAGTAATAAAACAATGAACATTCAGGTCTCCAGCTTGTTCATATCTATGCACTGCACCCGCGACTCCGTCACCGCGACAGAAGATGGGTGAAAAGATCATTTTCCAAATGCAATTTGTTTTTAATCAACCACACCGCTGATAATTCCGGGGATTATAATTCAGCCTCCTCAGGACCACCTGCAGCTGCGAGCGCTTCACTCTTGCCGCACTTCGCATTGTGTTCACATCCGTGAGAACAAACAGTTTCAGGGCTCCAGGATTCACACCTATCTTTATTTTAGGGAAACCCAAACCACGTGTATACAAAGACAGCTCCTAGTTAGGTTTACCTCCCCCAAAATAATAACATTTTGCAAAAATGTGGGAGTTTCAAGCTTGAAGATGAGCTTGATCAGCACAGGGAGGCGCAAGCAGCACCAGGTAAAACCTGAGCATTGCGTTCCTGGCAGGTGTGTGTTTGTTGTTGCTCGGTTCCAGCCAGCAACATTATTTCAGGATTAGCAGGGGCACGGGGAACAAACAAGCACTCAGATACATCAGATCTGCTGGCATTTATTTCGAATTTGCTGCTCGACGCTCACCATATGCGATCCGCATCTCCCCCATTCGGCTCAGTCCCCAGTTACAAAACTACCAATGGATTCACAAAGTTTGTGGCGGGTTTAGGCCCGTGCGATGCAAACCCGACAGCCCCACTCCGCCTTTGTCGTTACCATTCCTATAATGAACAGATAGCTGCTAATCGCACCGGAAAGCACATTAACGTGGGGTTTCCTCGCTGCAATGACTCTGTTTTTAACCCAATGGTCTGACATTCAAGGAGGAACATCCTTCGAGGCAAAAGCTCTTCCTCCCTTTGCATCTTCTCCTACAACACAGATGCTCCCAAACACCTCTACGGCCTTTCCAGAAGTCATTGGGTGAACAGGTTAATTGTAATAAACCGTGGTTTGGTGTCTGCACCCAGGAAAAAGGCGCCACACGAAGAAAATACCCAAACCAGCCTGGCATTCTCTGCTAAGCAGATAAAGAATGGGGCACAGAGTTCAAACGCAGCAAATATCTTCCTCGAAGAGGATGCGTATGTGCGTTTATGGGTTGCTCATCTGCACGGTGTTATGTTTCAGGAAAAGTGGGTTGTGCTATTAGGATGGATGAACAGTAGGCACCAAGTTTAAAAAGAAGATTGGAATAGGAATAGGAAATAGACGCAGCTCGGACAGGTCGTGGTGTGGCTGCCCACCCCGCATTCAATGTTTCCTCCTTCCGTGTGCTACGACCAATGGGTCTTTCACAGCCTGGTAAACTCTGAATTTCTCCATCAGTCACATTCTCAACCGAGAAACCAGAAAACACAGAGACCCAGGAGACCAGACCAAAAAAAAAAAGCAGTTCTCGAAGACTACAAGATCAGCAGAACATGTGGATTTTCATATTAAAATTACAACCACCTCTTGGTTCTCAAGGTGGATCCTTCACGCGCAGCTCTCCCGTCCAAGAGCAAGAACCAGGAGCGTTTTCCTTTAGCGAGAAACATGATATCAGCGCTTTTTCTTTATAAATAACCCCAGTGTGTTCGTGGGGAGCGGCGACAGCTGACGGGTAACAATCCGCGATTCAGCTCCGGGCGCTGGGCTGAACAGGGGCGACCCTGCTCATCAAACGCACCGCACGGGGCTCCGCCGCGGCACAAGAATCAAGAATGCAGGAATTTCCTGAGGCTTACCGGGCTTTCTAGAGTATGAAGTGTCTGCTTGTTTTCCCATTGCTTACACACGCTAAAGGTATTTTATTTTCCCGACTTCCTCCAAGAGCAGAGTCTGAGGTTGCATGTGCTATAGCCACAGGTCACCCCGTTACACGGGACCTTTTAATGGTTGCGCTCACAACACCCACTTTAATTTTGAATCCACTGCCTTCACATCTGTTAATTTGCACGGGTTATTAGGTTAACAGCCGCTGTAAACACCAAAAAAGAATCTATTGTATTGCAAGCTCACGCGGCTGAAAAACTACATCATTAAAACATCCCTAGTAGCAATAGAAAAGCTTTCCGTCCATTTAAAACAAAGCATTTACTCACTTCCATCACCAGAGCATCAAGTCACCCGGGTCACAGAGGGACAGAGAATTGTATAACGCCAGACAGTTGCACAATTTTACTTCTATCCGTTTTGCAACCACCTTTCCAACATTCCCTGTAGCGCCCAGCGGGCACGTCTGGGTTTTAATGACTTCTAAGGGTAACGAAGGATCTTCTACCTTCTGTATTTTAGTCACATTTATCATTCTCAACCTTTACAATCTATTTGTCTTTTTTCCTTTTCAAATGTTGAAGCACATAAAGTATGGATCAGCACAAATGATAACGCATTATCATAAAGGTAATTGTCCTCGAATAAACTTCCGGTATTTAAGCGATGATTCCTCTAATACTTCCAGAGAAAGGTGATCGCCAGTAGTTTACATCACAGGCAAGCTAAGAGATACGCTATATATTAACACGCTATATTATAAACTACCCCCATACCTGGTTATATTGGGATGATCTTCATGAATTGATTGTTCTTCTTGTAAAAGTCTGTTAGTTTAAATTACATGAGTGGCTGTTTACATGAGAATCCCATGGTCCCAAAACGCTCCTACTCTACAATCTTGGGGAGGATGCAGCGAATGAAATTAGGAGGTTATTCTTAAGGACTGATTTTTTCTCTTCTTTGGAGCAGATTATAGGACCTGTGGTGCAATTTTGGAGCTCTCCTGAGCTCTCAAACTACACCAAACAGCAAACGTTTTCTACAAAGCTCCTGGAAAGAATCCGCGCTATCCTAAAACCATCACCCACGTGGGCACACACACGTCTGACCGGAGCTGCACCTCGCAGCGTTCGGCTTCTGAAAAGGAACTTAGCAAAATGATGGGTTTAGGTTTAAGCATCCTCTAAAATGAATGCGGAATTACAAAACAAAGAGTTTTCTGTACCGATTTGTGCATTCTTTGGTGGTCACGCACCAGGATGCACTCAGCCCAAGCCACCTCCTTGCCCCGTTATCCCTCATCCCTGGGCATCTCCCCAGGCCGGGGTTTAACTCTTCCTACCGATGAGCTTTAACTATTTTAACTGGAACACAGTGAACCCCAAGCCTGCAAGAGCACAAAGCACCAGGAGCCGACACAAGCTGCTTTTCAATATCTGTTTGCGTCTCCGTGGATCTGCACCGTGGTTTTCTCAAGACGTTCCCACCCCGTCCTAAATGCCACGCTGTACAAAGAGATGACAGGCTTGGGAAAGGAGTGGGATGATAAAACCAGAACCACCAACCCGCGGCTCCCGCCCAGAATGAACCGCGATCCACTCACCCACACAGAGCCAAATTCAGACCCTCCCGTGAACACACTCAGTAGGTCAGAGAGGTTCTCCTGCCCCTCTGCTCTGCCCTGGGGAGACCACACCTGGAATATTGTGTCCAGTTGTGGCCCCTCAGTTCCAGAAGGACAGGGAACTGCTGCAGAGAGTCCAGCGCAGCCACCAAAATGCTGAAGGGAGTGGAGCATCTCCCGTGTGAGGAAAGGCTGAGGGAGCTGGGGCTCTGGAGCTGGAGAAGAGGAGACTGAGGGGGGACTCATTCCTGGGGATCAATATGGAAAGGGGGAGTGTCAGGAGGATGGAGCCAGGCTCTTCTCGGTGACAACCAGTGATAGGACAAGGGGCAATGGGTGCAAACTGGAACACAGGAGGTTCCACTTAAATATGAGAAGAAACTTCTTCCTGGTGAGGGTGTCAGAGCCTGGCCCAGGCTGCCCAGGGAGGTTGTGGAGTCTCCTTCTCTGCAGACATTCAAACCCGCCTGGACACCTTCCTGTGGAACCTCACCTGGGTGTTCCTGCTCCATGGGGAGCACTGGATGAGCTTTCCAGGGCCCTTCAACCCCTGACATTCTAGGGTTCTGTGGTTCTCTGATTATCTCTCGGGCTACTTGGCAGTGGTTGAAAGCCAAAGCAGGCCAAAATTACCAAAATCTCCACTTCGCACAGCAGGCTGGAGCAGTCGTTTTAGATCTGGTGCCTCGTCCGTGAATAGTTTCTCAAATCCTTGTCTCCCAAAAGCTGAACAGCCCCAGCACCACCTGTCTCCCTGTGCCAACCTCGGAGCTTAGGCAGAGATTACAGCTTAAAGTTAGAACTCCACTCAGTTTCAAAAGAACAATTAAAAGCAACCAACACTACAGCCTCGAGTAAAAGTTTAAATATATAAATAAATTTAAGAAAATGCTTCGGCTTACATATTTTGACACATTCCCAGCACATCACTAAGAATTGTTCACATTTCCCCTACCAACATATATAAGAGAGGCCACACTCCAAAAGAGAAAATGTCATGGTTTTGTGAAAATGGTCTCTCTATATGTATTTTTTTTAATATATATTGCAAATAGGGCTGTGACAAGTGACAGACAACAGCCCAACAACCCTGACTGTGGTTAATGACTCAGAAAAGTCTTTATACAGTAACAGAACTCATAGAACAACCTGTGTTGTTGGTCAAAAGCTGTTGATCATCACAGCCCTAAAATCTCCCTGGTGATCTGAAAACAAGGCTTTGAAGTGAAAATGATGGAAGAGCAGGAAATAAAGTCTTTTGTTTAACACCGGAGCCAGGATGGAGATTCAGGTTCAGAATCCTGACAGAAACTGCAAACCATGGAAAAGGTAAATTTTTCATTAGAATCCTTACCCATTGGAGAAATATTAGCACTGGGTAATACGCATTTACAAGAATCCCTTTACAGTTTTAAACATACAGAGTTGTGGGAGTTAGTCGCTGAAATTCTTTCTAACAATGTCTGATAAAATCATTTTGAGGTGTGAGATGAGTGGAGTTTTGCATCACTGAAATGAAAGAAGAGGATGCAAGACACACTTGAAAGCACAAACCGGGGTGAGTCTCAGTGAAGCACCAAGGACACTCTTATTTTCATACCTAAATCACCATATATTTGCATCACTAATTACTCGGGTCCAGCAGCTTTTCTGGCGACAACAAAAGTGTCACTTGAAGCAGCAGGGCAGTCGATGTTTTTTGCCCTTATCGCAGCTGTATTAACCATGGCAAGCGGTACCATGAACATCTTCTATTTCTAAGCATCCTTGGGCTGGAATCCCATTCAGTGCAGTGACTCCATTGGTTTTCCACAGGAACAACACTCATCTGCAGTTCAGACTTCAAGCTTCAGTTACGAGCAAATCCTCGAAACGAGGCAATTAAACACACTGACAAAGTTGCCAAGGCATTTAATCCACGTAGAATTCAAATTAAATATTTAGATTTTTCATTTTTTTTTATGTGTGTCTAATGAAATTGCCATGGAAGTTTCCTTCGCCGCTATCAAAACCCAAGTCCACGCTGTTGACTTTTCCAGGGGGGATATTTAAAAGCAGAATCCAGATGAAATGACCCTGTGCCCTAATCCCAGCACCAAAATCCTCATTCGGCACCTAATCCACAGCGGGCACAAAACCCCCGATAAACGTAATACGCCCAAGTCATTTGGGCAACGTTAGATTTTAGGTTCTTCAGCTGTTTATTCCAAACGATTAAAAGTTTATAAATACATTTCAAACATGTACAAACCCAAAAGCTACATGCAACAACAACTATTTCTGCCTGCAGGAAGTTTCGCGGCTATTTTAGGATTGTCTGTGCTCAGTTAAAGGTTTCCCAGAGATGACCAAAAATATAAATAAAATCAATTCAGACAAATCTTTGCTTGTTCTTTCTGACTTTCTGAAGACTGGATAAAATACTGCAGAGGGGAGTAAAAGCACATTTAATCACAGGTTTGCAGGACGGATTTATAGAACGAATAATTTAAGAGTCATTTTGACACAGGGACTATTAACGGAAAGCAACACACACACCACCCAGTTCATACTCTCAGCAAACAGCTCCTGCTGACCAACTCCGCACGGTGAGCATCCCGAGCCCTTAACCTGAAATAACACGTTCTCCAAACAACTTTTGAACAGGCATTTGGACGGCCAGAAATTTGGTGAATGTTTTTAAATGCAAGAGGTTTGCTTAGTTTCTTTTTTTCCTGCTTTAAATGCTTTTCTCATTCCGGCCCAGGGCAAAAAGCAAGTTGCTCTGAAGTTCTGGGGTATTTTTAATCACATTCCAATACTGACCACTTGAAGCTTTTGAGATTCTTCCCTCAAAAAGCCATGTGTTAATTACAGAAAGAAGGGGAAAAAGGGAGGGAAAGGAAAAAGGGAGGGAAAGGAAAAAGGGAGGGAAAGGAAAAAGGGAGGGAAAGGAAAAAGGGAGGGAAAGGAAAAAGGGAGGGAAAGGAAAAAGGGAGGGAAAGGAAAAAGGGAGGGAAAGGAAAAAGGGAGGGAAAGGAAAAAGGGAGGGAAAGGAAAAAGGGAGGGAAAGGAAAAAGGGAGGGAAAGGAAAAAGGGAGGGAAAGGAAAAAGGGAGGGAAAGGAAAAAGGGAGGGAAAGGAAAAAGGGAGGGAAAGGAAAAAGGGAGGGAAAGGAAAAAGGGAGGGAAAGGAAAAAGGGAGGGAAAGGAAAAAGGGAGGGAAAGGAAAAAGGGAGGGAAAGGAAAAAGGGAGGGAAAGGAAAAAGGGAGGGAAAGGAAAAAGGGAGGGAAAGGAAAAAGGGAGGGAAAGGAAAAAGGGAGGGAAAGGAAGCAAAAGCAGTGCAAGGTTGTATGTTCCCAAATATAAGAAGTCAACAAAAGGGAATAAACGCAATAAGGAATAATCTAAGCACACGCCAGACACATTTTCAATCCAGTTACTCCCGATTCCTCAGGAAACTGAGGCCAGCACTCCAATTGAAGTCCCTGGATGCTTTTTAGGGATTTCCAGGGGGTGCTGCACAGGCGGTCATGGTCCCAGAAGGGCAGTTTAAGTGCTGCCCAAAGGCCGGCTGAGCCGTCCACCACCACGGAACATTTTAAACACTATGAGAAAGTAGGAAAGAGCGAAATATTTCGCCCAAGGAGGGCTCAGAGCAGCGATCACCTCGGGAGCATCAGCACGAGCATCAGGCTGACCCAAAAGTGTGGGAAATGCCCAGAGACACCCTTCGGAAAACACGTTTAATTCATTTGCAAACCATGAGCCGCCTGGGCGTGGGGAGAGGGAGGGAACCGGGTACCGAAACAGGAGGAGATTTGAATGAAGAATGCGGTTCCACAAAGGAGCCCAAATTCCTCCGTCAAGGGAGGGGTTCGCGCTGGCTTTCGACTGAACACCTATTTATTCTAGGATGGAAATCCGTCAGGAAGAGACAGCAGAACAGGTCCAGGAGACAAAAGCGGAGTTGAGGGGTTGCCAAGCCAGGTTCTCCTGCTCAAACCGTGGGACATCTCTGCTCCACTCATTTCTCATTGCTATCCATGGGTGTGCTCCATAGAAAGCACTTAAGAAAACCATCCCTTACTGTAGAAACCAGAAAAAATTAAAGAAAAAAAAACCCCGAGTGGCTAGAACTACATCCTGAAATCGCCACGACGCAGGAGATGTTGGATCATTCTGTGCTTCATCATCCTGCAGGTTGTTCTCGCTTCTCCTCCGCGTTACGCCAATAAAAACCACGCGGGGAAAAAAGAGCTTGTAAGAATTACCAGCAGCATCTTAAGGGTTCAGTTCAGATGCACCAAAAGACTAAGACAAAGTGGGCTGGTTTTGCTCAGTTGGTGAAAAATCCACCTCGGTCTGTGCCATCAGGTACCCAGCACCAGAGGGTAAAGAGAAACATTCGATTCGACTCCTCCAGCCCTGCTTAATGTTTTCACCCCCCCCCGTCTTCACAAGCAACATCAGGTGCCTCCAGATCCATAGACAACCCATTTCCACCCCAAACGCTCCTACTCCTTCAAACAACAGCTCAGCCTGCCCCTCGCTTTCTCCATCTCTACACAGGACACCTGACACGAGCTCCACGAGCGTTCAGTAAAACTCGAGCGGACCCAGCGCCCAGCACCTGCAGAAATGGCCATTTCCCACCGCCCAAACCGCGCTCCTCGAGTCACGGGTGGCACAACGTTTTCAAAAGAGCTCAAAAATATTTGTGCGTCTCTTTCTTTTTAATTTTCCTTGGCCCCAAACCTATCAGTACTCGAATTCAGAACGGGACTTTGCACTTAGAAGTCCACAGCAGCCCTTTGGACTTTACATACGTCTCTGTTCTACCTGAGCGTTCAGATTTTCCTCCACCGATGGTGATTAAAACAGAAGCGAAACAACCGCTTCTTCCACCTCGCAACGTTTTCTTTCCTTGAAGTGTTTCATCTGCATTATGTCAAATATCGTGAGGGGTTTATTTTAATACTAAACAGAATTGAATTATTCATCACACGACGCGATCATTATTTCTGGCATTTGCCGTATGTTCTTACTGCCTCGATTCACTTTGGGAATCCCAAATTAAACTCGCTATACATCACTGACTACCATGTTCATATGCATCCGTGCACAAAAACAACCATAGGTGAGAAAGCAGCATCCATCCAGACACACTAAACCATCTCGCACACAAGTATTTCATGCAAAGTAACATCAAGTATATTTTTCAAACTAATACAATTACTAGAAGTGGCAATTTATGACTTACACAGTTTAATCTCTTCAAAGAAAGGAAAATCCTTTGGTGAATTATGTCATATATTTAGAGGTACAAGCAGAATTATTAAATGTCGGTGTCTAATTTAATTTCACCTCAGGATTTCTTCGCCTCCCTCTCCTCTTTGGTAACTAACATGCATAAACGATAAGAGAAATAACTAAAGAGGAACAAAAAGGGACAGGTAAACACTTCTCAAGCACAGCAAACTAAATTTCCAAATCACTCCCAGTTCCCTGCCAAGTTCCGTGGTTGTCTTGGGCAGCTTGGGGAAAGACAGATAAATGTGGACTTGTTTTTATTTGAATTGCATTAACCATTTTCATCCTTGTTTTGTGTTTAAGCTCATACTTCAAAGCCAATTTACCTGTAATATTTCTTAAAAATACAAAAATAAGTGAACAGGATGAGGCTTCATTTTAAACTTTGGTGATGAGGTAAAAGTGCGAGATAACTTTGGGTTAGCACCACTGTTGCAGAAGCACCTCAAAGCTGCCATGGAGACCACCCCCTTTCCCTGGTACCACCAACATTTTCCCCTCCCCATCCCCAGTCTCATTCTGATAAACCGCACTGCAGATAAACCATACTTGAGATAAACCGCACTTCAGATAAGCCACACTCGAGATAAACCACACTCATCAAATCTGATGCCCTCCCATCTCCTCCCAACTCCTGTAGCTGAAGGACCCGGGAGATGGGAGGTTGGACATGCCCCTGATTGAGCATCGCATCCCATCACGTCCCATCACGTCCCATCCCACCACAGCCAGGACAGACCCACCTGGTCGGTCAGGAACAACCCAGCGAGTGCCCAAACCCGCTGCGGGCCAGCAGCCCGGGGACTTGGACAAGTGACCCATGAGGGAGCTCCGAGCCTTCCTCCCAACACCGGGCCGGGCTCTCAGCCCATCCAGGAGGAAGACGAGCAGCCAAAGAAGTCAACAAGATGAGTCAAATCTATTTAAGCAGCCCGAACCCGTCGGCACTGCCTCCCTGTCAGTCCCGGTGGAGACACGGCCAGGCGCGTTCCCGGGAGGTTTTGAGAACTATTAATTAACCGTGAACATTCCAGGAGAGGTGAATAATAAGCATCATTACAGACATTTTGCAGATGACTTCAGCAAGATCAAAAAGGGCCAAGTTATTTGCCCGCGGTCGCAGAGGACACTGATGACAGAGCTGATTTCCACCGGAGCAGCCTCTTATTTTCCCCACACCCGCCATTAAACCAAAACCATTACAGAAAATCAAAGTCATGCCTCTTTAAACCGGCATGAGAGTTTACGATAAAACAGTCTTAACTGTTTACATAAGAAATCAAATCGGAGCATCGTTTTTATTTCACATAGAGCGCACCTAAGAAAAGCATATATAAGGCTAAGTTAAAATTACAGAACAAGTTTATGTTAAAGAAGTCTTGTTCCAGGCTTTTTGGCTCAGTCTTTATTCACATTCATGAGAAGTTTACACGGGGAATACTCAATGAAAGCCAAAGGACCCTGAGCAGCATTTCCTACACAGCTATAGGAAACACACAGGTCATTCCTTTAGAGCTATGAATATTCAGCTGTGTAAGTGGACTGGTCTTTAAAGGAACTTATATTTTAACCGCATAGCGCCTCTCGTCAAGAGGGGGAATGAATATCTGACAGAGCCCGCAAAGCTCGATTTGGGTGAATCATCATATTTCTATGTGTCCTTTGTCAGCTGCAGCAACACCCATTCATCAGAGGGCAGGAACACGGAGATGCTCATTTTTCACGTGCCCTTGTCAGAAAACTGACAGTAAAACTCCCGTCCTCATTTTACGCACACACACATTTTATCACTTAGAAATACTCAATAAAAACCACACTACATACACTGTTTGGAAGCCAGACAAGATTCTGCTTAGGTTTTTGTTGCCCAGTAGGTGATTTCTGCAATCGAAATAAAATTAAACCTTTGTCTGCAAAACTATTTCCTCTCTGCTCCCCCAAGTCCCTCCGCCTGCTTCCTAAATAAGGCTTTTTCCAAAGAAACGCACACAAACTGCACCATTCGTTGAGATGTAGAAATATGAATAAAATAGTCAAAAAAAACCCAAACAACACATTTTTTCATATATATAACTTTGAATCAATTGAAGTGAGAGTATCAGACATAAAACCAAGTGTTAATCTGGATTTCCAGTACCAATTAGATAACAGAATTCCATGAATATTGAGAGTATTCCCTGATAATGACAATAATAATAATATTCCCTGAAATTAAGCGTCCTGACAGTACGTGTCCACTGAAGAGCAGAACTTTGCCCAGTGTCATTTCCTTCCACTTCTGAGAAGTTAAAAGGAGCCTTTTTATATCAAGCAGGGACAGAGGGAAGGAAATAATCCTGCTCTTGTGGAGCAGCTGAAAGCGGGACCAAAAAAAATCAGAGAAAACGCACTTGTTAAAAATACCTGAAGAAAGCTGTGCAAAACTTAGAGCTTTGCGGGGTTTGAAGTTTCTAGAAAAATTCAGCCCCTAAATGTTGAAAAATGATGGTGTGTTTTCCATCCACCCCCAAGGCTGGGGAGGGGGAGGCTCCACCACAGCATCAACAGGGGAAAGGGACCTGGGGGTCCTGGGGACAGCAGGGTGACCATGAGCCAGCACTGGGCCCTTGTGGCCAGGAAGGCCAATGGTACCTGGGGTGGATTAGAAGGGGGTGGTCAGTAGGTCAGAGAGGTTCTCCTGCCCCTCTGCTCTGCCCTGGGGAGACCACCCCTGGAATATTGTGTCCAGTTGTGGCCCCTCAGCTCCAGAAGGACAGGGAACTGCTGCAGAGAGTCCAGCGCAGCCACCAAGATGCTGAAGGGAGTGGAGCATCTCCCGTGGGAGGAAAGGCTGAGGGAGCTGGGGCTCTGGAGCTGGAGAAGAGGAGACTGAGGGGGGACTCATTCATGGGGATCAATATGGAAAGGGGCAGTGTCAGGAGGATGCAGCCAGGCTCTTCTGGGTGACAACCAGTGACAGGACAAGGGGCAATGGGTGCAAACTGGAACACAAAAGGTTCCACTTAAATTTGAGAAGAAACTTGTTCCTGGTGAGGGTGTCAGAGCCTGGCCCAGGCTGCCCAGGGAGGTTGTGGAGTCTCCTTCTCTGCAGACATTCAAACCCGCCTGGACACCTTCCTGTGGAACCTCAGCTGGGTGTTCCTGCTCCATGGGGGGATTGCACTGGATGAGCTTTCCAGGGCCATTCAACCCCTGACACTCTGGGATTCTGTGATTCTCTCTTCCTTCCTTCTTATCTTCCTTATCATCTTTCCAATCTAAAGGAGAAGGTAGAGGGAAGGCAAGGGGGTAACAGGGAGTGTCTGCCATGGGTTATTGTCACCTTGCATTAAACCTTGACACATCCTCAAATCCCAGAGGTGCTGAGGATGGAGTCACTGTGCCCGGCGACAGCACCCGCAGCCCCACCATCCGAGAGCACAGCAGGCGCTGGGAGCAGAAAGAGTCGGCAGTTTCCTTACAAATGGCCCCACACTTCACAAGAAATTTTAAGAGAAGCTACTTCTTCCCCCTGTGTGTTTTAAGGAGGACTTTAGACCGTTCTCCAAGAGGAGGGTTTCTAAGCAAAGCACCACTGCTGCAGATCGCCCTGAACAACGTTACGGTTTAACCCCATCATTTCTCTGCTCAATATTTCTCCTTACAGCTCAGTTCCAAACCCATATTTCAGCCCAGTTAAGGAGCAGCCAGTGCAAAACTGCCTGGTGGATACACCATCACCATACACTTCATTATAAGTGTTTACTCTTGCTGCAGCATACACAACCATCTAAATTTTAACTTTAATATCCGCTTGTTCTTTCCTTGATTTCACAATACACTCAAAATAGAACGAACAGAAAATTCTCTCAGCAAGAAGTTTCACTTCCCCCTTTTAAAAAACTGCATCGACGACTTACGACAAAACTGTTCCTTGTTCGCCACATTCAGATCTCCAAAACCAGACACTTGCCAGTTATTCTTTGGGGCTCAATATTTTTGAAAGACAAAGATCAATTACCATTAACCATCCAAAACGCCTTTATCAACTGTGAAAATAGCAAATTTGTCTCCAAGGAGCTCCCCTTAACGCCAGAAAAAGCGACGTTCAGTTTGTGGACCTCAATGCTTTTTTTCCTCTAAAGCTTGGGAAGGTACAGGGAAAAAGGCACATTGAGAAAACCAGACTTGAAAAGGACACGTCATATCGTGAAAAATAAGGTGTAGTTGTCTATTTATGGCTTCAAATAAGATGGTGTTTTGCAATGTAAATATTTAAGTGTAATAATATTGATTTCCCGGGCTCATACAGGGATTGTGTGTCGTTGAAATCGAGGTTCTCTCTCACACCAACACGTCTGTGGAGACCAGAACCTGAGTAACCTGCACCAGAGACGCTGAACCACCAGCTCCCTTTCCTGCAAACAAGTTCCACCCACTCAGTCCAAAAAACCCCATTCCTTGAAAAATCAGTAGAGCGATGGGCTGAGCCAGCAAAAGGCCAAGAAATGTTCTTCATTTCTGACAGCAGTTGAGGTCGAGATGAACTCAACTCGGCTTCCCCGGAGCTTTTGAGTAACACGCACACGGATCATCCCCTTTCTTTTCCATGCGTGAACCTCCTTTTGAAAACAGAAACATCAACACAAAGGTATCGAGACAGACATACTTGAGTTGACTCATCTTTGCAAAAACTGTCGCCTTCCAAGCGTTCAAGGGGGAAAACACATACAGCCCGTTCACCTTAAACCTTCTCCCATGCGAGCAGAATTTAAGCCTGATTTAAAAGCAGCGGCTTAGCAGCCGTTTCCTTCTGAACCTCCACTGTCCCCAGCAAGAGGCTCCAAGGAGGAGTGCAAGAGAACCTGCAAGACCTCTGGCTTTGCGTATTAAAAATATCGCTCGCACACAATGGCCCAAACGCCTTGTGGCGTCTACGGCTTTTCGTTCCGGGTATTGTCAGCTAAGAATAGCCCTGAACCCCCAGCCCGGCGCGGGCCGCATTGTGTGCTCGCGCCATCCGCCTCCCATCCCAGAGCTATTTAAAGGCTAAAACAAGCGAGTTTCTCTTTGAACGCCAGCTCGGGATGGGAAGTCGGTGGTGCCGCGGGCTCTGAGATGGCTGGATTTTAAAAACCTACCCAGGAATTAAGTGGCGCAGAGTGGATCTTGTATTTAAAGAAAAGAGCGGAGGAAAAACCTTGCTAAGGAGCCCGTTCCTGCTGCATCCCGGACACGGTTTTAAGGATTATCCATGAGAAATAGAGGCAGAGAACTACAGGAGACTGCGCAGCGAATTGCCCCCATATATCCATATACGTATATGCACCCATATCCCATATATGTACTATCAGCACGTTTGCTGATGACATCAAGCTGGGAGGAGTGGCTGACACCTTCCTGTGGAACCTCAGCTGGGTGTTCCTGCTCCATGGGGGATTGCACTGGATGAGCTTTCCAGGTCCC
Organism: Patagioenas fasciata; assembly: GCF_037038585.1. Lineage (NCBI taxonomy): Eukaryota > Metazoa > Chordata > Aves > Columbiformes > Columbidae > Patagioenas > Patagioenas fasciata. The sequence goes on from NC_092540.1 coordinate 4,239,378, forward strand.
TTCAACCCCTGACATTCTGGGATTCTGCGATCCCATTGCCTCCCAGTATATCTGCAGTAAGCCAGCAATTTCCTATCGAATGATACAAAAAGGTTTATAAAAGTATTGCAATCCTGCTGTGCTCTCTCACGGTATCTACGCTGATGAAGATGATGGATACTGAGTAAATCAGGCAAAATACGGCGCAGAGGTTGGGATCAGAAGCCGTGGCTGCGCCTCTGCTTTCCAAGAACAAGACGAGCTCTCTTCCAGCATCAGCGAGGAGGTCAAATACATCAAAACGGGAACGAACGCCATCGCCTAAGGATGCCGCACACATCGCAGCATGACTTCATCATTATGTAATAAGTGACTCTTCATTCACAAAATAACATACTTGGGTCACATCTATGCATTTTTTTCATTTGTAATTGACACAGAAATATCAGCCTTTAACGAAACCATGTTACTCGAGCCTCAGAAGCTCGTCAGACATGTGCAAACCCCCAGGCAGAATTTCTTGTTCCATCTGTGTGGAACCAGCGGCTCCTCCAGAAAATGATTCATCCTCCCACTCCCGTCCAGGCCCCGTGTCCCCGCCGGGAGGATTCGGAGCCCCCAGACACAGGGACTCACTCCCAGCTCCTCCGACAGCGCCAACATTTGGTGACATTTCACTCGCTACCAACAGGGAGCGAATTGGAATCGGGACCTAAAAAGAGACGAAGGTTGAGTCACCTGCGCCCACTCCTCGCTCATTAAAACAGATTTTGCTTATTCCCAATTTCCAGCTTGCTGCACATCAAAGAAAATATGATTAAGAAAGCCTTTGGCAAGCAAATTAAAAAGCCAGATCGGGTCTCTCCCAGTTACTGTGTTCACTGGACTCACCACTCCATCTGCCAACAGGAGAAAATCAGGACCGACCTCTACCCAAATCAAAATGACAGTAATTAAGTCGTAAGAAAGTTGCTCGGCTTGATGAAAATGAGTTCAAGCCCCGAGCTTGGAGTATTTAAGGGCATTTTTAAGCCTTCCCAGGGAGGAACCACCACTCGCTGTTCAACTCTCCCAAGGCCTGAGCGGGTGGTTCCAGAACCAATGTACAAAGAAGCTGCATCGAGCGGAGCAAAAGGACTCAAATTAAAGCCCAGTAAAAACCTCCAAGGCAGAAAGTTAATAGTCGGTGTATAAAAATATTAACTTAGGCAACGAAAGCAACACAGTCTGCACTATGAGTTTATTTAGGCTTAACCACATTATTAACCAATTTGCCATCGGTAGTAATAGCCACACGCACTGTCACCGCCCCGAGAGCATCCATTCTGTGAAACACGTCAGGGTGAATGGTCCGACCTCAAACCAAGCTCGGGCACGTAGAAAATAACATCAACGAGCCAGGAATTTGCTACAATTAAGTCCACCCTAATCGGCGATACAATACAAACCAATACAAAATACAACACAAACCAGATCTTTGCTTTGCAAGGAGAGGACGGGGAATCCGCAATGACACCCGTTTCCCACCGGCTCTGCCACCAAGAGAAACGTTTAACATTCGGAACCGTTCTCCTGTTTCAAATGAAAATCTTCAAGCTCCAAGGTTCAGCTTCACAGGGAACAGTGAAGCTTTGATTCAACACCAAATATTTCCCATAGACATAGGAAATTATCAACAAAACCCCAGGACAAAAGGCAGCGAAATGATTCTTGCGATGTTCTCAACCGGCCGCTCTCCTCGGCAGCTTCAAAACTTCGGAGTTTTCAAGTATAAATCTGCTGTCTAGGACGGGCAATCACTGCCAGTTCACATAAGCCTTTAAAGGCCTAAAAATAAATCTTCAAGAAAACATTCATTCAAGACTTAATCCCAGCGGAGCAAAAAGAACTTTGGAAGAATCAGTCAAAAAAACTGGCGCTTAAAAATAGCAAACCTGGTTATTTGTGGTGGGGAATTTCAGGGAAGCGTTTATTTCCTATTTATTGGCCAAAATCACTTCCCAACGGCACAAGTCAGGAAGGAAGGGGTGAAATAAGGGATCCCCAGACGTGTTTTAGCTCTGTGATGATCCAGCTCAAGATGGGACGAACTCAGACTCATTGGTGGAATTGTTGACTGTTCTCCCCAGTAACCTCACTGGTTTTTACTGGTGAGCTGTGTTCCCCCGGCCTCATTCCCAACAACGCTGGGATTTGCCATCCCGTCACGTCCAAAAACACCCAGACAAGAACAGAAAATAAAGGCAAAACCGCCACGCAATTATCTCCTCTTTCTCTTAACAAGAAGAGGCGCATCCTTTCCAGCCCCGCGGGCTGGATGCCAGACCGAAAAGAAACTACAGAAACATTCAATGTTCTCTCATTTTGAATCCCACAAATCTCACTGGAGACCTTGATTTAGGTCATTTCGAGCCACTCATTACCCTTTTATCGTTTCATCTCCTTTCGGTCGCCTTGGAACACGATCCCGTTCTGCGGACAGACCCAAAAACAGGCTCCGAAAAGGGACCCGGGCGAACGGTACCGAAGGTGGGAGGACGAGTGTGCTCACCCACGGCTACCAAAAGGGAAACCGATGGGATTTTAAAGAGAAAAGAAAGGGAATTGTTATTACATTCATGTTCTAAATCCATGTACGGTTCTACCCAGGAAGAATTTGCTTTATTCAGCTTCAAAGCAGCTGAGGAGTAACACCTCTAGTGTTTAAAATCTGCCACGGGAAGCTTCAGAATCAGAGCATCCTGCGAAAGACAACCTGGGGTTTTGGGTTGCCTTTGGTTTTTTAGTATCACAGATCCAAGAGTTCTCAATTATACGGATGATATATGAGCATCATTTCTTCCCCAATAGGCAAGGGGTCATCCCAAGACTGAAACCTAAGTGGACTTCACTTGTAAAGTGAAAAAGGACTTTGGAAAGTGATGCAGTGATAAAATCCCAACTGGAAGAGGTTTATGACACAGCTGAACAGCTCGAGTGCATTGAGAAGAACGGGCACGTCGTTTGGGCCGCACTGAAAACCAATTCAAATAAACACTCTGCCCATTGATAGATAAATAAATAGAACTTTCCACGGAGCTGACTAAAAAAACCCTATGGGAAAGAAATGAGAACACCCGCGCTTTAAAAAGTTCATGGTCAACAGATTTTCATAGTGTTGCCATAAGCACAGGTAGTGAGGCTTCAGAGGGATCTTTTGTTACCAAAATAAGCTTGAAGAAAGGCAGGTGACTAGAAGAAAGAATAAAAGAAAAAGAAAAAAGGAGGCTGGGAAAGCAAGGGAACCTGTTTTCCTGGTACATCAGAGCACCCTTAGCACATAGAGCTGAATATTTGACTCCTGGTACTGTCAAAGACTCAAAGCAAGCGCAGAGTCCCCTCTTGGTGACAGCCCAAGCGAGGCCGGCTGAACACCAATGGCTTTAAAATAGACACCATGTAAAAGACACCAGCAATCGACTGACTCCTTCCTACAGACCCACACAGGTTCATCCTTCCCACGTCAGACCTGAGCCACCTCCTCCTTCTAAAACCCCTAAATGTGTTTAAACAACCAACAGATAAATAACTTCTTGCTGCGAGGACAAGCGCGAACCTTTCACAAGATCCCAGATCCTTAAACCAGAGGTAACAGTGAATTAGCAGAACTTTGATCCCAGCCGCGGTAGCTGGTTGGGTCGCTCGGGTTTGGCACTGGGGGGGGACACGAGAACTATTTGCATGAAGCCTCGTCGTGAAGCCACCGAAACGATGCGAGCGAGCTGGAAAAGGCAACAGGATGGAGAAAATTGTCACTGCTCTTGCACCTTCCAGCAAGTATTTATTATGGAGCTGCAGGAATTGCAGATGCTGCTTTCTGGAGAAACCTCCGGTAGCAAAAAAACAACGTCCATATGGGTTGGTCTGGAGATCACAAGCTGCTGCCCAAAATCCTGCTGGATGCTCACAGAATCCCAGAATGTCAGGGGTTGAAGGGCCCTGGAAAGCTCATCCAGTGCAATCCCCCCATGGAGCAGGAACACCCAGCTGAGGTTCCACAGGAAGGTGTCCAGGCGGGTTTGAATGTCTGCAGAGAAGGAGACTCCACAACCTCCCTGGGCAGCCTGGGCCAGGCTCTGACACCCTCACCAGGAACAAGTTGCTTCTCAGATTTAAGTGGAACCTCCTGTGTTCCAGTTTGCACCCATTGCCACTTGTCCTGTCACTGGTTGTCACCCAGAAGAGCCTGGCTCCATCCTCCTGACACTCCCCCTTCCCATATTGATCCCCAGGAATGAGTCCCCCCCTCAGTCTCCTCTTCTCCAGCTCCAGAGCCCCAGCTCCCTCAGCCTTTCCTCACACGGGAGATGCTCCACTCCCTTCAGCATCTTGGGGGCTGTGCTGGACTCTCTCCAGCAGTTCCCTGTCCTTCTGGAACTGAGGGGCCACAACTGGACACAATATTCCAGGTGTGGTCTCCCCAGGGCAGAGCAGAGGGGCAGGAGAACCTCTCTGACCTACTGACCACCCCCTTCTAACCCACCAAGAGGATCCTCCTCTCCTCTGAGCCCGCCGTCAAGAAAACGTAGAAATCCCAGCGAGAACGACCGACTGTTGCAGTGTGTTAACCAGAAAATAACTTGGAGTTTGAGAAGAAAACAAAAGAACACCCCAAGCAAAAGCAAACCCAACCAAAACACTCGCTCCTCTGCTGGCAACAGCCGCCACTGCTTGCGAAACATAAAAAGCGGCTCTACCTGTAGGGATTTTCCAGAGAGGCCAGCGCCAGAATTTGTTGCCTTGTTTTAAATCTGAAACGAACCTGGTACCTGAACCTCCTGGGGTACCGGTTTCAGACAAGATTTTGGGAGGAGAAAGCATAAATGAGAAATCAAGGGATGCAAAGAGCCCTGCACCATGTTCATTCTGATGGGGATGGGGTAATAAGTTGATTTAAAGCCTAAGTAAAGATTAATTCCTTAAGTATGAAGACAACGCATACGGATGTGTTTGGCATTAGACAAGTGGGCTAAATAAAAGGATTTCTCAAACACTTTTGGGCAATTTATCATTACAGGAAGAAATTAATCATACAATGGGAAGGTAACAACATATGGATTGATAAAAGGATCAAACCAACCTCAGAGAAAATACAGACAATCTGGATGGGGGGAGAGCACATGGAGGGAGAAAAGGCAACTTAGTGATGGGGAACGAGACGTTCCAGTAAACGGGAAATAAAACCAGCGCTCGGGGGGTCCCGGAGCTGCTTCCAAGGGGCGCTTGGCACAAGCCCTGAGTTTATCCAACAAATGTCAGCGGCGCTGATACCTCTGGGACCGTAATGAAGTCCCTGCTAAGAAACATCACACGTTGGTTTAGCACAGCCAAAATTTGACTTGCAAACAGTCCTACTAGATAAACCAGAACCTAACAGTGTCACAGCTCTCACGAAGGCGCTGGAGGTGAGGATGTTTCAGTGGGCGCTGTCTGATTTCCACTCCCCAATCTTTTCATCTCATGGAAGCTCACAAGAGCCACAAAAAGAAAAGCAAAAAAAGCAACAGAACAAGAAGTATCCGCAGTTTTCAGGCATTCAGCTCCAGGGGGAAAACACACGAGTGCAGTTTCATTCATAGCGAGTGAAGTTTCCAGCCGAACATCATCTTGTATCCTGTGACCTTTGCAGTGTTGCGCTTGTTCCTCCCCTGTAGCTCAGACACCCTCTCCCCTCCCTTTACCAGCTGCACATTTGCAATCATTCACTTGCAAAGTCTTTTGTCCATATTTCAGCATCTTCCTGCAGCGCTGGGTGCGACACAGACGGGTCCGAGCACAAACGCCGGTGGCACAGCCACATCCAAAGGGTGGATGGGATGAAGCGAGTTTCCTTCTTCACCAGATGGTGAGAGCGCAGCGAAGCTCGCAAGAGTTACTTTCATTGAAGAGACCAAAGCAAAAGCAGGCTCCTCTCCAAAGCCACCTCACAGAGATATTCAGTTATCACATTTCTGAATAACCGGTTATCAAATGCGGGGGATAAACCTCCCTGGGCCCACTCAGAACTCTGTACTTCTACACTCCACAAAACACTTTGCACTGTCATTCATTAACGTATGCGCTGCACATATTAACAAAATGGTGACAATTTTGGTTTTCACAGTAATAATGGCTGTTCCCAGGTACGTGGCTTCTGTCCTAGGCTTTCAACGCCCTTTGCATTCAAACCCCCGCTGTGATATACGTGCTGCTGTCCTCATTTTAAAGAGGCGGGTGTGATTCTTCTGCTTGTTTTCATACAGGTTTATGGCACACAGAACTGCATTTACATCAACCAACAACAAACAGATTTTAATAAGGGTGCTAATGAAACATATGAATAGCTCCTCTGATGGTTATTTTCTAAAAGCAAGAAGGAACATCATGCAAGATCTGGTTTGGACACCAGGTACTCTGAGCAGCAGGAGAGCAAAAGCACCACCCCAGTGTTCACCTGCAGCAAGAAGAGGATTTTGTGGCATTTCCTGTAACACCCAACTTTGCAAATTAAGTGCTAACGAGGAGGAGCATCCTCAAAGACAAGAGTAATTTATCCCACTGTACTTAAACCTCATCCAACAGGCATCTTAAACACTCCTCGAATAAAGACATCCTCACATGGAACATGTTCCTTGAAATCACCCATCAATTTGACTCCTCCCTGCTCTGCGTGGATGGAGGTGAGGGGATCAATTAACGCCTTGATCTAATGACAATCCCCACCTCATCTCACTCACATCCCCAAACCAGCAAAGAGCGATTCCTGCAAAGGGCTCATCACCACAACCCGGGCTTCCCCTTGATTTCTCATCACTAAACCCCCATCAGCAGCGAGCGGTACCAGATTTTATTAGTGCAATATCCAGACACACTCGGAACTAAATCGAAGGGGCTGGCGACTAAAACGTTGGTGTTTGCCACGTTATCCGCAACACCATCCTCGCTGTTCCTAGAAGCGGTGGAACAGGACGGGTGGGACATGGGGAGAGTGAGAAATCACATTTCCATGACATTTCCATGAGCGTTACAAATGCTGACAGAAGGAGGAAACCTCCACGGGTTAAATTGCTTAAAGCCCCGTGTTGTTTTACCACGTGGAACCACGACCACGGGACCAACAGCGGCACCAATGCAGCTTTTCAGCTCTCCCACACCATGCAGGGGCTAAAACCCAAAGAACACAGAATAACATCCTCCTAAACAACCCCATTTGGAGAATAAGCCCTAATTTGTGTTGCTAATCACCCCCCCTCCCTTTTCAGGTGGCAAATAAAAGCTACAGCAAGAAAAACACGTTCATTACCCTCTTACGCAAACCCAACGGTGACGCTGAACGGGTTTGATTGACTGAGGTTTAGGATCGTTGGTTAGAAAACAATCGATCCACTTGTTGGTTGAGCAATTCAGCAGCTCCGGGTCTGTTGGGAACAAACCCCTCGGGACCATTGGAGCAAAGAACCAGCCAGGGACCAATTCCCAGGCAACAACTGTCGTTATTTTAAGTAGATTCAATTTGCAAGCGCTCCCCATCTATACATCCCATAGCCCCGTGGTTTACTCTCAGCGTTAAAACCCTTGTCCGGTGACAGCAGCACAAAACCAAACCAAACACCCTTCCCTGCTTCAAAGCGGCAAAGCCAAAATACCAAAAAGCGCACTTCAAAATCAGGACTGATCCTGTCGCACCACTTGGCGAGCGCAGATTAAAATCCGCTCTTGGTTTCGAGTTAATCTGTTTCTTTGGCTCCTTCTCAAGAGTCCAAAAGCTGCTGCTGTGCCACAGGGTGAGGCCGCTCGCTGGCCTAATTCGGCCCGTTTCACGGGAATAAACGCCGAGCAAAAGTTGTTTCTACGGCATTTAGCGACACCTTCAAAGAAAATGCGGCAGAAAAAACACTCCTTAAAGGAGAGAGGGGAACCTTACAAATGTTTGAGAATTTGCTGCTTATAGTTTATGCCCCAGATTTCCTGCCCTGTTCTGAGCGGACGCAAAAGGGCGCCCGCACCAGCTGAGATTTACACCCAGGAGCAGCTCACATTCACATTTCCATTCGCTTCCATTCCTGCTGCCTTGGCGTTAAACAGCAGCCAATAGTCGCTTTGATGGCAAGAAAAATCCAGTCTTTTAAATGCTTCGAGTCCATTTGTAGCATCGACTTGGAAAAAAACACCAGCTGAGCTTCCTTGACACCCGCTCGACATCCACATGTGTTTTCTGACTTAAACACATCAAGAGTTTCGCTGACCACTACCCAGAGATTTCCCAGAACAAAGGCTCTGTTTTGCTTTTGTAATATTGCTCTTTTTGGAAGGAGAAAATAGGAACGCAGAATGGTCTCTAATGATGGAATTACAGTGAAGTCAAGACCCTTTCCCCCCATTTGCTGCCATAATTTTTATCCCTCAACAAATCGCACATAACTCTGTATTTGCTTCCATTGGCTGCAATAACTTGCCAACATTCAGAGAGCACGACTCCCATGATGTTGTAGAAATTCTCAAAAAGCCAGCATGAAATCTGCAAAAGTCATACAAAAATGGATTAAATACAGTCCTAAGTAATGAATATCAACTGTGCGCGGCGTAGCGCAAGCTATTCAGAAGAACACGTGTTTAAACATACTTTCCATCTCCACAAGAGATGATTTTTTCACTCTTCATAAAGGCGGATGAAGAAGTTGACCAGGCAAAGAGGTTCTTCCAAGTAAATTCCCCAAATGGGCAAAAATCAGTATTAAAAACACAAAAAGACAAGTCAAGCCTTTTAAATAACAGAAGAAAAAAGGAAAAGATACTAATGTGCAGCCTTTACCAGGAAAGGAAATCATTTAGAGCGAAGGAAACATATCATGGGGCTCCCTTAGTTGGGACTTGGGGAAAACCAGCTGGTAAACTTTGTATAGAAACTCTACTGGATTTACACTGAAAATTCCTTCTGATTTTGGAAGAAACGGCAAAAGCAGAGCGGACGGAGGGTTCTGGGTCAGCTTTGGTCTCGCAACACCTGATGAACCTGCAACAGAGGGATTTTGGATGCAATTCTTCCACCTCTTCACGTCCTCATTCGTAAACCATTAGCAGGAACTGTACAGAGGACAAAACAAAATACAAACTCTTGCTGGAATATCAAACCCATCTCCCAACAGCCCCTTCCCCCTTTCCTGGCAGAATGATCCAGCTCCAAAACCCAAGGGATTAGCACTATCAAGAACTGCAGAAAACCAGATGATTCTCCAGCAATTCCACAGCCGGAGTTGGGAGCGAGTCATTGTTGCAAACAAATGGAACCACTTACACGCACAGAGAAATGATTAACTGTAAAAAACCCCTTAAAAGGTAGTTTTACATTGGAAATGTAAACGGTAATCCAATACATACAAACTCGAAATGTCAAAATGCGAAACTATTCCGCTCAACCGCACCGGGCTGAGAAGTCTATTTACATGGGGCGTTCAACAGGCGTTGCCAAAAGTGGCCGTAAGTCTCCAAAACACACGGACGCTGCTGGGATCTGCAAACAGAGCAATAGCGACCGACTCGGTGACCTGAACAGAACACAAAAGAGAAATTATCATCTATATATAAAGGCCAACAGTGCCGAAAACCCCCAGGGGAACAGGTTGAGCGACAAAATCGACGACAGCGATTTCAACTCATTGATCTGACAACCTAAGAGTGCTTCTACAAACACCTCCGCTCCGGCCGCACATGCAGCATCAACGAGAAAACCTTCAACGGTTGAGGGAAATGCCATTTTTGTTTGAAATCACCCCCAAAAGCATCCCAGCTGCTGACCCAGGTGCTTTTGCAATCCCTGACACACTCCTAAAAGTTTATTCCCTAGGACTAAAAACTGCCGGCCGTCAATCAAGGTGCTTAGAAGACGCGCCATACAAATGAGATTTGTATGCGGTATTTAAGTTCTTTTTAAGTGGCACTTAAGGCAAAAGATCCCAATCAGATCAAATACAGTATCAGTTGTTCAACACAGAGAGGAAAAGGGGACTTAAATGAAATTTCAGAGCAATCATCCAAGCCGCGTTGGGTGACACAACCACCCCGGGCTCTGCGCGCTCCGGCTGTAAATTACCTCATCTATTTTTCATATTCCCAGCACTTTTCGGACCGTGCTGCGAGATCTGCATTTCAGCCTTTGCTAGAGACGACTCAAGGACAGAAGCGGTTGCCGAACCCTCGCTGCGTCAAAAGTGTCGGTATTACATTTCTGCAGCCCAAACCATGGAGCTATTTACTGGAGCTTTATGCAAACTAATTAAATATAAGGCTCTCGTGGGACATGAATAGAAAGAAAAGAATTAAGAGATAAATCACTGGCTTTTCTTTCCTCAGCAAATGTACACTCCAATTTAATATATTAAACCCCAAACCAGTCTGACAGTCCTTGGTCGGGCACAGACAGGCAGCATCCAAATCTCACACGGAACACGCTGCGCAGCATAAATTAATTATCTCTGCTTTACCGCAACTTGCACAAAGGAATTGGGAGAGACAATCCAGACAAGGGGACGAGCTTGAGATATCAAAGGCTCCATATGGAGACCGCAGAATCTCACTTTCCAGCTTCACAGAACCCGTAATCTCCGCGAGCACACGGTACAGGATGGTATCAAAGCAGCACTTCCCTCCCCTGCCGACCCCGCGTCGTCTTGGTAGGAGAATTTCCACTGCGTGACACGCGGCCATGGCAGTTTCCTCCAAGAAAGGAGGATTTTCGACAAGCCGGGCAAGAAGAGCCCACAGACACGGGCAGCAGCTCCTCCTCGGGGGCAGAGGGCGCAGCCGCGCAACCAACGCGGCGCAGACTTTGATTCCGTTATCTAGAGGAGAAAGGCTCAAGGTCAGCGCAGTTCTGGGGGAAATCCATCCTGTCTGGCCACCTCAGCAGGTTCAGTGGCTTCTGCAGAAGATGGGAGTTTGTAATGGAAGCTCCAGATACTGCAGAGCAGGGGATCACTGGGTAGTTGAGGTCAGGAGGGAGCTTGGGAGGGGTGTCCAGACCAATGTCACAGAATCCCAGAATGTCAGGGACTGGAAAGGACCTGGAAAGCTCATCCAGTGCAATCCCCCATGGAGCAGGAACACCCAGCTGAGGTTCCACAGGAAGGTGTCCAGGCGGGTTTGAATGTCTGCAGAGAAGGAGACTCCACAACCTCCCTGGGCAGCCTGGGCCAGGCTCTGACACCCTCACCAGGAAGAAGTTTCTTCTCAGATTCCAGCGGAACCTCTTGTGTTCCAGTTTGCACCCATTGCCCCTTGTCCTATCACTGGTTGTCACCCAGAAGAGCCTGGCTCCATCCTCCTGACACTCCTCCTTTCCATATTGATCCCCATGAATGAGTCCCCCCTCAGTCTCCTCTTCTCCAGCTCCAGAGCCCCAGCTCCCTCAGCCTTTCCTCACACGGGAGATGCTCCACTCCCTTCAGCATCTTGGTGGCTGCGCTGGACTCTCTCCAGCAGTTCCCTGTCCTTCTGGAACTGAGGGGCCACAACTGGACACAATATTCCAGGGGTGGTCTCCCCAGGGCAGAGCAGAGGGGCAGGAGAACCTCTCTGACCTACTGACCACCCCCTTCTAACCCACCCCAGGTACCATTGGCCTTCCTGGCCACAAGGGCCCAGTGCTGGCTCATGGTCACCCTGCTGTCCCCAGGACCCCCAGGTCCCTTTCCCCTACACTGCTCTTCATCTCCAAGGTCAGACCTTCACTCAAGGCCATTCCCGGTGTGGTTCCAGGGACCTCCACGGATGGACACACTGCACGCACAGGCTGCAAACTACTCCTCACATCATTAGGAAGAAACCTCCACATCCCCTGAGCACCGCACACTGTTTGATGTGTAAAACACAAGTAGCCTCCATCTTCAGAACCTCATTTCATCCTAACATGGATCTCCCCTCCCAAAACCTGCACGCAGAAGCCACGGGAAGCGCTAAATCCAACCCAAAAGAAGCAAAGAACCAGCTGTTGGAAGACAACAACAAATACCCATCGCTCACAGTCACAGGAGTACAAAAACTTGCTCATCGACGCCCTGTCGCCCCTTTTACAAAAAAATTACCGAGTTCATTCAGCAACAGAACACCAAACATTTTGCATAACAACGTTGTATTAACCACAACCAAACTATTGTTTAAATAGTTTTTGATTAACAACTTACGACTATTAATTTTTTAAACAAAGCTCAGTCATTCCATTAGCAATAATTTAAGTGCTTAAGTGCGTGTTTGTGGATTAATGGTTTTAAATGAAGCCGCTAAACACGGTTTCCAACGCGCAGCCAGAACGGAGCGTGGAAAGAAATGCAGTAAGTTTCTAAATGACGGTAAAAAATACCAGAGAAACAGATGATACCTTATGATTTCTGTAGCACCAACACCCGGTTCATCTCGGTCCCACAGAGGCTGCTCCGGGGCAGCATTTCACAGCACAACGGAGAAGTCACCAAACAGCCCATGATCAGAGTTGACACCATTTCCACGCTGTTCCTGCCGCTCAAGTCAGAATTTGATCAGGACACCTGAATTGTTACGTAAGGATCGTGATGTGTTTAATCCCTTGGCAGCACCATAGTTTGGATTGCATCTTTAGGACCATCTCATCTTCCCACTGCGCTCCAGAGATCAGCACATCCCTGGAATTAGAGAGGTGGGAGGTCTCATCCCTCCCAAGTTCTCCTATACAGCCAAATCACTCCCCAAATTCATAATCAAGGTGTCTATGAGATGTCCAGCAAGTTTCATGAGTTTTTAAGAAGTGCTTACAACTCCAAAGCCTTCTCCCCAATACCTACAAGTTGGGGGTCAACGATCCCCATTGTCAAAGCAGTTCATGAAGTGCTGAAGCCAAGGGGAAAAATTAAGTTCCCCACTGTTCTGCAGAAGAAATGAGGTGGTGGGGAGAGGATCGTTGACGTATCATCACATGTATTTTTGAGCTGCAAGATCCATCGCACAGGGAAAGCCCAACTGAACAAGGGATGAACATCCCCCAAGTTGGAGCTGCCCCCTTCTCCCAGCTCCTCCTGATCTACGGACACAGCTCAGGTCTCTTAACCTCATGTATTTAAGATAGGAGCATTTTATAATGTAAAAACCAAAAAAACCCAATCCATACACCACAACAACAATTCACTTTTGGGACCACATCGACAGGTTGAATTGACATAAGCACCTGAGGAGATGAGCTGAGTCTCAGCAGTGATGGACTCTACCCATGAAAAGCTCCTTTCCATCTTACCCATCTCGTTGGTCTCTTTTTTCTTGAAAAAGAAGGGAAAAACGTATTTTCTTTCCTAATGCATGAACAAACGGAGAGGTGAGAAGATGCGCTTCACGAATTCTAAAGCCTTGTTTCTCATCATTGTGTCCAAATCCCAAATATTGTGACTACGAGCTTGCATCTGTCATGCACGCTTTGATGGGGTAAATAATGAAAGAACATATAAGCCTCTAATTTTACGCTGATTCGATTCCCATTTCCAAAGACAGCTAGAAAACAGGAATAGAAACTAAACTAGTAAAAAAGAAACACGCACTTCTCAATTTGTGAATGTAAGAACCCCCCAAAATTAAGGAAAAAAATCAAAATAAACTCCTACCTAGCTTTATATTTGCTCAGGTCAGCATTCTCAACACAAATGGCAAAACTACTTGTAGATACAGAGTATTAGGGTCAGTGTAGGATGAGCATCTTGTAGGACAACATGTTTCAATGATTGGCAATCAGTGAGCTGCCCGCCCAGTAGGAAAAAGAACTAAGCACATAATTGCAAAGCAATATTTTAATTGTCAGTATTAATCTCGGTTTCCTTTAAATCACCCTTCTTTCAAATCGCATTGATTTCACTCACTCAACCTGGCCCGCGGTCCATCCTCCCTGCCTGCTGCCAGCACACCAAGCAAGTTTGAACCAATTAGATAAATCACTAAATCTCACAACTCCTAACACCGATACCTCCAGCCACACACAAACCATCATTCCCGTTCCAAAGAAGCTTTATGTTGAAACCTTTCCAAATATAAGCAGCTGAATAGACATTGCACCATCCTTTTTTTTTACCTAGGGCACATGATAGCCTGAAACCCAGCCAACTGAATTCTGCAGAACACTCGCACGATCACTGCAAATATGCGCCTGACTCTTTATTGCCTTCGTTATGGCGATGGGAGTAACGCCGATGCCTTAGTTTTATTCCTTTCTAGATGTATGCATCTAGATGCGTGTGCATACACCCACACACACTGCAGCCTTAAGGTGTTACGCTCACCAACGGCGAGGAAAACCAGGCAGGAATATTATGGACTCACCAAGAGCAAAATCCTGAATAATGGAACTTTCCAGCACAAGCAGCTTTCCAGGGACCCTCAGCACAGCCCCCATTGCTGCCAGTGCAAATATGCTCTTCTGACACTACACAGATTTTTAAGAGATTCCCATGATAGGAGGAGGATTAAAAAGCAATTAACCGGCTCTCATATTTCAGCTGCAAAGCCATATTTTAGACCAGCAGACAGAGAAAGATGGATCTCTCGGAACTCAAAGATTTATTATTTTTGTTACATTCTGTAAAAAAGCCCTTACCGTGATACCTTAAAACAGCGTTAGCACAGTAGGAACCTACCCCATGGGGACGAGAAAAAGCATTGCAAACCCGATCCAGCATTGTATTATGAAAAAGCCCTGCAAATTCCAGGCAATCTGCAAACGATTTCCCCCTTCCCCACCCAAACATCCACTGCAAACTCCTACAATCGCAAGTCAGGGCTGCAATAGCGAAAGAGATGAAAATAAAAACCATCCATACCTTTAACTTGAGTGTCATATTCAGCTATGATCTCCTTATCCTTTTTGAATTTTGCTGGCGACGTCATGTTTTCTTTTCCCAAAAAAAGATTAACCTCCAAACAGATCCACCCGAGCACAAGATACAAATGCAATTTTGCTCCTCTCGATGCGACGCCTTGATTTTCCGCTTGTCCTTCCCCCCACAAAAAGGGAAGAAGAAGAAGGAAAGCAAAAAAAAATCAGTCCATGGAGAGAGGGTGTGAGACAGAGCACGGCAGCAGCAAAATGCAGATGTTAGGAGATCAGTGGATGGTAGAGGCAGCAGTTTTGTCTCCCTGCACCAAAACCTTTAGCAGCAGCATCAGCCTAGCGAGATCCTGCAGCCCCCAAAGGCTCTTCCTGATTTCTAACGTTAATAGCACAGCCAGGGAGTGGAAGTCCTTCCGCACAACATGTTTTGTGTGGGTTTGGTTTGCCTTTTTCTTTTTCTTTTTTTTTAAAATGGGCTCAGAGATGATGCAAATGAAATCCCCGACGAGAGCAGAAAGCAGAGGACAAGAAGCCGCTCCCTTTGGTTTGCTTGCCTGCAAATGCAAAAACAATATATAGAGATATATTTAGAAAATTAGAGCTTGCAGCCAGCAGTTGCCAGATGCGCAGCCAAAATTTGGGATTGAAAGGAAAAGCCGCCCTGACATTGCAAATTGTCCTTTAAGGAGCAGCATGTGGGAATTGCGGAGTGGGCAGGTAGCCGGGGGAGCCGAGCCCCGGGCGGGGTGAAGGAGCTCGTCGGGAAAGCGGGGTCCCCAGGGGATGGAGGGGGATGGAGAAGGGGGAACCAGCCAGCGCTGCTCCGGGAGCGACGCGGGTCGGGCCGCCGGACCCGGCCGGGCTGCAGCATCTCCCGCCGCAGGACCAGCCCCGGAGCTCCCGGGCGCACCAGCCCCGCCGGAGCGGCCCCATTCGCGGCTTTTCCCTCGGCAGCTGCGGGGGATTTTTTTAAATTATTTGTCTTTCTTTTTTTTTTTCCTTTTTTTTTTTTTTCCGGGGCAGCGGGGGCAGAGCCGCCCGCAGCCGGGGCACCGCAGCCCGGCATGTGCGAGGCAGCGGGAACCGCGGGCGGCGACACACAACTTTTCTCCCTTCTTTTTTTCTGGTTAATTATTCTTCGTCCCCCAGCCCCGTTTTTTTCGGGGAAGGGAGGGGACGAGGCTGCAGCCCCCGCGGAAGATGAGCCCATAGGAGAGAAAAAATAAACACAGCACCCGCCGGATCCGCATCCCGCCCGGGAAGAACAATGAGGGCGGCGGGGAGAGGAAGCGTGGGGGGGTCCCGGGGGGGAACCGGGGCTGAGGGACGCGGCCCCGCGCCCCGCCTCAGGGCCGCGTTGAGGGGAGGCGGCGGGGTCGGCCGGCGGGGGCTGCCCGCGGCCCCCCGGCGGGTCGGCAGCGGAGGGGAGGGGGTCCGGCGGCCGGGCGGGGCGATTACCTGGGCGCTGCGGAGCCGCCTCCCGCAGCCGGGCGTCCTCCGGCCGCTGGCGCCCGCCACCCGGTCCCCCTCACCGGCCCGCCGCCGCCCCGCCCCTCCGCTCGGCCCGACCAATCGGTGGAGAGCGATGGGCGAGAGCGACGAGCGCCCCGGCCAACCAGACTGCTCCAACTCGCAGCTGGGCCCACCCCCTTTCCCGCCGCTTGGCACCCGTAGCACCGCCCCGCCAGGATGGAGTGGGCGGGGCCCCGCGGAGCGCAGGAGGCTCCGCCCCAAAGGACTGCGCAGGGGCGGGGCGAGTCATGCAAAAAGACCGTCAGGCTAGCCAATAGAAGCAAGGCAGGGCGTCCCCCTCCGCCAATAGCCAGCCAGTAGGGGCGGTGCCTCCCGCCTCCTCCAACGGCCAGCAGGGAGGGGTGCGCCCCGCCCCTGATCTCCACCAATCAGGCTGACTGGGCGGAGCCCCCCGCGCCCAATGGGAGGCTGCGGTCGGGAATTCAAACTGACAGGTGGGAGCGTGGCCGTTTGCGCGGACGGGACGGGGTCCGGGGGACGCGGCGGCGGGGCCGGACCGGGGCTGCCCGCTCACCCACCCGCCATGTCCGCCAGCAGCTGCACCTTCGAGGACCGCAGCGTGGCCGTGCTGTGCTGCCGCTTCTGCCGGCAGGTGCTGAGCTCGCGGGGGATGAAGGCGGCGCTGCTGGCGGACACCGACACCGACCTGTTCTCCACCGACATCCCGCCCTCGGGGTAAGCGCCGGGATGGGGGGGCTGGACCCGCGGGGACCCTCCGGAGGGACGCGGCGACAGCCCCGAGGCCTCGTATGGGCGGCCCGGGTGCTGCAGCCTGTGAGCCTCGGGCCCTCATTGGCCGGTTCCCTTAAAACCCCCCTCATTTTCCCGTCACCGGGAAAACAGCCCCAAACCGCACGGTTCAGCCGTTTCCAGATCCACCTGCCCTGGGGAAACCCCGGCAAAAGGGAGGCTGCTCCTTGTCGGGCGAATCAAAAGTCTAATTTGATCTCTTAGTGGGCCCGGGGAGCAGCTCCAGCTCCTTCCTCAAGCAAAGATTAGAACTTGAAATAAACCTCTGTAAACAGAACCAACCTGATCTCGCCCTGGTTGCAGGATGACTCTGGTTGTGTGTTGCTTTCCCATAGCAATATTTAAATGCTAAGGAAATAAGATTGCAAAATAACATGTTAATAAGAAAGTATGGCGTTAAAAAAAAAAGAGATAAGAAATCAAAGGTTCGGTTTTAAATGTCCTGGCCTTCAAGCTGTGGTTCTGTAGCCTGTATGAATCTCTTTCTGTTTCTATACGGGTATGGCTGGTAGCTGATGGGGAAACAGGAATTGTTGCACTTGGGAAAGTTTAAAAAAAAATACACATAAGATTTTAATTATTACATCATTTTGTTGTGACTTCAGAGCTGTATTATCAAAACATGACAGCTGTAATCGAACTGGAATGGTGACATCACTTTGTTGTGACTTCCAGCCCATATTATCAAAGCATTACAATTGTAATTGTAGCCATAGCTAGACTGTATTTTTACTTTCTTCCCATCTAGAACTGTTGACTTCATCGGAAGTTGCTATTTTACGGATATCTGCAAATGCAAACTGAAGAACATTGCTTGTTTGAAGTGGTAAGAACACCATTCGATGGCACTAACGCCTCTTCAACCACGCTTGACCCTCTCACCGGAGACGGCGGCAGCGCGAGGGTTAACGGGATGAACGAACAGATTGTCGACTCCGTTTCAAATTTAATGCCGCTTGATAGAAACTCAGCCCGTACTTCTGGGCACGGCTGCCAGCCTATTTCTGTGCGAGTCCCAAGTGGAAATGTGACAACCTTGTCAGCAGCCTGAGCGTACGGGAAAGCTTGTGTGCCACCTGCCTGATTAAATGTCTGCTTCAACACTGAGATAATCGTGTGAATAAGGCCGCAGCAAAAAGTAGTTACTCATATTCTAATTAATAGAACATCCTCTTGGCAGATCTAGTTGCTGCTAACAGATGGAACACGCTGTCACTAAAGTTCTTGGAGTTCTTTTATCCTCTTTATTAACGCCTGGTATTTAAGAGTAAAAACAACTCTCAAATAGCTCGCAGTTGAAACAATCCTTTCAGCTTCATAATCAAGACTTTTACCTCGTTCAGATTTAAACGGTGGGGGGGTTGTGATAGGAACATGGTATTTTATTTTGTAGACAGAAGGAGAGAAGCAGAAATATCTCACCAGGGTGCATGACTGAGAAAGCAGAAAAACGGTTGTTCTAGATTCAGCCTAGGAGAGCAGATAAAGCCTTTGATACTCTCAGTCTCGTTCTTCCTCCTGCTGATACTCTCCCGTGCACAGTGTTTCTGCACAGATGGGTTTTGTGTGTTTGAAGGACATCTACACTGATTCCAATGGAATCACCGGCTTTCCAAAAAATAGAATACACCCCCATTTGTTGGCATGTAAACTACTCTGGATTACACAATTTAGGTTACTAAATGCTTCTCTGTGCCAATGATCTAAAACTTAGCTATGCTGGAACTCCTGACAGATGTTCCTCAAATATTTAAGATGCTTGTTTAAGTACGTTTCCTTAACTTCATCAAAGTACGCGCATTACATACTGTGGCTACTTAACGTCAGTTTGAGCTGGAAAACCCAACAATTCTATCTTTCCATCAGGTACTTGTGTTGCTCATTATGCCTCTTGTCTTTCCAGCGGTAACATCGTGGGTTATCATGTTATTTCCCCCTGCAAACCCTGCCTGTTCTCCTGTAACAACGGCCACTTCTGGATGTTCCACAGCCAAGCAGTCTTCAGCATCAACAGACTGGACTCCTCTGGTAAGGAACACAAACATTTCTTTCTCTTCCCCTAAAATCTTGAATTCCAAGTCCTCCTAATGAAGCATCTCAATGTAGTTAAAGCATATGGAGGGAGTGTAACATATGGAGCCAAGAGGAAAGTGTTACTGCAGCGCTAATCTCACAAACTACTTCGGGGGAGGCAGTTGTAGCTACTTTGTAAATGAACATTTCTAAGTGGGAATTTATCTTCAGCAGAAAATTTAACCTCTCCCTTTTGTGGACAGAAGTCAGGATTTTCTGAAGCAATAACCAGCATAAACACAGCCCCCAGCTGCTATTTCTAGCAGCACACAGAGCTCCGCTGCACTATTAGGCAGCTGGCCAGCGGGCACTCTCTTTGCGTGAGTCATGTTGGCACTTTGACCCTGTATAACTGTGTCCTCCTCGGCTTCCACTGAAGTTCCAGCTCATTTCTGGCTGGTTTTTCAGCCAGGTGTTGCTCGGATGCCAAGTGCCTTGTGTAATGTGCCTGGAGTCCTCGGGAACGCGCAGCGTCCTGACGAATCATTTCTCCTCCTCGCCGATGGGAGGAACGTCTTGTCTAAACCTTTCAGCATCACCTGTGCTTCAGATCAATGCCTTTACAAGTAAATCAGCCACGAGGGGATTATCAATAGCTACATGAAGTAGGTGTATAAATACATCTGTTGGCAGGGATTTCTTTGAACTGTGCTATAAAACAACACAAAATGGGAAATAGTCTGTATATATTCATCATGAACATGACTTACCAGGTTTTGCAATGATGAGTTGTTTTCTCTGCAAATAAACAGTTGTGCAACCTAAAAATAAGGTCACAATTCATTAAAAAAGGGGGTTTTTTTAACCTTTTCTGTCTTCTTCCCCCCAGGTGTCAATGTATTGCTCTGGGGCAACCTGCCAGATTTAGAAGAAAGCGCAGATGAAGATACGTCCTGCATCTCCGAGGAGGAGTATATCAGATAAACCTTATCTACAAGATACTACAGTATCTTCCCTACGTTCATTAGATTACTGTTTGTTTGGGATTTTTTTTCCTCCCTACTGGCCCATCAGAGCTTAAACAACACGGGAAACCTGGAAAATAATCCCAAAAAAGGGAAGGTATCACCTTCCTCTTTCACTGTAACCTGCCTTAGACTCCTGCATCTGCCCGATGTGCGTTTTCTGACTACAGACACATCTTGGTTACATCTGGAAATGCAGACAGAAGGTGTTTTTACCAAGGTCTAACCTTTTCTCATTTATATCTCAACAGTAGATAATGCTTAACTGTACTTTTCCTTCTTTCCTCAAACAGTATTCACAGAGCAACGTCTCTCGGTTACTGTAAGTACAGCTCAAAAACCTACAAAGTATTCAGTCTCGCTACTGAATTTCTGGAAGAGCTCTGCTTTTGTGGTCACATAGAGGATTGCCCAGAGCTGCTGAATACAGAGAATGAACAAGTGGCTTAAAGTCTTGGAGCTCTGGCTCTATGACCTGGTTCTCCTGCTTTTCACAGCTTGTTCTCGTGCCAGATGCTCCTGAACGCGGATCGGGAGCTCAGTCTGCCCCTCTTCAGCTTTCAGTGCCTTCAGGATCATATAGAGATGGAGCTCATGATCTTTTTCCATGACAAAACCTTCATACCAAAATTACTTGATGTCTAATATAACTTCAAGACTACAATGGAGTTTTTATTATGCTCAACAATAAAATCCATACAGTTCTACATGGGTTTTTTTTCCACTTTTATAGGGTAGACATCCATCCAAAAGAGAAGTCATCCAATTGGATGGTCTTAGAGGAAAAAGATCAGGTTAAATATTTGGTGTTCACGCCTAACCTGACATCCTGAAGCGTACAGACAAGATGGATCCAAAGCTCATTATCAATCTTGTTACAGCCATAGATTTAACTTAGGAACTAAATACTGTCCCCTACAGATGGTCACCTGAAGGTATCGCCTTGAGAAAATTCAATGTACAATCATGAAAGTGAACAGATCATGCTTTTAAATTTGGATTGATGCTGAATAAATGGTTCTGAAGCCTCTTGTGATACTTGGAAGAGGTGCAAGGAGGGCAGGTCTGGGTTGCCTCAGTATTTCTACTGCATGTTAAGTATTTCCTAAGTAATGGTACTACCTCTTCTCCATTGTTTAAATGTATATTGGTATATATATATGTACATGTATGTCTTGTTTTGATTTCCTGTGTTATGTCTGCTCATTAAATAAGAGTTTTGGACTATGTAGTCATCTGGGCTGTAATAAATATGGATGTGATGATATCAGAGAATCAAAACAATGAGATAGAAGCTTGTACATCTTCTATTAAACTGGTTGAATCATTAGGTTCTTACTATGAGTTTTAGAGACTAAAATAAAGCAAAACAAACCTCCTCTTTAGGTTGACAAACCTGACAGTTTCTCCAACCAAGAGGGATTTAGTCAGTTAACTCTTTATAACACAACACCCCATTTCTTGCCCGTTTTCTGTGCCGCACGAATTTCATCATGTTGTGAATACAACATCAAGCTGGCAGGCTGACATCTCACTCAACGGGCTTTCCAACAGGATTCACGAACCAGAAACACATCCGATTGTTTTGGGATAAGTGGTACAATATTTAAAAACTATTTCTCAGCACTCTGCTTTGTTCTAAGTCCAACACTCACCATTTACCACCTTCCCGACTCCGAGTCGCGACCGAGGGGCTGTTCTCCCCCAGAGAACCAGAATCTCTCCACGTCAACTCAATCATTCTGGTTTTGCTCCCTGTCTGTCTGTACATACAGAACTGGAAGTTCTACTTTAATTACACAGGCCTGTTGGAGCTGGTTCACCTCAACCAGGCATCAGCTTGAAATTAAAAACGAGCCAACTTTTAACTAAGTTCAGCCCTTTTTTTTTTGATCGAGAAGTTGTAGGTATTACATACAGAGTAAACAAACACCATCTACTGCTCCAGCTGTCAAGAGTGTTGCCAAGCAAACTAATCACGTCTAATCTGAAATGAAGAGAGACCTAACTAAGCAGTTTGTGGTAAAGCTGCTGCTCCCTATCCACAGGGCCCCAATATTTTGGGTTCAGCTTCCAAGGATCACCCTGTGTAGGGAAACACTTTCCAGGTTAATAGATTTATCTGACACTGAACAGCTGGCACAAAACACTCCCCAAGGACTTTGCTCCACCCAAAGTTTTGCTTCTAATGAAACAATTCAAGTCTCCGTGGGGTTTATTGTTTTCTCTGTACTCTTGGACACACAAGGTCTGTGGTAGCACAGCCCTGGGATCTGTTGTGAATCAGCTGGAAGGAAATGGTTGTGAGACATCAGGTATAATAATGAACATCTAGAGGACTTTCAGAACTAATACAACAGCAGCATTCAACTTCCCGATACGGTGGGTCTGATGCAGAAAAGCTGGGCAGCTGTTCTCATCTTTGGTAAGGATTTTACAGCAAAATTCAACGTGATCTTTGCTGCGCAGCCAACAAGGCCAAGAGCAGAGCACGAAGCTGAAAAACAAGAACCAGGTCCTAAGGCTTTTCTCTTCTGCTCATTAAGGTGCACAAGCTGAGCAATTATCATAAAGAACTGCAGTGTCTGTGTTTAGATCTGGTTTTCTTCAGACAGGACTGAATACCAGGCAAAGGGTCACAAATTTTAGACTTGAAGTCAGCGATTCTGCAAGACTGCCCCAGTCTCCTGGCACCAACCGCACAGCTGGAACCCACGCCACCAACCCCAATGCACAGCTGGAACCCACGCCACCAACCCCAATGCACAGCTGGAACCCACGCCACCAACCCCAATGCACAGCTGGAACCCACGCCACCAACCTTAACGCACAGCTGGAACCCATGTCACCAACCCCAATGCACAGCTGGAACCCACGCCACCAACCCCAATGCACAGCTGGAACCCATGCCACCAACCCCAATGCACAGCTGGAACCCACGCCACCAACCCCAATGCACAGCTGGAACCCATGTCACCAACCCCAATGCACAGCTGGAACCCACGCCACCAACCCCAATGCACAGCTGGAACACACGCCACCAACCCCAATGCACAGCTGGAACACACGCCACCAACCCCAATGCACAGCTGGAACCCATGCCACCAACCCCAATGCACAGCTGGGACCCATGCCACCAACCTTAATGCACAGCTGGAACCCCACGCCACCAACCCCAATGCACAGCTGGAATCTATGCCACTAGCCCCAATGCACAGCTGGAATCCATGCCACCAACCCCGATGCACAGCTGGAATCCACGCCACCAACCCCAATGCACAGCTGGAATCCACGCCACCAACCCCAATGCCCCTGGTATTGCACCCACGTCGCTCGCATCCTGTACCCGGCCCCTTCCAGCAGCTCTGCAGCTGTATAATATTGTGTCATTCAGACTTGTAGGTTCAAGGGCACAGCCTTGTTTAGATGAAAACATTTGAAAGCAGAATTCCAAAAGCCACTGAGGATAAATAACTTTGATTTGATTTTTAAATCACGGGGCCCTGTGTAATCACGCTGTCATTGATAGGCAATCATTTTCTATCCCGCGATGCATAGTCTGCAAAGCATGACACTCGCTAGGTAGGAGAAAGTCGTAGCAGGAAAGTGAGACTTTTATTCCCTTCAGCATTAAATAAGTCTTACTAGAAAAAGCATATGCATATATTCTTCATTATTCCAGTACAGATTAATGCCTAATCATGATCTTCCATTTAGGTAACACCATTCATCCCAAAGTGCTTTACAATGACAAATAGGCAAGAATTCTTTTACCGTTAAGCTGCAGCCAGCTCCAGGGCACCAAGTCAACAGCATGGACCGTGCTGAGCATCCTCCTGCAATGCAGTTCAGCGCAGGATCCCTATCAGTACAAACCCATATGCTGACTACGGAGGGAAGTTCAACTGGAAAGAGTCTCTCCTTGCCCAGGCTGGAATGCAGCTCGTCCACTTTGAGCCAAGTGCCAGATGGGTCAGCTCTCCTGGGACAGAACCAGGGTTGGAATCTGAGGAAGAGCCCTGTGAGAAGAGACAGAAATTACTAAGGTGTCTTATTTTGTGCTCCTCTCTCTGGCACGCAAGAGCTGGCTTGCTTCTTAAAGTCGAGTAAAAAGTTCATTTAGTATAAACCACCCAATTACTTTGTCATGAGAAGTCGTCGTTACATATTTTATGACACTCACAGCCTGTGTGGTTGCTGAAAGCGCACCCCAAGGAACAGCCCGAGTCAACAGCCTTTGTGCGCTGCTATTTGGATTAAGGGAGTGTCTACAGGCTGGTATGGTATAACAGCTCCGGGTACCTATTGTGCAAGAAACTACGAGCAGAGAGACGTGTCGGCTCTGAGAACTTGTTCTGTAAACAAATCACCAGGGGATGGGGAGGGAACGGCACCATCGGCTCTATCAGACACCACAGGTAAAGCCCAGCCTGTGTAAACCTGGAACAGAGACTCCTCAATCCCAGGACTACAACAGAGCACTGAGCTGTGCCTGTTCCTGAAGCTCTGGGTTGCTTTTTCCTATTCCAACAGAATTTGCAAGTCTATGAATAGATTCAGCTCTTCCAGCTACATCCTCAGTCATCTACTTCAAGGAAAGACCCTTCTCTATGGCAGTGTTTCTACTGCATTATTAGGTTTTTCTCTTGCTCTACCATAAAAAGAACATACAGCCTCTAGCCAACTACCCATAAAAAGCATCCAAAGCAAACAGGTTATTCCAAACCTCTATAGATAATAGATACATTATTCACAGAACTGAAAGATGTTTATGCAGCCTGCAAAGATGTCGAGAGAAAAGCAGGATGCCTGCCTTGAGCCTCTGTGCCATTAACTCCAAGTTGCTGATGCACCACCCAAAATCCCCTCTTCCCATCAGGAAATGACAACTAGGCCACGCTCTGAAAAAGCATCCGCGTGGTTTTTAGCCAGGGGGATATTTTAGCTGCCTTGCTGTCTGCAGCGCCTCTGTTAAGCTTGTGTCACACACACGAGGTGACAAAGTGAGCCTGCGCTCTATTGATTTCTCATTAGAAAGCACGCCTCACATTTTGGATGGCAATGAGGGCAAAATAAACCAAACAAGCCACACAGCAGGGAACAAAACTGGCCAAATAGAATAAAATCTCTGGTTCTTCCCTTCTCCTATCGTCCAAACACTGACAGCTTGATGTCTCTGGGTGATGCCACACCAGGGAAATCAGCGCCGCCGCGCTCCCATCTGCGCGTCAGCGGATGGAGAAGCTCGTGCAGGCAGTTAGAAAGCAAGACTGATAAAATAGACTCGATCTTCTGCATTTCTCTGACTGCACTTATTTCCTGGAGGGGTGTGCTAATTAAAAATAACCCAGCATTGCTCCGGCGTCGCCGCAGCCACACCGGGTCCTTCCCTGCTGTGCTATGGCAGAAGCTTATTAGTTCATCCCGCTCCGGCATATGGCCGGGTTTGGAATAGGAAATTTCCACTACCAGAGGGGACAATGCTGGAAATACAGGCGTTTGGGGACTCTCATTCTCACACGGGAACGTAAAACCAAAGAGAAACAGGTTCTGGGTCTCTTGTGCACAACTGAGAGCTCCACACACAAAAGCAAGTGAAGAATTAAATTTTTAAAGATATTAATCTAGTTTTGCCTCTTCCTATCGTCTGTTTGTCTGTCAGAGCCAACGCTACGCTCCAGCACCAGACTGCCCGGAAAAACAAAGGGATGAATCTGGTCTGGTGTTTCTGCTGTATTTACACAACGTACCCAGAGAGTTTCTTCAAGAGGCTTCGGTCTCAATTAAAAACAGTGCCTGAAACTGGAAGCCTAAAAACATTTGAAGACAACATAGATGGGATCTATACCCAAAACAGGATTAAGAACGCACCTTCAAAATGCACCTCCTGGATCCAAACCAGCGTGGTCAGCAGGACAAGGGCAGTGATCCTTCCCCTGTGCTCTGCATTGCGGAGGCCACACCTGGAGTATTGTGTTCAGTTCTGGGCCCCTCAGGTCAAGAAAGAGATTGAAGTGCTGGAGCGGGTCCAGAGAAGAGCAACAAGACTGGGGAAGGGACTTGAGCACAAGCCCTATGGGGAGAGGCTGAGGGAGCTGGGCTTGTTCAGTCTGGAGCAGAGGAGGCTTAGAGGTGAGCTCAGCACTCTCTAGAACGACCTGAAGGGCAGTTCTAGCCAGGGGGGATTGGGCTCTTCTCCCAGGCAGTCAGCAATAGGACAAGGGGGCATGGGCTTCAACTCTGCCAGGGGAAATTGAGGCTGGAGATGAGAAAGCAATTCTGTGCAGAGAGAGTGGTCAGCATTGGAATGGCTGCCCAGGGAGGTGCTGGACTCACCGGCCCTGGAGGTTTTGAAACTGAGATTGGCCATGGCACTTAGTGCCATGATCTGGTGAACGGACTGGAGTTGGACCAAGGGTTGGACTGGATGATCTCTGAGGGCTTTTCCAACCCAGTCCATTCTGTGATGGGTCAGTGCTGAAGTTGGGTTATGGTTGGACTCGATGATCCTGAGGGTCTCTCCCAACTGAAATGATTCTATGATTCTATGAAAACCCATGTATTCAATCCAAAAATGTGTTGGGCTGCTGTGCTAGACACAAAATCTTGGCCCTTTCAATTACAGAATGTTTGAACTTCTTTAGAGCCATTTGCTTGGACCAATTCGCTTAGTCTCTTGATTCACTGTGCAAGTGGACAGAGAGAGAAGTCACTGGGTTTAGACCATGAGAATATGAAAGCTGCAATTGTTTTCTCACAGGGTGATCAACGAAGCCAACAAAATCAGAGAATTATTGGTTAAAAATACACAGCACAAGGTCACATTTGAGGGGAGATTGTGCAAGGCACTGCAGATTGACCCGAGAGCTCACTCGGATGTTAACGAAGGCCTCAAATGCCTGGAAAAAATGAAGCAACCTGCTCTTGTGCAAAGGTCCATCACAAGACTCTGCACAGTGTCCCTCTGCTTTATATCGGACCCCTGGTTGGAAATGAATTTTATACTCTGTAAAGTGAATTTTACTCAGCTCCAAATTTTACCCAAATTACTTTCTTTGTCGCTTAGAATTTAAAATTTAGATATATACATTTTTCCATCTGTCTGGGGAAGTACAGATTCAGCAGAATACGTCCATCATTTTATTCCAGTCCTTATGGGAAATCAAAATTCATAAAGCGCTTAAAAGCACCCGGCGCTGGCCACTATAGGAAACCTTTTACCTTATGAGCTGGGTCCCCGCTCTGATTTGGTACAAACGTGCCAGCGATGCATGAACTTGAATTGCTCCTCACCTTTGTGCCACTCCAACGGCAGATTCTCAGCAAATTAAGCAGCACTTGCTGTAAGCTACAATAATAATAATTAAAAAAATAATTAAAAAAATCGAAGGACTTAATAACAAGCAGCTTTGGGCCAGCAGCAGCACTTGGATAACAACCCACTGCATCACTTGAGCCTCTTCTTGCTCCTGCCAGGGGGTTCCGATCGTGGCACCGATGGCTTTGGCACTAATGGCAGCGTACGTTGCCAGCAACAACAAAGCCGCGTTGCCTTCCCCTCCCCACGCCTTGCTGGTGTATTTAAAGCAGCCACATCTCATCGTACACCCGAACGCCCGGTGGATCCAAACCTGCCACTTTGCAAAGCCCAAGGGAAGGCAGAGCGGTTATCCCCGCGCTCCGTCCCCAAGAATAACTTTGATTTTACGGTCTCTATAATTCTCCCCAGGCTCCCAGCAGAGATCAAAGCCGGCCGTGTTTGGGTGCGTGCATGCACATACATGCGTGGAGAAGACACTTTAATTATGGTCTGAAAACTTCTCTGCTAGAGAAAGAACTGGTTCCCTGTTTGTCACTTACATCTCCCCCGCAAAAACTCACGCTGGCCCCATTTACTCCTTGAAAACAAGCTTGGATTGCAAATGACCCAGGGAGAAGAGGCATCAAGTATATCTTGGCTGAAAAACATGTGCTTTGAAGAGCAGAAACTCCACACCAACGCAGGCTTTGATGCCACAGCACAGACACAGGGACTTGTCTCTTAAGCTTCGCCTGTGCAGTGAGGGCTCAGATCAGTCATGATCGCAGCTAAAGGATTATTGTGTTGGGTTGCTAATTGCATAGACACGGCTGATGCTGTTGTGGGGGGCTACGGTGGGTCTGTGGATTCCCTGACGGAGGGTATGGGAACAGAGATTGACCTTAAACATATTAAGGTGTACCCATGAGAAAGAAGGGAGTAGAAGAGTAACATTGGCGACAGCAAAATTAGCCAATGATACATTACTATTGCAGCCCGTAACCCATAGCAAAAAGACACATGAGCCGGCAAAGACTATATAAAAACAGCATTTGTGGCAATAAATGGAGACTGCTGTTTGTACATAAGAAGAACTTTGTCCATGTTGTTTGTCCGTCTCAACCACAACATGCTGTGATCGGAGGAAAATCTGGAGACCATCATTATCTGGGTACCGAAAGCGCAGGGAACTCCCAAAAGATGCCATAGCACTTTCAGCTTGGTTTATGAGCCAAAACCCTGCCTAAGAAGAGTTAAGGAGAAGCATCCCTTCAGGAAAAAGCGGCTGAGTTTGGGCATCACCTTCTGTCCACTGCTAGAAAGGGAAAGAGCATCCCACAGAGGGACCCCAGCCCAACCCAGTGCTTTACATCCCCGAGGAGACACCGGGGCCGCGGTGGCACCGACAGACAAAGCCAACCCGGGATATCCCCCATGACACCGTATTCCACAGCACAGGCACCATCGCTGGGCTCTGGGTAGGACACAGACCAACAGCAAGAACAATCTCGGTCCTTTTGCTCCTGCAAGGGGGCTGCTGTTTGCCAGACGTGGCCTCCACAGGGGTGTAATGGAGCAGCGGAAGGATGAAGCACAGGTTCAGTCGCACAAATCCATCCAGGCTGCACGGTGTGCGCACACCCTTGCAAACTGACCCAGGGGCTGAGCCAGCTGGAATGTGCTCGGGGAGGAAAAAAAGGTGTATAAAAAGTTGACAAGACTCACCCTTTGTGGCTCTGGAGAGGTGGGGAGGCTGCTCCGGAGCACGCGGTGCCTGCGCACGCTGAGCTGAGCTGAGCAGACGCTTGTGCCACCTTAACTCCCATACATCCCGGTGCCTTGGATTGCAAGTCAAGAGACAACTGTTCTTATTCCTACAGTGCGTGCGTACCCCAGTATCTCACCAGACAGTTATCCCATGCCCCCAAATCTCTAATAGCAGTTTTGGGATATTTTCTAAGCCATTTTCTGCCTCCCCCGCTACCTTCAAGATTTATTCGTAAAACAATCCAATTCCTTATTTTTCCCACTTTTAAACAGGGAACAGTAGTTGTTTCATGTTGGATAGCAAGTGTTTCATGCTTTATTTCTTCTTTTCTAGTCTGTTGATCCCCAAGGACCCTTTCTCAGCCCCCCTAGACACCCCACAGCTCCTCAGCCCCCCCTCGGGTGTTCCCATGGTGCTGACGGACACTGGAGGTGACAATGTCCCCAGGCCTGGGGTCACACAGCTCATCATCCTGCTGAGCACAGGGGAAAAGCATCCCCAGAAGATCATCCCCATCACACGTCGTGCCCCACGCATCAAATACCTTCATCAGGCCACAGAATAAGAGACACGGGCATTATGCTCGACAAATTTCCATTAAGAGCGATAACAGAAAATCCAGCTGTATTTATAACTTCAGCCAATTCTAAAGACAAGAAAGGCTCCTCAACACAACAGTAAGTATTTAGTTCTCTGATAACAGAGCGAAATAAAGATAGCAGGGAAAAAGCAAGAGCTCGCTATCAACGGAAACCGAGAAAGGGACACTGATATTTTAAGGCATTCACCTTTAGGTTATAAGCCGCTTATCTCAGGCTGCTACATATGTGGTCTCCTTGGGAACCGAGTCAGACAATAAATCAGATGTGCCAACATTTATCAGAAGCTCCAAGTGGCCAAAAACATCAGCCCTGCTAAGAATGCCAAGTGGGTTTTGCAAGACGCAGGGGCAAGGCTGGAGCCACCCCAGAGGCAAGAAATACCACTGGTAAACCTTAAAGAAACGTTGCTTGTATTGCTGTTCCTCATTGCCGTGTCCTCCTGGAGGCACAGGCTGTGTCGGAAGCTTTAGAAGAAGGAAAAAGGGAGAAAAAAGTATTAAAATAGATAAAAACGGACGTGGCATTGCATAGACATGGTTAATGTGCTCATTGGGACAACACCTGCATACCATGCGCCCAGTTGGCCATAAAAATAACCCTGTGCCTTCTCCTCATGGGCTGAAGAATGTAAGAGATTATCCTCGTCTTAGCCTGAACAGGGGGAAAATAAAAGAAAAGCGATATATGGGTAATAATAGGAATAAAAGCAGCTTGAGGGAAGGCAGTGAGATCGGGGGATGAATATTCTCTCCCTGCCAGACACAAGGAAAAAATCCAGACATTGCACATGTGCAAAAATAAACAGCACAGCCTCAACCAGATCTCTCCTTTAAACTGGCGAACATATCCCCACCGGTTCCAAAATGTTTCGCTGCTGATGTGTAACCAAAAGAATGTCATGGCAGGAATTCGCAGGGCAGAGACCTCGGGCTCGTTTAATAGGGATTTGGCCGGGAATTAACTGCTGGGAAAGCAAGGGCAGCAACAGCACTTGGCCAGTGGTGTTTGTGCAGAAACCCTGACCCCGGCGCATCGCGGAGCTGGGGGGAAACACCAACGTCTGCTCGGGACGCGGCTTCACCTGCGGCCCAAAGGAGGAAAACAAGTCACCTTTCCCTTCAACATTGTGAATTGGCCCCAGAACCATGTGTCCTTAATCAAATAATAAGTATTTTATATGTGCCTGTAGAATCAGAGAATTGTTTTGGTTGGAAAAGACAAAAAGATCACGGAGTCCAACCATTAACCTCCCCATTCTGAGTCTGTTCCTAAGAACCTCATCTACATGAAGTATTTGATCTGTTAATCCCGTGTTTAAAGACCATATTCTTCAAAGCACAGCAGTCAGGAGAAAATACTTGGGAATATAACAAATATAAAAAGATAACTTAGCAAGTAGTAAATAACACAAGATTGCAGCAGTAACTGGCGTTTTCTCCTGTATTATTTCAAGATAGCGTACTGAAGCCTAAAATAATTACATTTTGACACTGAACTGCAATACACCAAGCAGACAAACAGGGAGGGAGAGCTGCTGTGCCAGAGGTAGAAAAGCTTTGTATAAAACCTTCGGGCTCGTTTCTTCGCAACCTTTTCAAACCCATCAGAATGTGACAAAGTCATAATGACCATTAGACATTTATGTGGAAAAGTTTGTTTCTTTTTACCCTTTGGAATGAACGTGTCTGCCACACGTTTTCTTATAATCCTTTTTTTCTTCTAAATTGATGCTTTTTCTGTGCGTTTTTCAGCCCCTGCGCAGCCGGACTGTGGCGCCCCCTGCTGGAGAGCGGCGGGAACGCGCCCCCTCGCCCCGGCCAAACGCTTCTCATGATGGGTTTTTTCTCTTGTTAATCTCTTAATTTGACTTTAAAACCTTCTATTGCAGCTGTGTTTTGACTTTGTGGCTATGGAAAACCTGTATTTCACCAAATAACCGCAAAAATCGCAGAACTGCCTTTCCCTTTCTTTCGCTGGCCAAACCAAGACAATTCCTGGAGGATGTGATGACCTGGACTTGGTTTCCCACTGGCAAACCTCTTCTCTCGGGATTTGTGCTGAAGTTCAGTGTACACTTACCGGTCTGTTCTCCCTCAGAAGTGCCATCAAGTGAATAACAGGTAGTAGAGAGCCATTAGAATCTAATTAATTCACTCCTTGCCTATTTGAGACTATCAAAAAGAAAGCAAACAGCTATCGAGGGGTCACCCAAAGAGAACCACGAGCATCAGGATTTCAGAACATTTCCCAACGCCATCATTGTGTGTTCTCTCTGGTGACAGACTCTGCTGCTTCATTTGTCTCCAAACTGAAGACAAAACAACAATAAAATTGTACATTTAATCTAACGTGGCCTCCCAGCAGTACACACTTTGTTGGAACTGATTAACCAGCTCCCAGCTTGTTCCCTGCATAATCAGTTTGCACTTCAAAGTCCCTGCCAGCAGACACAGCTAAATGACGGCGTTAAATTCACCCATGTATATAATTAATTCGTTTGGGGGCAGGACAGTGGATATTGGTTGTCAGAAGTTGGGATATTAGTTGAATGGGCTTGCTGGGGGCTCTGGGGACCTTTGTAACTTCCCAAGCGATTCCTCCTGCTCTTCTATTCTCAATGCGGCCTTTCAAGCGGGGCGGATAAGAGCCCTGGTGGGGCAGAATTATCCTCGAGCGCAGCAAAAAGCGGCACTTGCTCCCATTACAGACAGAGGGGCTGCTCCCGCGCTTTGCGTCAACGCACGCGTGCAAGATCAAGCGTGTTGAGCCAGCCAGCGATTGCTGCTGCAGAATCACCCAGTGTTGGGATTCCCATCAAAACCACCGCGCTGCCAGAGCCGCTCTGCACCCGGGGTGCCCGAGGTGTCCGGCCAGGTGTCCCAGGGTCAGATTTCCCAAGAGGTTCTTAATCAATCTGAGAGTTTGACCAGAGCCCAGCCTGGCTGCTGGGACCAGTATCTGTTACACACAAACCACCAGGAGGGAAAACAGCATCTGGTTCATCACCTGCTGAAGCAACGTGCACAGGTCACACCAGGGAGCTGTTCTTGTGCATCTCTGGTTTCCTCCTAGGATAATCCTTTCCCAATTAGCTTTGGAGGACTTAGATGTTAATTTAATGATTTTTAAGTCTCACTGTCAAAACGATCCTGGACCCATGGAGCATCGGGGCAGGTTGAAGCCTCCTCGCCTCGCTTGGCCGAACATGAGGGGTTTAGCGGTGATTTTCACATTTCATCTCAATCCAACAGTTAGCTGTAAATCCACCCCTGGTTGAGGATGTGCTTGCTCTCACCAAGGTGTGATGGGCACGATGTTTCGTTAAGCCTCGGGGTGGGATTTGATGCCCTGAATTGATATGAATGATGTGAGGAGAGCCAAGAACCCTCTGGGTTATGGTCACAGAGCGTGCCAGCCCCAAACTCCATGGAGATCACCCTTTGGTGTTCGATAGGAAGGCAAAAACTCCTTAGACCTAACCAGGCACAGACTATTTGTTAAACACAAGCAAATACAGGGCTTTGGAAGGCACAGGGCAGAACCAAGTGCACAAACCCCCATCTAATTTGGAAACAACACAACTATAACCAGAGCATGCTCTCTCATATATTTTGTTTGTTTTTTCCAAAAATCACCCTGTAAATCCTCAAACAGTCAATGCACACCAAAAAGATAGATCATCTTTCCTTCCAACCCCCCCACCTTAAACACGCTCTGTAATTCCCCACATTCACCCACTTCTCAGCCCAGGAGCTCCCCCCAAGGCAGGATGCACAACACATGTAATTATTGTGTTGTCGCTACTGCAATACCCACAGAGAAACTCTAAAGAAAATAAATCACCCCTTGATGCTTGACCTGCATGTTAATTTGGTTCATTTTCTAGGCGACAGCAGCTCAGTGAAGACAGGGAGATAATGTACAGGCCACTGAAGAAATGCATTGATTTCAGTCCGTGGTTTCCCTACCAGCAGGCTCTCACTACAGACTGTGATTTGCTTCCATGATGAGTGATAATCCACTATAGCCCAAAATACTGGTCCACAGATCAGCTGAATTGTAAGTGATAAAACTATGCATTTGGCAGGTTCCAAAATGTCATTATTCTGAAACACGGGGCGACATTTCCCATTTGCAGCAGCGCTGAGTGCGTGCTCACGGCCTTTCAAATCTGTTGTGCAAATGCATGTGAAAACAGCTTTTAAGAGATGTCTTCACAATTAGCACTGTGTGCACAGGGCAAAGTGGGAGACAAAGCCATTGTCTGATGCTGTTAAACGGGGCTCTTTGGAGGCGCACAAACCAGACTGCACAGACTAACCAGCCCGCAACTAACAACCCTTTCAATCTATCATCTGCCTGAAAAATTAGAATTACACTCTTGCCATGGCTCTTCATTTGCACTTAGAGTCACCAAGTCAGATACTTCTTAAAATCAATTTCTGGGGAGGGGGCAGAATCACACAGAACCCCAGAATGTCAGGGGTTGAAGGGCCCTGGAAAGCTCATCCAGTGCAATCCCCCCATGGAGCAGGAACACCCAGCTGAGGTTCCACAGGAAGGTGTCCAGGCGGGTTTGAATGTCTGCAGAGAAGGAGACTCCACAACCTCCCTGGGCAGCCTGGGCCAGGCTCTGACACCCTCACCAGGAACAAGTTTCTTCTCACATTTAAGTGGAACCTCCTGTGTTCCAGTTTGCACCCATTGCCCCTTGTCCTGTCACTGGTTGTCACCCAGAAGAGCCTGGTTCCATCCTCCTGACACTGCCCCTTTCCATATTGATCCCCATGAATGAGTCCCCCCTCAGTGTCTTCTTCTCCAGCTCCAGAGCCCCAGCTCCCTCGGCCTTTCCTCACATGGGAGATGCTCTGCTCCCTTAATCATCTTCATTGCCCTCATTTCTAGTCTGCACTGCTCAAAAATCTTATTGCGCCATCGGTATGAAGCGAGACGAGTCGCTTTTATAAGAGCTCTAGATTGTTGGTTTTGCCTTTGAAGCAACTCACCATTCTTGATCTGCTGTCTCCCCAGAGAAATCCTGGTGTACAAGGAGCTCTTCAAGAATAGATGGACAACATTCCTACTTTGTAGGCCAAAAATACCAATTTCTGCCAGTTCTCCACAAGAGCCCAAAAGGAGTCAGAGACTGAACTTGAGGTTAAAAAATTAAAATTGAGATGCAGAAGAATATTCAGGTGTTTATCTAAGGATCCCTGGGAGGTATCAATCTGATTTCCCATTGAGTTGGATAATCCCTTGACTACTGGAGCATGGAGCTGGATGACAAACACATCCACTGCTGTTTCTAACATCAGAATCATAGAATTTTAGTTGGAAAGGAGCTTTAACATCGAGTCCAACTGTTAAGCTCACATTGCCAAGTCCACCTTGAAACCACGTCCCTGAGAACCTCATGTCCGTCTGTCCAACCCTCCAGGGATGGTGACTCCAGCACTGCCCTGGGCAGCCTGTTCCAATGCCCCACAGCCCTTTGGGGAAGATATGTTGGCATAATCCTAAATCCTCACTGCATCAAGTGTCCATCCACCACCCACATGCCGGGAAACGGGGTCTCCAAACCCACACAGAACAGAACAGGGACAACGAGACTCTGTTGGGCGCAGAACACGTCCCGCAGAGCCCAACCAGCATCATATGATCCCTACTGGATATTTCACATTGGTGCTGCCGGTAACAGGTCTGGGATGCCCGACCTGACCCCAGCACCCACCTCCCAGCCGGGCAGCACATCGTGTACTTTATCACCTTCTCCTCAGACTCCTCGCATCGGGAGAGGATTAACCAGCATTAACTGCCGCCCCAAAGGCTCCCGTCCCGCTGCTCCGCCTGCAACAGAACCCAGCAGTTTGAGGATTAACTACTCTTGTCCTAAGCGAAGCACAAAGAGGCGGCGTGTGGGTGTTAATGAAGCTGCGAGGTAAGGACTCGCCCCTCGTGCAAGCCCACAAAGCTGGTGCCCGTTTCCAAAGAAGCCCCAGGAGCGGCAATGGCATCAGCGCAGCCTTGGGCAGAGCAGGAGGGTTGTCACCTCTCACCGAACCCCCTGTGTCTGTCCCAGTTCACACCAGTACAGCCTGTTCCCCCAGGTCACAGAGCAGATCTCAGCAGAGCATCTTCTCCATGCTCCCTCCAGCCTCCACATCCAGGACCCCCACCCTGTGACAGCAGGGTCACCCCAGCACAGTGACCAACCATGGACACCCTGGAACTGCCAAACCAAGACCACAGCCCAGCTCCACCAACACTACCAGCACCTTCTGCCCACAGCCACGCCACGAGGAGCAGCAAACAGCGTATTTAGAGCACAGCTTTCCGCTTCGTTTGCAAGAACAGCGGCACGGGGAGGAGACAGACCATTAGAGATACATTTCAGAGGAGATTTTCACACATTGACGTGGGGGAAGAGGTAGAAAGACCCACATTTCACGCAAGCTGAAGGTAGTAATTCCACCGGCACTTCTGGTCTGTTAAGCTTGTTGAGCTGAACTGCTAGTGAAACTGCAATAATGTGCTTTAATTGGGGGTTTTTTTGTTCTCTGCATACACAGAAAGGCAGAAAAAAAGAAAAAGGAAATCTGCTCAAACAGCTTAGGATGAGCA
Organism: Patagioenas fasciata; assembly: GCF_037038585.1. NCBI lineage: Eukaryota > Metazoa > Chordata > Aves > Columbiformes > Columbidae > Patagioenas > Patagioenas fasciata. The sequence goes on from NC_092540.1 coordinate 4,275,823, forward strand.
GCACATCTGAGAGCAGCATTCCTAGAGGCCAAATCTTGATTCTGTGAACTTGTCTCTCAATATCTTAAAGTCCTTCAGGTTGACAATCCAAGAGTTTTGCGGGTAAGAAGGTCAGGGCAGGTAAGAAATAGGTGGTGTTTTAATCGAACAATAGAGGCTGAACCCAGTGCTGGTCACTTGGTGGCAAATGGTCTCACACGATCCCAGACGAGTTTCCCTGTATTTGGGCAAGACCTGGGCTTGACTGTCACACAGGCAAGAACAACCTTTAATCATGAACCCTTGAACTTTGCTTTAGTGGGGCGAGTACAGATCACTGCAGATATTTTCCCCATTATTCATCATCTTCTAATAAATTGTCCTGAAACAGCTGCTCCTCTCCTTTCATAATCCTGATTGATGCATCTCTTACCTGGAAGGCAACGGCTCCTGAATAACAGCAGCGTTTTCATCAGGCGAGGAGGGGAACAGCAGACAAAGCGGGTCTGAGGTCAGGTTCTTGTTCACCTCCCCCCATACTGAGGTTTTAAATCAAACATATCTTATATTTGGTGGCTCTTCTTTGTCCACAGCAAAGGGGAGGGAGGAGGGGAAGGGCAGAAGTTCTCATCCCACCCCAGAGCACCCTGCAGCATCCCCGTGCCCAGGGACACTATTGCAACCCCAATTTCAGCTGCTGATGCAGGAAACATCTGATTTCAATAGGCTGTAAGGCCTGAAAACCCCACGCACAGATTAGATCTCCACTGTCTAAAGCAAAATACAGGACCTAAAATACCTTTTCCAGCCTGGCCATGGTGTCCTTGCTTCCTTGGTGGGACTTGTGACCCAGGTGAAGTCCTGTCCCCATCACCTGCTCACCAGCTCATCCGTCTGTCCACACCAGAGAACAAGAAAAAGCCATTTGTTCCCAGCCTTGAAATGTAATATTCATTATTATTCTTGGTTTTACAGTTACAAATGCTCTGACTGCGTCTGCTTTTTAAATGCTAATGGTAATAATAGCAAAAGGACATGAGGGAGCGGGGAAGGAAATGGAAGCATTTCACAGTTACCAAAGTCTCTAAACACCCCTGGCTATAGAAGGAACCAACAGGGAGAGCGTAAGGATGATAAACAAGTAATTTGCCATCTCAAAGATGCCTGTAGCTTCAATTTTTCCCTCTGGCAGTTGCTTTTACTCCAGCAGAGTGTTTCCACACATATGGGTCAAAACAAGGAGGAAAATAAACTAGAACAGAGTTATCAGCTGCAAGCTGGGCTGAGTCTAAGTCGCAGCTCGGACACCACATCTCAGCCCCCCAGGTTTGTGTTCAAGGCCACGTTTTTAAGCACCGATACTTTAAAGCTGAGTTATTAAACACAGTGCTGTGAGCTTTTGTTATTCTGCTCGCCAATTTTTACGGCTTCACATGGATTTTTCCCGTTAAAACCAAACCTGCTTGTTCTGCACAGCAGTGTTCCCGACCAGCACCGCTTTGGGGCATTTCCCACCTGTTCGCTGTGTTTATTTATGCGCCCAGGCACACTCTCTAATATTAAACAGCATCAGAAGTTTTAATTGAATGGCAAAAGCAAAGCTGAGAGAGGGAAAGGAGGGAGGAAAAGGGGAGATTGACTGACACATCTGTCCTGTAATCACCTTAAAATTACAGAGGGTCCTGTCTTTAGCTCCCGGAGCTGTGTGGCAGATAGTGCTGCACAATCATACAGCGGAGTTCTCTCCCTCCGGAGGATGATGGAGTCACAGCACAAGTGTTGAGCCAGGTGTTCATTTAGAGACAGTTTGATATTTTGGGGTATTTCATATGGTATCAGGATGGATAGCGTGCAAAATCCCCGGTAACGGGTGCAATCACATCCTCTGCTTGGTGACCACGCTGCAGGGTAACTTGTTTCCCTAATAAGACGGGCAGCGCAAGGTCACTTGGCTGAGAATTCTTCACAAATATTGCAAGCAAAATATTAATTATATCAAGTTTTCAGCTTCCAAACTCCCCAAGTCTGAGAAAAAACAAAGGAGAGCCCTAGATGGAGTTAAGTCAGCGGAAGAACAAGTTCAGCGTCTCAAGGCCCTGAAGCCTTTAAGAACTGGAAAACTTTAACAGTTTATATATTCAGGAGGTGGAAGTTGCTCATGGCTTAATTTTGACAGAGAGTTGGCATTAAAACCAGCATTATATACCAGGAACTCCCAGCCCTCAGTCTTTCCAAGGAGATGATCCCAAGCTGCTATAAAGTAGTTGCAACACCATTAATTTTATAGCATCTGAACCAGCACAACATGACCAAATCTGCCTCCTTCTTTTTCTGACCTGAAGCACAAAAGGCATTTGAGTGATTAAATGCTAAAGACAGACCCAGGGTGCTTTGTGCTGTGAGCAATACAAGGTTATCACCATTGCATACCACAAATGAAATATTTCCGTTGAAAAGTGAGCCAAATCAGTATTTAAACCCGACATTTTTTGTTTAGTTATTTAACCAATGAGCTGCCCCCCAAGCAAAGACACCGGCTGCTGCAAAAACGATTTAGCAATCACAAAACCTCCGTGCTGCACCCTAAAAGAGCACAGGACACCAGCTGGTAGTAAAAACAGCATTTTGAGCTGTATTGATACCACCAGCTGCCAGAAATTAGTTACATAATACAGCCTTACCTTGACAGACCAAACTTAGCTTAGAAACCCAGTTCTGTGGTCCCATATCCCAGCATCACACCCAAAGGGAAGAGAGGGAACGCAGACCTTGTGCCAATGGGTTTCAGGGTGTTTTTAGGGCTCAGGTCACCCTGCAGCAGCAACAACCAGCAGCACAGAGCCCTGAACAAGAGAGGTGATGCCAGCACAGCACAAACATCCTCCCCATGCTGGAGATACAAACCACAAACAAATAATAAAATAGCACATTACCAAAAACCAGCAGCACCTCACCTTGCAACACACCCCACCCCAGTTGCTGCTGCCCCAGAGCTTCACTTATGGGAAATGGGCTAAAAAGCTGGGCCTGGGTGGGGCAAACACATCTGGGCACAGCTGGGCCATCACCTCCCAGTGTCTCCCAGAGCATTAAACAAACCAGCCAGTAATTCCCAGCTCCGGTTCTGCTCAACACACCCAGCCTGGCAATACCAGGGATGTGTCAAAATGTTCAGGAAATTCATGAAAGAAAACGAGTTTAGTTTTTAATCCATCTGCTTGACAAATTTCCCTGCCGGTATTCTCTCTCTCTCTCTAAAGAAAACGATTTTCTGTTTTCCAAGGGTCATTTTTATTTTGCGAATTAGCCTCGCTTTCCTCAAAGTGCTTTCACAGAAGTGATCTGGAGTATTGTGTTCAGTTCTGGGCCCCTCAGGTCAGGAAAGAGACCGAAGTGCTGGAGCGGGTCCAGAGAAGAGCAACAAGACTGGGGAAGGGACTTGAACACAAGCCCTATGGGGAGAGGCTGAGGGAGCTGGGCTTGTTCAGTCTGGAGCAGAGGAGGCTTAGAGCTGAGCTCAGCACTCTCTAGAACGACCTGAAGGGCAGTTCTAGCCAGGGCGGATTGGGCTCTTCTCCCAGTCAGTCAGCAATAGGACAAGGGGGCATGGGCTTCAACTCTGCCAGGGGAAATTGAGGCTGGAGATGAGAAAGCAATTCTGTGCAGAGAGAGTGGTCAGCATTGGAATGGCTGCCCAGGGAGGTGCTGGACTCACCGGCCCTGGAGGTTTTGAAACTGAGATTGGCCATGGCACTTAGTGCCATGATCTGGTCAATGGACTGGAGTTGGACCAAGGGTTGGACTGGATGATCTCTGAGGGCTTTTCCAACCCAGTCCATTCTGTGTGATCTCCCCACAACTGAACTTTGATACATCTGGAGTAAAATCTCAAGCTCTGAGGGAGCTGCTCCCACACCAAACTGGTGCCAGTGACAGTCGAGTCTGTTCCCAAAATGCCTTGAGTGTTTCTGTCTCTCTGCAGAATCTGCCCTTACATCTCTGCCTTCATCTTAGTTTTGCATTGCTTTGTAGGTTTCCTTTGCACCGTCCTCTATTAATCTTCCAGAAAATCAGCTGTCTGATCACAAACATAGAAAATTACATTATTCACTGCAATACCTTCCCACCTGGAACTCCAGCACCTCAGCCAGTCACTTCCCTGTGACGGCACTTTATATCCATAGTGTCTTTTATAAGGATTGATGTCTTTTAATTAGATACAAACTGCACTCATTTATGGTTATTAGAGGTGATCTGCAGAGCTTTATTCAGCAAATAGCAGCTTTCTTATGGGCAACTTAATTGTAATATCACAGCCAGCGATCCAGAGCAGGCTCTGCAAACAGCAAAGCCCATGTCGAGCGGACAAGTGCTGGGAACGTGCCCGTGTCGGTGCCTCTCTTTTGTTTGCCACTGTTGTCTTTCCCCGGTACAGAAAGGAAAAACCATCGGCAGTAGATGAGCGGCTTTATTTTTTATTGAAATAGCAGGTAAGGGAAACACAAAGCCTCAATGTTGCAAAACAAGAGTGAAATTGTGTATGGAGACACATATCTGTATGCATGGGCAATGAAAATACGTTGCAATTGCACAGGTTGTGGGAAGATGCATCAAAGACTTGAAGAGAAGAGGCAGGGGAGCTGCTGGCCCTGTGCTGAGCTGCAGCTCTGCTATAATCCATAGTCTCATCTGTATTTCCAGCAATTCACAGCACATTTGCCCTTTGCAGGTGTTCCTGTTGTCCTTTCCCCTGCCCCACACACCCCCTCGTGTACAGTTTGCAGCTGCTGGGGTCTCTCCAGCTCACTTCTCCCCTTCACCTTTTCCTTCCCAGTGATTTCTTTCCAGGCTCCGTGCAGATGAGAGATGGAGCAAAGGCCGACGACTCGAGGCAGGGGCTGCTCTGCGGGTGGGCAGGATCCTGCTCTCCACCCCCGAGGCGGTTTTCTGTCGGATGGAGTAAAACGACAGCGTTTAGCGGGGGACTAAGCAGGCAGAGTCGGGCTTTTGCCACATCTCAGCGCCGATCTCCATCCCCTCCCTGCACAGAAGCAAAGGCACAGCAGATCAAAACAGGACCTGGTGTCAGTAAGTGAAGTTTCCACTGGCTTTGCTGCAGGGCTGAGCCCCAGCTGCACAAAGCAAATGGATGTCTGGCTCCTGCTGCTCGGGGGGACCTGCACCCCCTTGTCCAGGCTCTCAGGACAGAGATTTGGGGGGGGTCTGACTAGTAGGGACAGCGCAAATCAGGGGCACAAAGCCCCCAGCCCTGACACACTGCAGAAGAGGGGATGCGGGATTCGCAGCCTTCAGATCTACCCAGAAATCATGTTTGGTCAAAGCCCAACGATCGCATCACCAAGAGAGGGTTGGGGGAAGCGGCTGCAGCGCTCGGCACAGCTGGGAGGACGGGCCAGCCGGGGCGCGGAGCTGCCGGGCTATAAAACGGCAGCCCAGATCCTGCTTTCCACACAGACACCGGTGCTCGGACTCCGCTCACCTGGCTCTTGCTGTTCTTAGAATCAAAAGGTCAAAGAGATGCAGCCTCTGTAGCATTTTCTGTTACATGACTGCGCTAAAAAGTGGAGAGGACTCGCCTTTCCCCTTCAATCTACCGGCGTGGGGAAGAGAGGGGATGTGCAAGATGAGCAGCCCGGGGAGAAATGGGGATTTGGGGATGTTTAGTGCAGATGAGAGGAAGATTAAGGACTGAGCCAGGAGCTCTTGCACCTCTTTGCTTATCTGGAATATTTGCATGGAGCAGCCCAGCCGGAGAGGGGAATTGCAGCTGCACAGCACAGGATTAGGGTGATGCTGGGCTGCAGGAGAGAGAGGAGGTGACAACCGGCACCGGTGGTGGGGACCGCAGGAGGAGGCACATCCATTGTCCCTGGCCAGGGGCAGAGGAGCCAGTCCAGTGGTGCTCAGGGGAACACAGACCCTAAGAGCTCAGCCCTGGGGGGGCAGAGAAGGGTTTAACAGCCCATAGAGCTGCGCTCCTGCAGAACTTCCCGGAGGGATGGAGCTGGGCTGGGGCTGGAACGGCACCCAGGGCAGCCATGGGCACCGCCGAGGGCTGCTGAGCCCCCAGA